>NW_024355205.1:10641878-11171891 GCF_902729225.1 Pteropus medius
CATGTGTCATATCAGATTTTTCACATTAATGGGTTAAATTAATATCCTTTCTTCAATTAATTCCATTCTTTGACATGATTTTGGAAAAATATTCTCTTTTGGATTTTAGTTATCAGTTGTATCAGGAAATAATATATATGAGTACATATAGTTTAAATTCAAGGAATGCAGATGGTAAAATATCTTAAAATTCATTTTTTTCACATTCCTAATTTCTTTTAAAAAAGTAACAAAACTCAGTGAATTGTTTCCATCAATGAAGCAGATGGAGTTAAAATTATAGCTCAATATGTTGTCTGTGAGGCAGTAATGTTTTCATGTTTGCAATATGGTGATTATTTTTGCTATTTTAAAAATATGATTTCTCTTACTTAAATATCTAAAACAACAGGCATTAATGCAGAAAAGAAAATGTATATTAAAATACAGCTCAGTTTCTATTTACATTAGCAATGGATATGTCTTTCTTATCCAATATGCATGTAATTTCCTAAATTTTATCTGATTGTTCTCAAGACTAATACAGTTTGTGAGTTGTTGGTGATAATAGAGGTTAACTATGTATGACCTCTTGTTTCTAAGCCTTAATTTCTCATTTCAAAATCACTTCCTCAGAGGTTTCCATTTTAAAGGAATGCAGAAATTTATTATCACAGAACAGACATTTTCAATGTCCTTAATCCTCGGTATGACACATAACTTTGTTGATCCTGAAGGATTTTTTTCTGAGAAATTACTTTTTTTTTTTTAGGTAAGGAGTCAGACACAGTTAAAAAGTATCGAAGTCCTCCTTGAGGCTTGAAGGATGCATGCAATTATGCTAATGGAACAGCAAGTCCCTGTTGCTAAGAAAAAGCTTGAGAGATATCTCAAGCTGGAATAAGTTGACCTCTCCAGAATAAAAAATGAGGATTTTTTCTCATATTTCCCAAAGTAATTAGCAAGGTTGGCAGATCTCATGAATTTGATTTAAACTAAATGATACAGTAAATTCTACTCCAATAAATCTTCATAAATTCTTTAACAAGATGGAATATATTGCTTGTATGCTCTAGTGTGTAATATAAAGGAGAGCAGCATATGGTGCCTTGCTAGAAATATTCCTTGGTGAGCTCCAATAATAGCCAACAGAGTGGGCAGAGGTAATTTATTGCAATAGCCAACATTTAGGAACTTTCTTTTCCAGTTGTAGGGTGGCATATAGAAGATTTGAAATCTATTGTTTCATTTTAGTTTCCTTATAAAATATTGTCAGTTTATTATGATAAAAATGTTTATTTGTTGTTGCTGTTGTTGTTTTGTTTCCAAATGAGAAGAATTAAGATAAAGTCATTTCGTAAATTGCTGATTGATGGTGGAAAATGTACAAAATTAAAGCTGTTTCTTTTATTACACTCCACCTCAGTGTCCTTATAAACATAAAGACAAGTAATCAGAGAACAGAATTTGAGTGAATTAAGAGAAAGTATCTATGATTTAATTTCAAATCTATTTTATCAATAGATACTCTATTTATATACTCTATCAACCAACTACATTTTCCATACCTTACATGTAAGACAAAGTAGAAGTTACCAGAGTAGGCAGTCATCTCACTGGTGGAGAAGAGGCCCTTCCTTAAGGACTTAAAGCCTTGTCCTGGGAAAATAAACACGTAAATCACACTGGTGTGCCTAAATTGTCATGGAAACTCAAAGGTAAGAAAGAGTATTTTATTTGGAAATAGATTGAGAGGCCTTCGAGCTTGGCTTATAAATATATTCTAAAGACAGTCACAGACCAAAACCAAATTTGTCAGCTTTGAAAGAATAGGAGCTTACTGTAAAGGACCAATATCAATATCTTTTATCCACATCATCTTCAATTTATTTAATAGTTTCAATAGTGGAACAAAGGCCAAATGATGTCAAATCTTAGATCCACTGTAATTAAATTTACATTAAGGAGATTATATTTAGGTAAGTTCATACATTGTTAATTTATGAGGTCTTAATATCCATAGCTATCTCTGTTATTACCTTAGAAAGAAGCAATGTAAAGGTGAAAGATACTTTAGCTAATATTTCTCAATAACCAGGATAATAAAGAATGTGTTAACTACATAAATTAATAAACCTAAATGCACAATACCATAGATATTTCAAGACTAGTTAAAATAAGCCATGCAACTTACTGTATTTATTATTGATTTTTATTGTAATAGTTAATATTATGCTCTAGTTATAATCCCTTCATGAAACGGTGGTGCTGATTATGATTTTTTTTTAATGTTCTGAAAAAGGCTATTTTTTAAAGGTGCAAAAGTTTATATTTATAGGTTATTTTGAAATAGGAAATAAAACAAATTCAAACCAACATATTGATTAATACACAATTTTTGTAAAAAGACTTGATGATTTAGAAAAAAATCACACTTTCTATCAATAGCAAATGTTTCCATTTTCTTTTAAAAGTATTCATTTAATTAAACCTTACATCTTGGCAACAACTTGCAGAAATATCTATTTTCCCAATTTTGTAAGTAGAAAAATTGAGGCACAGCAAAATTAAAAAACTCAGACATCCTTTCTGCAAGATTCAAAAACAGAAACTTTTTATTCTAATTTAGGGCTCAAAATCAACAGTATTTTGTTATGTGAATCCTAAACTTGAGTCTGTGTTCATAAAAGTTGTCCATTTAAAAAAATAACACAATTTTTCCCCTTATTTATTCATTGCTAGTCATTCCTGACTTTTTCCTTATAATCAACTATTGAATCAACCTAGATTTATTTTAATGTTTAACTTTAATTTTTTTGTTCAAATCATCAGCTAATAGTCACAAGATCAATTAATTACTGCATAGTCAGTCCTTTATCCACTGATAAAAAGTTGTTTTGTTTTTAAATGTACTATATTTGAGTTCAACTGTTGACTGTATAATACCTTCCATTAATTTATATCTTTACTCTCTCAGATCTTTTAATTACTGTAGCCCTATAATACAATTTAAAATCCAGGAATGATTTTAACTTAAATCCAGAAGATCCTTGATCTTCTTGACAAGATTCTTGGCAACTTTTTTTCTCAAGACTTTTCTCATCTTTATAAAGGAAATTACATTAAATTCTTAAATTGTTTTGCCGAGAATTTATTTTTAACTTAATACTCAAAATGTTAGGCAAGAACATCATACTTCTTCTCACTTACTCCAATATTTTATGTACATTTTAGATGTTTATTTTTTCTTAAGAAATCTCTAAAAGACTATGTATTTTAGGTTACATAAAAACGTGCTCTAGAATTTCTGCTGAATGGTAGTCAGCTATTCTAAAGTGAAGATATTTCTAAGTAAAGTAATAGTATTCATTCCGAAAATTGTAACACATTGTTTTATTTAATTTATGAATTACGCATTTTTACTGCATTGACTAATTTTTTTTAAATTAACAATTTCAAGTTGTATTAGTTTTCTAAGCTGTAAAAATTTATCAAAAACTTAGTGAGTCAAGACAACACAAATTCATTATCTTACAATGTTGAATCAGAATTCTAAAATAGGTCCCTTTGTGATCAAATCAAGGTATCATCATGGCTGCATTTCTTCCAGAGTCTTTAGGAAAAATTTGGTTTTCTTGTTTTTGTTTTTTTGTTTTTTTATTTTTTTTTCATTTTCTAAAGGCCACCCACATTCCTTGCCTCATGGTCCCATTCCTCCACTTTCAAAACAACAATGTTGGGTCAAGTCTTTTGCTGCAGGCACTACAGTTCTCTCTCTTGTGCCTCCCTCTTCTGCTTATAAGGATTCTTGTGATTACATTAGGCCTACTTGGATGATCCGGAAATACCTCCCCATCTCCTTCCAGGTCAGTTGACTAACAACTTAATTTCATCTTTCCATCTCCAAACTTAATTTCCCTTTGCCATGTCATCTAATTTAGTTATAGTTTTGGGGGATTGGAGTAGAAACATCTTTGGGAGTCCATTATCTTGACTATCTTATACATTCACCTCATTCTGAAAAACAAGACAGATTGTTGGAAAATGAGTTCATACATGAGCAATAACAGGTAACTCATATAACACAACAGTACTATAACAAACAAAAATACATCAAATAATCTACTAAATCATAACTCCACACATAGTCATCAGACAGTTGAAATCAAGATATTAATTGTAATGTTTATATTTTCATCCACTGTTATTTCTCAAATTACCATTTAAAATAATATAAGAATAAAAATGCTATGTATTTTTTATTTTTTGTATCTTTTTAAGTAACGTGGCCTCTCAGATTTACAGGGGAAAAAAAACACAAATAATGGTGTAAAGCAATAGAATGTTCTGTTTAGAAATTAATGACAAGTAAAGGAGATTATGAAAAAAAATGAATATGCATTTAGGAAAGAGAAGTTATGAGTTTAAAGAAAATGCAACAGATATATGTTAGGGAAAATAAGAAAAGAGTTAAATAAAAAATTATTCTATCTCCCTATATATCATCTATCATTATCGACATCCATCTATATCACCAATGTGCTCTACCTTACGCATCATAAGATTATGAAATACATTCACACTATTTATATCTAACTTCATTTTAATATCTTCAGTCTCATGACCCTTGATCAAACCGGGGTTTAGAGTTTCACAAGATGTTCCTACGAGTCGAAAAGAAATCATAAACTGTATCTTTTTTATTCTTCCCTTTCTAATTTCTACCCCTTGAAAATAACACATAAGACTTGGATCATAAACATGCCAATAATGAGAATACCAATATCTGTACCAAAAGGATCTCTCTAGAATATTCCAAAACTTTCATTGTTCTCACAGCTTGAGAGAATTTTCACCCACAAAGGAAGTAATACCTTCCTCTGGAATTGTGCAACAATTTGCCTATAATCTCAGAGTACGTTGAAATATTTCTCCACATTCAGGACCCTATTCACTCACTCAGTGTTTCATCATATATTTTCTTGAAAAAGAGTTACTAAGTTTTTATCTCTCATAATTTTAATATGAAGACAAAAGTTCAGTCAAAGATTCTAGTCAGGGAAGGGATTCCAACATCTCAGTGTCTCCTTTCTCATCTATGTTCCTAGTAAATACGTCTCCCTTTGTCCCTAGTGCGCGTTCATTAGTGGTGGCACTGCATGCCGAAGAGGTTTTATATCTCATCCCAGTTTAGGCAGCAATTTCCTGGTACATGTCTCCATCTCTTTCCAACCGCCAATATTCAAGGGGGGAAAAAGTCTAAACTTATTACCAGTTGTTAAATCTGGATATTGGCATTAAGACCATATGTTTTTTTTTGTTATTTGTATGTTTTTAGACAATTTCCAAAATTACATGTATTACTTCTAATTAGTAACACAAGCATACAATACATATTATAAAAATCATTTAGAATGAAATCATATCTTAGAGAATTTTCACAAATTATTCAGAATGGAAGACACAGAATTTTGAAATCTGTCAGCTGTTTAAAATCTGAAACAATAATAACAAAATATTTGTGTTCTTGCTTTTTCACATCTTCCAACTACAGTACCATTTGTTCACGTGAAGACTTATGCTCATACATCTCCTTATTTATACTTATTTGTCATTGCTTGGTAAGCAACACAATGGACACTCAAACATGATGGTGTTTCAGAGACAGTCATGCAATGACTTGACAGTGGCATCACAGTTCCAATGGAAGCCTCCTCGAAGTTCTGTTTCAAATCACCTTTCTTACAAAATCCTGAAAGCTTCTCAGGTTTCTCTGCTTATTTTCCATTTTCCAATTGACTGAAAAGTGAATGTCTGGCAAGCTCAGGATGTATTTAATCTGAGATTGAGGATCCATTTCATCAATGTTGACAGAGTCAGCCTAGCCTTACTGAAGTGCCAAATCTATGTTCCACAAACTGCTTAAAATATTCTTGATATAGACAAGGCACATTTCTAAGTCCATTAGCTCTTAAGAGAGCTTTGTCTTCCATATAGATGATGTATACCTATATATAACCATGAAGATTTAGTTTTCAGATACTTCCCTTGTAATCTTTTCCTTACCTTTTATCTTTTTCCCTAATTAGCAAGTATAAATAAATTCAATATATCCAGTGATATTCAACTTTATTAATATTTTCTAAAGGCCTTTCAGAGTTTAATTCTCTAATGAATTATTATTACAGTCACTGTTGGATTTAGTTATTAAACATATTATCAACTATTGCTGTAATAATTGGTTCAATATGGAATGTAGAAGAGAAGGAAAGAAGGAATAGAAACAATATAGATTTGAAGAGACAAGGGGTACTCTGTTTATACCTAAAACTGTGAATTTATTTCAAATTGCTGTTATTTTAGATATTGGATAAGGAAAATAAAAGAAACATGTGATGATATATGAGAGGAACTAGAAATGTGTGTGTTTTTTTTAATTTTTAAATGGGTGATATTGCTGTAGAGTGGTTTTTAGTCTATAACTATGTACTGACATGTTAGCACTTTCTCTAACCAACTGAACTCTTTATATCATTTCGAAAATAGGTATGAGCTGTTTAAAGAGATATTAGAACAAGAAGATATTAACCAAAGTAAGAATCCACATTTTAGGAGCTGAAAATATACTTGGGAGTTAATTGTACTCAGAGATTTCATAATAAACTATTACTTTAACATTTTTGTTGTAGAAATAATTATAGTAACAACCTCCATATCTTAGTTTATTTGACTATAAGTTAAGAATAATAATATTGTATTGTGAAGTTTTTAAATGATTAAATAAAATAGCACATTGGCACATGTTAAGCATTCAACAAATATTAGCTCTTATTATTTCAGTTACACAGGTCAAAATGGTGATAGGGCTCCAATTAGTTTATGAAATCATAAGCATTATAAAAAGAAAGCAAGGAAGAATTTTCAGGAAAAAGTTGTTTTATGAAATGTATAGTAACATGTGTGACTATGACTATTTTAATAGATGAATATGCTAGATTAGTATTTCTAAAACTCCTCATGATATGCAAATTAAATGGCATTTTAGTATCTCATTTTAGACATATGTCATTCACCTGTTCAATAAAAAATTTATAACTGTAGAACTTAATACTCAAATATTATAGATATGCATAATTGAACACATATTTTAAACTCTCTGTAATAATATGTCAAGGACAATTATTGTGTCAGTTACTGTTCTTAAGTCAAGGCACGGTTCTCTCGCACTTTGGTCTGGTTTTTGAGAGCAATTCATTTCCCCCGTGACATGACTGATGAAATCACCAGACAAAAGGAAGAAGTAGAGGAGGTCGTGCCAAGTTTAATACAATGCAGTCAAATATTCATTCTTGCTATTTCCTTCAACTAATCTTGACTCAGGAGAGGTGATTTGGGAGGAGGTGCCACTTCTAACCCCAGAACTGATTTTGGACCACCTGTCACTTTTCTAATAGCAGTCATAATAATGATGATGATTACAACAGAACAGTTACCATTTACTACTTGCAGTGCTAATCTCTTCTACATACTTTTCATTTAATCCTCACAGTATGTTGAGTTAGATATGATTACTACTATTTTACTAATGAGGACTCTAAGGCTTATAAAGATTAAGCAACTCACCCAAGGTCCCATAGCAAGTAATTTGTAGAGTCAGAATTTAAATTCAAGTTTGTCCATCAATAAAGCCTGTGTTCTTCCCACTGCGTTATGCTACAGTGGCTGAAAATGCACTAAGTCGTGGGAACTATGACGATATCACTTCCTCTCATCTCTTAATAGTAAGAAGAAAATCAAAGATATTTTTCAAAATAAGAACAAGCTTAGTGTAGGAAGTTCCATGCTGGTTATTCTCTTTTATTTCATTTCACTGAAAAATTTCAGATCAATGTTAAGAAATAAAATGGTCAGTATCTTTCATCCTCATAGTTTCTATTCATGAAGGTTACTTTTGTAATCTTGAAAATGGAATTGCAGGGATGAAAAATTATAGAAAGGGTTACTAAGTTTTTAATGTCATAAATTAATGATAATAAGTATTGGATAATAAGTTTTCATCTTCTATCATTTACTTAAAAAAAAACTTTTTAGTATCTACCTACCCAATATATTTTAAACCAAAAATAATCAACACATTTATAAACTTTTGTTGATTGTTTTTAATAATATATGGCAAAATAATATTTTTGTTTCTAATCATATGTTCAAAGTCTTTTTTTATATTTCAGATATATTTGAATCAATTTTTTTCTGCTCTTATCCAGGACAGAGAAACATAAGAGTTTAAATTTTTTTTTTTTTTCCTGGCAGGGGAAGGGAGTGAGAGAATAGAATAATCATTATTTAGTGTATTTAGTTACTTTAAAATTATTTTTCTTAATTAAAAAAAAGGATATATGGCTAAAAAATTATTCTTAATAACCCCAGAATAAAGTGAATGCTACCAACTTATTTTATGTAAATAAAGAAGTTAAGTTCTAAAGTTTATAGTTTTTCTTAGTGTCCTCTATATTTTTAAAGCTTTTATTATAAAACAAAACAATAATTATCCCATTTGTATTATGTAACCTCATTTACTTTCATTTTATTTTTATTTCTGCATTTCATTTTTTTAATTAACCTCGACAGAAATGTAATACAATTTAAGTTATTTAAACCAAAATGTCAGAGTTTGATTATATATATCACAGATACAGATTTCATGTGTGTGTGTGTGTATATTAGAATTCTTATATAATTCTACGTAAAAGAGAAAAAAATGGTATTATGAAATATGGAATATTTTATACTTGGGTTGGACTTTCCATATTAGGCATTATAGAGATAAATTTTACTATGATCATGGTCCTAATTTTAACCTAACCTGTGAATTCTTATTCATGGTGAGTCAAGATGGTCAATTCATATGAAACATTAGTCTCTTTTTCAAACATTTTTTAGTATAGCTAAATATTATTAGTGGGAAACAGAATAGATAATAACTATTTGATAATTTTCCTAAGAAATATTTTGTATGTGTTTATATGATTGAAAATAAAACATTAAATTTGTGCCTTAAATTTTTTAATTAATTAACATTTAGAAAATGATTCTTAATTATGTACTATGAAAGATGACATATCCAGATCATTTACATGGCCTTTTATTTCCAATTGTTTAGGGACAATTCTGAGCACAGAATGTTGTTTTACCATGCAGATATGAGTTATAAATCCTCTAAAGGGTGAGTGGTAGTGAAAAGGAAAGTGTCAGTGAAAATAGATACAATCGAATTACTGAAAGTGAAGAGCATGGGAAAATACACATGTTTCCAATACTGCAAAGCAATTGACACAGCTTTGGAATATAGGGATGTTCACAGATCATTTAGCCTGCAGAATAGAAGCTGTGTTATTGGAGGTGCATTCCTAGATATTCTGGAGTTAAATGACTTGATGAAATTTATTGTAAATGATGATGCAGCAAATTAGATATGACTGAGTCTAGTGGGATTGGAAGTAGTGCTCCATGCTTATTAGTAAGTGAGATAATTTTGTTAAAAAATGCCATTATCAATTTGAATATGGCAAGGTATGATAAGAGTTTATGTGCCTGGATGATGCAATGTTACCCACTGGAGAAGGAGACGTTTCCCAAGGGATGTAGCAGTGCAAAATAGAAGCAGAAACATCTGGTGGCAATGACAACAGTGCCTGTGGGCATCAGCAGCACTCCTAGCTTTCACTGAGTAATGTGATATGTGTTAGTCCTAAAATCTCAGTGGGTTCACAATAAACATTTACTTCTTGTCGACACATAGGCTGTAAGTTGACTAGGGCTCTGCTCCAGACTGTAAATCCTCATTCTGAGACCCTGATTTAAAAAGTACTGCCTTTGAGCCATGTTATTACAGTGACAGGTGAAAGAAGCATAAGAGACTGATTTGACCCATACAGTCCTTATAAAGCTTCTTCTCAGACCCGGCAAAAGTGACATCCAGAAAAAAGCAAATCAAAGACCAAGCCTGCTAATGGTGTTGGGAAAGTATAGATAGATGTATATCAAGAAAGGGAGAGTATAATCTCTCACAATAGAGGAGAAGAATAATTGTTAACAATAGTACAATTTACCACAGAAATCTTTCTTTTCTCTCTCTCTCTCTCTCTTTCTGTGTGTGTGTGTGTGTGTGTGTGTGTGTGTGTGTGTCATACATATCTTCTAAAATTGTATCTCCAAATTTATGCCTTGTATTTAGGTCAACATCTAAAATGTATTTATTGTAAAATCTTAAATAATTACTCAAATAAATTATTAAATTTAATTCAGTATAAAGTTAGCATTTTCAAACTAAACTTATACAGTTATCAAGCATTATAGATCTTTAACACAGATAGAGGTCAAAATTCAACTCTGGATTCCTGCTTTCAGAGACAGTAAAAACTTTTGCAAGCAGTGATATACAAGTATTAGGCAAAACTTCAATGATAGAGTGCCTCTGAAAGAAATAAAAAAAAATCTTGCTAAAATCATATACTCAAGTGTTATTGGATCACGAATAATGGAATTGCTGAAAGGCTAAAAAAGCCTTATTTTGTATTTCTGAGATTCTCAATGTAAAAGAGAAGCACATTAGAGTGAACACTTTTTTAACTGTATAATAATAATGTATGCAAGAAATAATATTCACATATGAGGAACAATATGAAACAACTATAACGTCTACTTTATTAACTTTGAAATCAATTATGTTAAATATATTTCCATATAAATATCATGTTTATTTAATGAAAAACACTTTTTCCCTGAAAGAATATAGCTATGTAAATGCCTATATTTAGTGTTTAATGTTAAAAGACATGGACCTATATAAAATATATTAAAGATACTTTATGTATAAAAGAAACCTAATATGTGTTGCTACATGATATGAACAATTCATCCATAATCTATTAAAGATTCGGTTTCCTTATTTATTTATTTATTTTGCATAAACATACATAATAATGCATTTATTTGCCAACATTTTGCCATAGGCCAAATGGATAAGGCCATTTAATTATATATGGGTTCATTCTAGTGTTAAAACACCAACTTCTTTTCAAATGCTATAAGGTTTTCTTAAAGTAGGTTGAAATTTATGAACTTGCAGAGTAATGTGAGTGATGGAGACTTCTATAGCTAAATGATTTTTTTCTAATCTATTTTCCAAATATATTACATAAAATGTCAAAATTTAAAAAAATAAAAAACAATATGCACCTCTGTAAATGTACCATATTCTGAAAATATTTAAATTGTTAAGATTTTGCCACATTTGCTCTAGGTGATTCAACTATGCTTCTAGTCATATCGTAAGCAATTACTAAATGTTCCAGTAAATAAACTTGGGTAAGTTTTGGTTTTCCAAAGAGAAATGTGAGAATATCCTTTAATAAAACTTGAGTCTCAGTTTTCCTAAATCCAGAAGTAATAAATTACAAGGAGACTTATCAAGGGAATATTTACCAAAAATAGGTCATGAGAACATACTTCTAAGAATTGGTATAGTAAGCTTCTTTATAAAAATTTAAAAAGCTCACTTTTAACATATTGTAGAAGACTGCTATGTTTATCAACAATTAAAATAGAAATATATTTGCTAAATATTTTCTATATTTATGTTTATATTATTATGAATAAATATTACTGTAGTTGCTGAAAGTCAGAGAAAATATCACTTAAAATAAAACCCTCACAGAGATTTATCTTTTATACGAGTCAACATTTGTGACCAGCAACCTATGATTTACAAATTAATTGCAGATTGGTTTGGCCTTACAAGTAGCAGAGAGACTAACAACAGATAAAGCTAAAACATAAATGTTAAATCAAACCTTAAAAATCTACAACCAAATACCTTCCAGGTTTCATTTATTAATTTTTGGACATTTGACAAACATTTATGTTTTATTTGTTCAATAAGGAAAAATTAATAAAATGTTGTGCTTTTACCTAACTATACTTTCTGAATTATTTTCTTCAATGCATTTTTGGCATATTCAAAAACCCATGTACAATTATGGGAGTTTTAGTGATAATAGCAATGAAATATATTAATTGCACTGTTCACTAAAATATATATTTTCATTCTTTATAGATTTCTTTTATTTCTCTTTCATGTATATTTGTCAAATTCAAACTGTCATTTTGCATACATTGTAGATAAAGATGCTGAATCCAAAAAAGTGGTATTTATGCATCTAAACACATATTTCTAGAGATATTTTTGGTTAAAATTCCTTCTCAAAGAAGGGATTATAATAAAGAACACCTTTATCATAAAACATTTCTATTATAAATATAATGCATGTTTAATTACTCTTACCATAAAGCATCTATATTATAACTGACAACATGTTTAGCTACTATTTTATTGTGATTTGTGATATTTTTGTCTTTTTATATGGTCATATTTGTTGACCAGGTTTATAGCAGTATTTCTTCTCTAGGAATCCTATTTCAGATAACCTTTAACTGTAAAATCTGAGGAGTATCTAGCTTGTGATGTTTTCCTTTTTCTTTGCATAGACTTTTTTTTTGGCAATTATGTTGGCTGCAGGAATTAATTGATACTGAATTTCAAATTCCAGTCAGTTTACAAATGTGTGAGAGCTTCATGTACTCAATGAGATAATTTTTTGTGTAAAATATTTACTTTAAACATGAGTCATATATATGTTTAGGGCATGGGTTTTTAGTAAACACCTATTATTTTCCCAGAATAACCTTACATATTAATTATGTAATACTTCAATCTTAAAAAAATCTCTAACTTAAATTGTGTATGCCTCACTTTTACTTCTCAGATAGTAAATTTGTTTTGATGTGGTACTATTTTTGTAGCTCAAGAAGTCATTCAAGTAAATATAAAACTATTTTTAAGAATATTTCTTAGGAATTATTCTTAGGAATAAACCATTAACATGACAAGACTTACATTTCACATAGAAATTCATAAATTATGAAATCATTTTATTTTTTCTCATGAAAACTGCAATTATTATTGGGGTAGTTTTAGCAATTGAGCTCATCCACCTATTTATAAAATTATCCCTGTAACTAAATAACATATATATTTGATAACATTTATAGATATCTAAAATAAATATGACATATAAATGTTTCTATAATTTCATAGATTTTAATACTCAAAACATTTTCCTGAAAGCAATAGTGAAAACTACTTATGGAGACAGTTATCAGTACTTTCACAGTCAGGAACAACCTTCATGGGATAGCAGAGCAGCATAAATTCAAAACAAAAATGTAAGAAATGAAAATGTTCTTATCATTGTGAGAGAAAATAATAAAATTCTAGTCCCAGGAAGAACATGGTTACACATAAAATTTCCTTTTTATATTTCCTCTCTGGAGAGACAAGTGTCTTTTTGATAGTGTTCTCTCTGAGAGTGAAGCTTAAAGTTCCTAAAAAAGTCAAGTACAACAATGAAAAGATTTTCTACTCTTATCATATCTTGCATTTTACATAAATAAATTGTGTGTGATGGCTCTATTTTTCTTTGATTTTTTTTTTGTGCTTTTTAGGCTTTCACATTCTTTTGATGAAATGCCATATATCTTTCAGAACCATCATAAATATATTTCAATTTTTGTTGAAGATTACAACAGTTATTCAATATTTTATAAATCTTAAAATGAAGACAGTATATGAGATCAATAGAGTAGAATCCTGTACATAATGATCATTTATTTACCTTTATTTGATCAATTTTTTGACCATTACTATCAATGGAAAGGTTCAGTAAAAATGTGCCATTTACTACTTGCATCTACATAACTGCTTTTATTATTCACTATCAAACTAAATTGTTTGATATATAATTAAAATAGATCAAATACATAATTTATAAATAATATTTTTAGCAGATTTGTTGATCAGTTTTTCAAAAACTCACAATGGCAAAAATTGAGCCACTCAATTTCTAAAAAAAAAAAAAAGGGAAGAAAGGCTAGAGAAAGAGAATGGGGGATAAAGCTTCCAAAGAGAATTTCTGTAAAAAGAAGCAACTTTGGAAGCGTAACAATAACGGTTATTGAGCTCTTAATATATGCCAGACACTTTACAGTGAGCTTTACATATATTTCTCAGTTTTACAATTTATAAAATGTTTCATTTAATCTTCTCAAGAAAAACCTATGAGACAGATAATATTATCTCTATTTTTCAGATGAACAAAATGAAAAACTTATGCATCTTGCCTAAGATCACATAGAGCAACTGTGAAAGACAGAATCTATCCAAGTCTGTCTGATAGCAGAACCAATGCTTTTATTCAACATTTGAGCACTACTGGATGTTTAATTACTTATTTATCAGAATTTTCCAATAGAACCAATAGGAAACACACACACACAAACATACACTCACACTCACAGTCACACACACACACGATGAGAAAGAGAGAGATTTATTATGAGGAACTGGCTCATTTGATTGTGGAGGCTGAAGATTCCATAATCTACCATTTGCAAGCCAGAAACCTAAGAGACCTGTGGTGTACTTCCAATCTTAGTCCAAAGGCCTAAGAGCTAGGAGAGCTGATATTCTAAGTCCTTCCAAGAACTGTAGAAGATCACTATCTCAGCTCCTCTGTCAGGCAGAGAGAGTGAATTTTCCCTTCCCCAGCCTTCTTGTTCTATTCAGGCCCCCACCAGATTGTCCACCCACATGGGAGAGGGCTATTGGCTTCACTTTCTACTGATTCAAGTGCTAATCTCACTCAGAAACACTCTTACAGTATATTCTCAAATACTATTTGACTGAATACCCAGTGAATACACAAAATTAACCATCACAATGGCCAACTGGTAAACCATGTGGAAATAAAGTTACTTGTTTTTCATTCCTTAGAAAGTATAACAATTGTGAGTGTCAGGAAAAACAAAAAAAAAACAAAATCATTGACCAGAAAAATGCTACATCAGTATGTTCTCAGATATAGATTCTAGAGAACTCCTGCAGCTAGAAACACCAGTTTAAGCATTAGTAATGGGAATCTGGGTATTAATCTCTCCATGCCTTTTATAGTCTCATTGTGAAAGAAGAAAGCTCAAAAAAACAACACCTTTGTGAGGTTGTGTATTATATTCCAGTCAACTTTTAAAATCTAATCTCTTAAATCACATGAATAAACTTAAGACACGAAGATATCCAATTAATTTTAAGCTGTGTAGATTTTTCAGCTTAAACAATACTAATATATGAATTCCATTAAGACTATCTGATTATATAAATGAGATGTGTAACTGAGGAAAAGTCATATTTAAAAAAATATTATAAATGAATATTGACAGATTCCTATATCTGAATCTGAACCTCAGGTTTCTTAAAGGTAAAAGTACTGGGGAAGTCGTGATAGAGAGCTGTGATCCTCAGGTGGCAGTTTTACAGTCTAATCACAATGTGTTGATATCCTCATGTAACTTCATAGTTGACAGGATCTTGCCAACAATATCACATCTGGCCAGAGATGGTCATTAAAAAAAATATTCAGTAGAGAACTTAAAATCTATTCAGCATAGACTTTAATTTTTTGGGTGTTTTTTTCTCTCTTTGAAGTAAAATATACTTCATAATCTATGAAAAGTATTTTAACATCTTATTTTCCTATATATATTTTAGAAACTTTAAGAATAAAATGAAGACACCCCAACTATTTATATCTGAAAAATTCCATTTCTATCATTGTAGTAAAAACATTCTTTGACTGTTCTCAACGTAAGAGCAAAAACATTAGTGAATTTACCATCTTTGGAGTAGCATTCTTCTTCTGCTTTAAGAAACATACTTTTACATCATGAGTTTTAAAAATGTCATTTTATTGATGAGCTTCTGCCATTCACCTATTCAATGATTACAAGCTAGTATTACCTTCATAGTCTTGGAAGTTAACAATGTCATTTTAATTGTCATTATCCTTTCCTGAGATGAACAGAATGGTGATTAAAATTAAAAGAATAAAACATGTCATATTATTTATGCCCAGGTTAAAATGTATTATATATGTAATGACATAAATTTGAAACTCAGGTGATAGCTTCTTCTAACATGCCTACATATAGAGGCTATAAAGAAGTACTGGACTGTAAACTGAAGACCCAAGAAAGCCAGTGGTGTTAATCCAGTCTGAGTCCAAATTCCTGAGAACCAGGGCAGATGATGGTGTAAATTTGTCTAAGGGCAGAAGACCAAGGTTCCAGTTCAAGTAGGTAGGCAGGAAGGGAATGAATCTTCTCTTCCTCTGCTTTTTGTTCTATTTACACTATCAAGGAAATGGATAATGCCCGCTCAGTTTGGGGAAGGCAATCTACTTTCCTGAGTCCACCAATTCAAATGCTAATCTCATCTGGAAATCCCCTCACAGACACACACAGAAATAATGTTTAACTTGAACACTCTGTGGCCCAATCAAAATGACCCGTAAAATTAACCACCGCAATTCCACCTCTTGGCACACACATATATCTCTTTAAACCATACCTAATTTTCAAATAAAGAGAATAACAAGGTCATAATTTCACCTAACGTAATACTACTATCCTGTATATAATCAAAAATGCTCTAATACCCTCCCCCAAAAAGTAAGTAAAGTTCATATTTTAAACATTATTTTGCTTAATACACTTAAATTATTGTTTCTTTAGAGGTAAAGTTTTTTTTAAAAAAATTTATGTGTTCATAGATGTTCTAACTATAGCATTTTGCAAAAAAAAATACATGATTTTATTTCAAATTATTAGGTGGTTAAAGTGGAGTACACTGAAGTGAAATAAAAAACTTTCTTGCAACTTTTGAGACTTGCAGAAATTGTTAAAAATGGAGGTAATACATTGATTCTTTTTTTTTTTTTAGACCACTCTTTAGAAAATACTTTGTAATCCACATAGGAATGGTAAATCTCTTTATAGATGTTTCTCTCAGCGAATGAAGTTAAAGTATCCATTTTTCAATTTTATGGTCTCTTGCATCCAATAAAATATGATTTGTATGATTGCACTAGGGTATTTTATCTATACATGTAATTCTGTTCAATCTACTAATTTCTAAACTATAGTCCAAGCAAAGTATTTTATTTGACTTTTCGACTGTGTGAATTTAATCCCTGGTATTAAACTAAAGGAAAAATGTGAAAGAAATAAAGTTCCAATGGATTTTACTTTGAAGATTGTTCTTCATATGGTAAAAATTCTAACTTTGTGAATCAAAAACATTTCTTTGATTGTAGTATCAACACCATCTGTGTACAAATTAAAAATAAATACTGTAACTCTTATAAATGTAATTTCGTACATCCTTACAAATATACATATCCAAGCCAATGAATGTACCATAAAATCTCAATGTGTTAAAATTAACAATTTCTACAACATCCCAAGAACAAGGCTAATGTTTGTTTAAACCTAAATATTTGGTTAAATCTGATGCTTTAAGATAAATATTTTTACACAATTAAAATATCTAATTTCTTGATAGGATCAGGTTTTACATATGAAAATAAAGAGTTTAATTTTTAATATTTTCAGTCAGTTTTTAATTCTTTATCTTAGAAAATAAATAGTATTAGAATCCTCATTGAAAAATAAAGCTTCTTCTAAGATCAATTATGAATATCCATATTTATATCAACTAAGTGTAACTTCACAATGATAACTCTTTCCCTAATAATACTTGTTTAGATATACTTTAGAATTACTTTATTTCTTAAAAGCATATCTATTAGCAGTGTCTCAGTAGAAAAAATGTCAGTCCATTTTAGACTTTTCTTTCAAAACACCTCCATTAACTTTTCATTTTGATTGTTTGTAAACCAAGTTTCTACCCTGATTCACTATTAAACTATCAGCAAAACTAACTTAATATTCAGAATAAAGGAGAGAAACATATTCTGAGTCTGATTTTTGGAAACATCTTAAATCAAAACAACCTTAGATTTTATAAGGCTTGATGATACATTTAATTACATTGCAGGCTGATATGGTTCTTAATTTCATGAACTCATGAAAGAACATCTGGTTTGCTATACTAAAATCATATTTTTATTTCTCATTTCTTTTGTAATGGAGTTAATTTAATGATGGCAGTCTTTACTTTTATACTGATGGATTCTTTTACCATGTCATCTGATACACCATATGGTGCTTAGGTGACAATGACACAATATTTAAAAAATGAATTGTGACAACCACATTGATTTTATATCAGGCATCTTAAATTAGGTTAGTTGGCACTAAAGCTTTCCTAGAGCTCACCTTTTTGTAAACTTGATTTCTATTGCCATCGTTATTCTCTTATTTCATATATCTAAAAATCTCTTCATCCTCCAATGTGGTAGAAGACCATGTGATTTAGTGATAGCTTCCAACTTATTTTGTTTATAAATATAAGTAGTACAGACATTATATTTATATATTTTTGAAAGTTTTAAAACAAGAAATTGAATTAAAAGGAAAATTTTCAAACTCTTTATAACAATAATTCTTATTTTTTATTATCTGGTATTTCATAACCTCTTAAACTTGCTGAAAATTCTGTTCCATATAGAGTAGTGTTTTAGCTTTGATCCAGAATATTGATTCATTATTTTAACAATAGATGACACATTTTGATTTCCAATTTGTTTAGAATATGTAATCTTATAAACCTAAATTGCGAAATAAGTTTTAGTTATTGTTGCAACATAATTGTACATTACATTAGTTTCACTTTTTTTAAACTAGTAATAATGCCATACCAATTTATATTCCCACAGCAATGTACAAGGGAGTCCCTTTTCTCCATTTCCTCATCAACACTTGTTATCTTTTGTCTTACTAATAATTGGCATTCTAACAGGTAAAAGGTAATATTTCATTATGATTTTGATTTGCCTTTCTCTGCTGATATGGTGAAGTTGACCACTTTTTCATATACCCATTAGCCATTCGTATGTCTTCTTTTGAGAAATGCCTGTTCAGGTCCTTTGCTGTTTTAAATTAGGTTATTTGGTACACCCACATGAAAAACAGTATGGAGGTTCCTCAAAAAATTAAAAATAAAACTACTTTATGATCCCTACAACCCCTGTTCTGAGTGCATAGCCAAAGTAAATGAAATCAGGATCTCGAAGAGATATCTGCACTCCCATATACATTTTAGCATTATTCACAATCACCAGTATATGGAAACAAACTGATTGTCCATTGACAGATGAATGGATAAAGAGAAGGGGGTGTGTATATGCAATGAAATATTATTCAATCTTAAGAAGAAAATACTACAATTTTTTACAACATGGATAAACCTGGAGGACATCATGCTAAGCTAAAGAAGTCAAGTATTATATGATCTCACTTATATATGGAATCTGAAAGAATCATATCATAGAATTAGGAAGTAGAACCCATAGTGGTTACCAGGGGTTTTGAAGAGGAGAAATTGGGGAGATGTTGGTACAAAGCTTGTTAAGCAAGATAAATATGTTCTGGAGTCTAATGTACAGCAATGTGACTGTAGTTAACAATTCTGTATTGTATACCTGAAATTTGCTAAGAAGATAGTCTTAAGTGTTCCCCTTCCCCCCATACACACAAAAGAAAACAAAACAAAAGAGAACATAGTAACTATGTGAGGTAATGGATAAGTTAAGTAGATTGAATGTGGTGATTATTTCACAATGTATATGAATATTAAATCCTCAAGTTGAGGACCTTAAATATATACAGTTTAAAATTTTTGTAGACCTAAATAAAGCTGAAAAGTAAAATAAAGTAGCAATAAAGCAAGTTTAATTTCTAAAGTCTAAACATCTCATTTACAAATATAATGTGAATCACATCAGTATAAATTGTTTTTAGGTATTATGATAATTTGAAATAATTGCCTGTGATTTGTGTAATTTGTTAATTTACTAAAAAACTTAATTTCTGATTTACTCAGGTTTATGAATCATGTCTATTGTTTTTATATTCTCTATCTCCTTAATTTATGCTTGTATCTTTATCATTTCTTCCTAGTGATTTTCTTAGCTTACTCTCTGTCTTCTTGGGAATTAAATTGTTCTTTTAATTCATATAATTTGAAATGGTTAATTTTATGTGTCAACTTGGCTATGCCATGGTATCCATATATTGGTCACATACTATTCAAGATATTTCCATGGAGGTGCTTTTTAATGAGATTAACATTTAAATCAGTAGATTTTGAATAAAGCAGATTACCTACCATAATGTGGTCTGGTCTTATTCTATCAGTTGAAAGTCTTAATGGAAAAAAACAAAAACAAAAAATCGACCTCTCTGGAAGAAGAGGGAAATCTGCCAGCTGACTCTCTTGAGACTCACCTACAATATGGATTCTTCTCTGGATCTCCAGTCTGCTGGCTACCCTGCAGATTTTAGATTTACTAACTTCCATAATTGCATGAGCCAAATCCTTAAAATAAATATTCTCCCTCTTCCTATTCATATATATGCATGTCCTCTTGGTTCTGTTTCTCTTTAAGGCTGTACCTTTCTTCCTGGTCACTCTTTAAATGTGTGCCATAGGAAGGTGATATGTGATGTTTGCATTATCTTTTCTTTTTAAAGAATTTCTGTAATGTCCATTCGCATTTCCCATTTATTCAAGACTTTTTTTTTAAATAGAGGAATTGTTTTTAAATTTTCAAATGGAAGGAATATTGTCGTTATCAAAGTAATATCAATCTACAAAATGTAATACATGTAAATTACACATATATTTAATGCTGCACCACCACTGGGAACGTCACTGCTGCCTCAAGAAGCTAGACACAAAGACTGTATACTGTATTATTGCAAATCTGCAGTGACATAAAACAGATCAGTGGTTTACCAGGACCAGTGGTAGGAAATGGGATTGGCTGCAAAATAGCATAAAGGAACTTTTTGGAGTGATGAAAATGTTCTATATAATGATTATGGTGGTAGTTATACTACATATGTTCAAATTAATTATTCACTTAAAATTCGTGAATTTTATTCAATTATTTTCTCCAACTTTATTTAATATAAAACTTTCCCCAGAAAAAGAGAATAATTGCTTGAGGACTATTTTAATACTATGGCAATGCTCTCTTCTCATTTTTATTCATTCAAGAAACTGAGTGCTAAGTCAATCAATAATTTTGCTAAGTCCCAGGACATATAATTAAATAAAATAAGGTAAATCCTAACAAGAACTTAAAAATCTTATCCCTTGCCATCAAACTTCAATGGCTATAGGAAAAAAAGGCTTTAGTCTCAGAAACTAAACTCTTTTTCCAGTAAAGTATTTAACTTTTACTTTCATACATGACAAGTTGATCAAAGAAGAATAAAATTGTAGAGGAAAGGAATTTGTGAATAAAAAGAAAAAAGAAAACACAAACAAAGAAAAGAAAAGAAAGAATGTTTGTGTGTCTGTATGTATGTGCGGGTATGAGTGGGAGGATTAAAGACTTAAGAGACAAGTTTGAGATGATTGAGCAAAAAAGAAAAAAAAAAACTAATTGTTAATGGCATCCTTGTGACTTGCGATCACATCTCTATGTTTCCAAAACATAATGTAAAACCAAAAGATCACGTTCGACTAAATCCCAGTGGGAGCCATTGGAAATGTGGTCTAAAACAGGAGCATCAGTAGAGACTCAAACGGTGACTTCATAAAGTCAGTCTCACACTGTAGAAATGTGGAAGGAGAGATTCTGTTCAGGTGTATTTGAGAAGATTTCTTATAGGAAGTGTCATGTGAGGAAAACTTTTAATATGAATTTGAAGGATGTGTATCTATATGAATATAAGATGCTTTAAAATTTTTAAAAGGAAGTATAATGGAGAAATAATGCTTTCCATAGAAAAGAAAATATGGCTGTAATAAAATACATACAAAGAGTATAATGTATAACTGAATCTCAATTAGATTATTTTGAAAAGTACTAGAAACTTTTGTTTGGTAAGAAACAACAAATATGCTGCTGTCACTGCTTCAGAGATGTACAGGTTGGCTTTGGCATTGGGTAAGTAAAAGTGAAACGAGACATGGGCAGCAAGGAGAAACATTTAATTTTGGCTAACACATTGGCTCATAATGCCAAACCAATTAATAGGTGTCTATTTTTCTCAGATTATTTCAATATAATCTATCTTTTGGTTTATTTTCTTTTTGATCTTGATCAGAGGTTTCTCGACATCAAGACCCACAATGACAACACTACAATTATTTTCCTTACCAGAGTCCAGCAGCATTAGTCTTTAAATCCACATGTG
Source organism: Pteropus medius (assembly GCF_902729225.1). NCBI lineage: Eukaryota > Metazoa > Chordata > Mammalia > Chiroptera > Pteropodidae > Pteropus > Pteropus medius. Next base: position 10,664,139 of record NW_024355205.1, read on the forward strand.
GTCACTTTACAGGAAAATCCTCCTGAGACCCATTATTATTAGATATGTATTGTTAAAAATTAAACCAAGTTCTCATAAGGCAGAAAGTCTAATGACTTATTTTTTATACAGTTTCAAACAGCCTGGATTCCCTATTCTGGATAACTCTGTGAGAAGGAAAATATTTCCTAGAATTCAACAGAAGTACTCAGAATTAACATGTGAAAGTCAACAGAGGTACTCAGAGTGAATATGGGAAATATTCCATCCAGGCCTCTTAGAAGTGAGTCAAAATCATCTTTTTCCTTCCTACCCTCTTTATTGACTCTGTACCTCCTGAAGCTAATGGGCCTTCTCTGGGTCTCAAGGTCCCCCCTGAGGTACAGAACAACACTCTAATTTCCCTCGGTAGCTTTAATTACATTGCATAATAAGATTAGTTGGGATGCTCCTCAAATTCACTGAATCTTGAAAGCTTTTGCTGGTAAGACTGGGGTATCTGTATTTATGAAAACATAGGTTATTGGAAATTGATGCCTTTAGTGAAGACTCTTCAATTTAGAATATTTTCCTGCTTATTTCTAAGTGAACATGTATTCATTTACTATTTTATTACTTCTGGATCCTGCTATTTGCCTATGCCACATCTCAATAAAGATAAATCTGGACCAATGTGCTTACCCCTAAGGTAATGTATCAAAAGTTCATTTTCTTGGAAACACTCTCAATGAGTGACATTAATGGACAGAAATTCAGTCAATGTGGAAATATAATAAGACAGATTATTTAGAACAAGTGATTTTTTTGAAGTTCCTGAAAATATAGCACATGGACAGCTATCATTCTGCCTTATATAGAGTCTATACTCTAAACATCATCCATGTAGAATGAATTAAATAGTTATCTCTCTGTCAGTGGCATTCAGAAGAAACTTTTATATTAAAAATATAGTTATAATGATGTAAATAACTTCCAATATTACCTTTCAATTTCAAATGCCTATCAGAGTAAAGGTAAGTGACTGAGCATGTTTTCAAACAAAATCATGTTGCAAAGTGATTTTCCTGCATGATACTCACTTATAAAATATTGATAAGATGAAATTATACCTGATAGAAAGTTTCTGATAGAAGGATGGCTTGCACAGCTTAATGAATTTTTTATAAAAAGTCCTTACTAGGCAAAATTAAATAACTTGATAAAGTTTTAAAATGAGAAACTCTGAGTAAAATAAATATATAAAATCATATTTAAACTTATAATATATTTATGTCAAATATTTACAAAAAAATTTATATTATAGACAAAATTAATTGCTCTATTATGCCTATCTATTTTGTAAATAGCAAAGGCTTCATGTAATTTGATTTCTTGTGTTACACTTTTACAAGGTTACTGCTGTGTTCAGAGTAAACTAGAGTAAATATCTTTCTTCGAGTATAAGAATTTGCTAATTCTCAAGAGAAACACAATTTTAAAAATAAAGATGATTTATGTATATGCATATTATTAACCATATTGTAACTTTTCAATCATGTGTTAAGAGTCAAGATTTTGTTTAGGGGAGACAAATATGCATAAAAATATTGTGGTAATTATCATAATAATGATATAAATAACATGATTTGAAATTTCCAGGAATGAATCTAAAAAGAAATCTTGGAGGAGCAAATTTTTATCTAAGCATCAAATTAAGAATGGTGTATATATTGGTAGAATATGACATCTGAAGATGGAGGGAAAACATTGCAGAGATAAATAAATGAACTATCATGTCACTGCTTCAGAGATGTACAGGTTGGCTTTGGCATTGGGTAAGTAAAAGTGAAATGAGACATGGGCAGCAAGGAGAAACATTTAATTTTGGCTAAGACATTGGCTCATAATGCCAAAACAATTATGGAACATTTAAAATTCTACTTGTCAGGATCATACAAATTCATAATGCAGTTCAATCATATATTTGGAAAATAACTTGGGTTCCTTAAGGTTGAGTTTTATTTCTGCTACTTACTATACATGTAAGGTGACCATATATATTGGTTTATCTGGGACAATTCTGATTTATGCCTATAGAGTCAGACAGACAATTATTAATGGCTTCTCTTTCTCTTTCAAAAATATGCAGGCTTGGATGATATGCTCACCACAAGGTTTGTTTAATTTCTTTAAGTTTCTTTCAGTTTCCTTAGCTAAATATAGATAACTGACATAACTACTACATAGTATTGTTGTGAATACTAAATATATAGTTTCTGTACAGTACTTAATTCAGTACCTAGCACAGAGCAAACAATCAATAACTGCTAGTTTTTATAATTTAATAATTACTCAGAAAAATAATGCCATATGTTCAGTTGACTCACAAATCAGTTGGAACACCAATCATTTCGATGATTTGTAAACTTCTAATTCACTCGAATATTGAGCAATTGTTATATATAAACCAGTAGTTGTAAAAATTTCTTTTTTTCTCTTTTCTCTCTCATACACACACACACACACACACACAAAATCTATGAGAAATTATCTCCTAGCGATATTGTGTATTGAATGTTATTCTAATAAATAGAAAAGTTTAATCTTAACTTACAGTCAATTACTCAAATATAGATCGTTCTTTGGAAGAATATAATTCAAGAAATATAAACAGGTAACCAAGATGACAGTAATGCAGCATTTCTAATCTATGTTCTCAGATGTAAACTAAACTCTTTGATAAAAACAATGTATACCTTTTTTAAAGGTATATAATGAATCTTTTTAGTCCTCTTATAAGTGATATCATGCAAATATTTCATGAACTTAAACCCGTAATAATGTTAGCTTTAGCATGATACTTCATGTTTCCATACAAAAATGCTTTTTAGATTTGTGAAGACATTAACATATATGTAATTAAGAAATAAAGCTCTCTACTCGCTAATAAAATCATTAAAGAGCAATAATATTTTGAAATGTCTTTATATAAAATGTTTAAATGTCATTTTAATATTCTAATTCTATTTGTTCTGAACTGTTCTAACTAAATTTAACATTTCTCACAAAACATCAGAATATTCCAGAATATTTTGATTTCTGTAGCAACCAGAATCCATGTCACCCACAATTGTTCGTAGATTCTGTAGAATTGTAATGTTTCTGAAAAGATTCAGATCATAGTCTCAACAGATAGATGATGGACAATTTTTTTGTTCTATTTTTAAAATCACTCCATTGACATTGCTCTTATAAGATTTCCCAAAATACAGAGGATAAATCAATGTTCTTTTTTTAGGAGTCAGCAGAGGTCATGACCAAGACATAAATGAAGTGCCTCCTAATTTGGGGGAAGTTCCCTAGTACCTCATATGCAGCAGTCGACTCATAGATCTTTCAAGGTCAAATTTGATAACAGCTTCACTGGGTAGCATTATAGGCACACCATCAATCAGAGCATAAGTAGAAATGTGTAGCTTGAGTCTAGAGTTTTTCAGAAGAATTTTAGTTTCCTTTTCTCCATCTAATTTGCCTAAGTTAGTAAAATAAAGTGAGACTTTCAGAAATGTAACCAGAGATAGCTCTAGGGATAATAAAACAAAGAAGACTGAAAAAGATATGCGAAATAAAATTTCCTTTTATTAGAGCTGTTTTGTGGTCAAGGGAAAGAGTGTAAAAATAAAGACAAGCAGGATTAGGAGGGAGTATTGATTTATTCCAACTAACTTTAGTTGTGTCAGATTTGAATCCATTTAAAATTATGATGCCCTTTGGCTATTTTTTAAGCACAAAAACAGATTCATGAAAAGAATTTAGGTTTTTATAGAATAGATTATGAGTGTGAGTTGGAGTTAAGAGGAAAGAGACTTAAATATAAAGGAACAATGTGGAAGCTTTTTTGAGTATGTTCATTAGTTGCAACTGGTTTGATGGTGACATTTTGAAACTTGGAATTGACTTTCTTTATTTTGGGATCTCTATTCTAACCCTAGAAATTCGTCTTACTTTAATAGGTTCATTGTTACTACTCAACTCATGATGATGATTAAAGGAAGAATCATCATATGCTACAGAATTACAAATCCTTATTTGATGAACTTTGTCAGAAAATTTGAATTGTTGCCATTTTACTTTCTTATTGCTGCTGTGACAAATCACCATAAATTTAGTACCTAAAAAAATTATCTTACAGTTCTGGAGGTCAGAATTCTAACAAGTCTCATGTGGCTGACATCAAGGTGTGAGCAAGGCTGTATTCCTTCTGGATGCCTTCCTTTTCTTCCTTATCCCGCCTCCTTCCTTCTCTCTCCGAGAAGAATGCACATCCTTGCCTTTCTCAGCTTCCAGAGGCTGCCTGAATTTCTTGGCATATTACCACTTCCTCCATCTTCGAAGCCACCAATTACCAAGTGAGACCTTCTTACATCACTTCACTCTGACTTAGACCCTCTGCATCCCTCTTCCACATTTAAATGACCCTTGCAATCACACTATGCCAACCTGAATCATCCAGGGTACTCTCCTTATTGTAAGGTTATCTGATCAGTAAACTAATCAATTCCTTTGCCAAGTAACATAACATATTCAAAGGTTTCTAAGGTATAAATATGGACATAGTTGGAGATCATTATTTTGCCTACCACAATTGTAAGTTAAATAATTCTCCAAGAGGTGTTTCATTTTGTTTATTCTGCTTTCTATCATGACGTGGCCAAGTTGAAAACCCAAGCGAGTGTTTTGTCTGACCCTGCTAAGGCCTCTATACAACTTGGGAGAGACTAACCTGATTCTCTTCCCTAGCAGGCCTTTGGTCCACATATATTTCTTATGAAAATGCATCCATGACCTAGTGAGATTTGGAATGTAATAATCATTATTCATTCTATAATATTGCTTTAATACAACTTAGTACACACAGATTAAGCATTTCCAGGTTAGGGATGGGAATGTCTTGTAGAGAAACGAGTAGAAAATAGTCACGCACTAAGGCTAGGCATGAACCAGTAAATTATAGGAAGATCTGGTAGGAAAAACAAGATGCTGTATAACAAGAGATTGCTGGTATGTCTAGTGTAGCAGGCAATGTTAGAATGTACAACTGAGGGAAACTGAATGTCTCTACAAAACATTATAGCATGGAATTCAGAAGTCAAGACCAAAAACATTAAGATATTTAAACAGGACAGATAGGCAGCTGCATTAGAGATGTTTATTTCCTCTGAGCAGGGTCCGTGGATCACAGTCTTGTCTACAGTTAGGGAAATTGTTTAGAGGAAGTTGTAAGTTCTAGAGGCAACCAAAATAAGAGCTGTAGTAGAGGACCTTGTATTTTCTAGAAGTGGAAGTAAATTTTGGGAAAATAATAAAAATAAAAACTCAAATATTGAAAGTGAAACCCTAAGTCCAAACAATTCTGACAACATACACTGCTACTGGGTACATCCTTAGTGCTGGCTACGAGTTAATTAACTTCATCCTACTTAAGTCAAATACATTTGAGAAACAGAAGTCAAACCACAGCTGATTCTAGCAGCCTGAGTGGTGGATGGAGATTATTTAAAAGAGGATCTTCTAGGAATGAAAGGCAGTAACTAATATCCCAACTAATAATTTCATATTGAACACAGTATACCTTACTTTATTGTTGTTTTGTTTATTTATTTTGTTTACAAATTATAACTTTCAGAGCAGTAGCCAGGTCCTTTTAATCTTAATTTTTTCTTATAGTACCTAGAAAAATGTTTATTCATGTGAAACAGATGTTTGCAATCTTTCATTTCAGCTTGTTCACTGTGGGAATTTTACCTCTCCTGATTGCTTTTTTTTTTTTTTTGCTTGGTTTTTGCTATATTAGGTAGTTTCTAAAAATATATTGGCCTTTCTTTTAACCATGGATTTCTGAAGACAATTATTGACCTCTAACTATAAGAATTCTAAGACAGAAAGGAGAGGCTGTGGCAAAACTTAAAAGACATTATTTGAAGATAAAAAGAACTTTGAGCTTTTGCTTATTCATAATTATTAGGTCACCTCGTATTTCACTATTCCTCATGTTTATTCTCTGTTAACTAGAGTCTTCAAATTTCAAAAACCATGTATTTACTATCCGCTGCATTCCAGTACTATGCTAGTTAATTGTTCTAACTTGGGAGCAGTTTATTATTATTGTGTCTCCTTACATAATCTTGTATATTTGATTATCAATTTAACTTTTTTCTTTCTTAAACAAGTAAAATTTTACTTGCTCTACTGGATATTTTCCTTCACTAAGAATTTGATACATATTAAATATTTTATTGAGGTATAATTGATATGTAACATTGTATTAGTTTTAGGTGTATAACATACTAATTTGATATGTTTATATATTATGAAATGATCACCACACATAGTTACAAAATTTTTCTCTCATGATGAGAACTTTTAAGATCTACTGTCTAAGTATTTTAAATATTTTAATTTGTCAAAATAAGTTCAATTATTCAATTATTTTACCTTTGCACTCGTCTCTAGAATATCCTGGGCTTTTTATCCATTGTGATCCCAAAATAAATGATAGATAGTTAAGTACATAGATAGACAGACAGACAGACAGATAAAATAAATGTATCAAAAATCTCTAAAATGCAAAACAACATCTGTGCATATAGATAATCCAAACCCTGCTCTCAGGGATTTATAATGTACACAATATTCGAAGGCATATAGACATAATACAGTTATATAAAAAAAAAGCACATGATGAAATCGAAATACATTTTAAAATATAAAAGCTTTTTTTGTTTACTGCGTTTCCTTTTGCTGTAAGATATTTGATCCTCATCATCTCTTAGCGTACCATTATTATTTCTTTTTAAGGTGAGATAATGACATTGGCTAGTAAACGGCAGAGATAAAATTCAGACTGTTATCTAATACAAAGTGTGTGCTTGTTCCTAAATATCACTTAAGTAACTGAGTAGTAGGGAAAAATAGTAGAGGAGGCTCAGATGAAAGTAAACTTATTTATTTACTGATGTGGCAGAGAAGACTTCAAAGAAGACGTGCATCTTGACTTAGACTTTCAAAAAATTGAATGTAATCTAGGTACTGGGAATTAGAAAGATAAGCATTCTAGGTACAGACCAGTATAAGCAATGGCGTGGAGATAAAAAAAAACCACTGTTACTGAAACAGTAAAAAACAAGTGAAAATGTCTGATTGAATCCTTATACCCCTCAAATTCTATGCTAAACTTTTAACCATTGGACTTTCAGTTCTGGAATTACTTTCAGAATAGACAAATTACTTTTACCTAGCATATAGTTTCAGAATCTAATGTAAGCTGGTTTGTTTTTTTCTCATTTGTAAACAATACTGTGTCCTGAGGAAGGAATATTGAATCCACACTTTATATAAGAATATATTAGATTTTTAAATTATGTGGTGTTGTATATGTCACACTCCAGCAGGCTCATTCCTGAAAGGATAAAGTTAGTAATGGAGAGAACACTTGCACTAGAAACACAAATGCCCAATAAGTATACAAAGGTAAATAAGTGATACATGTATTGCTGAAATGAAGACCAAGTTGAGACTAGACAGCCTATCAAGGAGACAGAAAAGGCTTCTAAAAATGCATGAACTTTATAAAGTATCATCTTTAATTGTATAGTCTAGCTTTTCATTTCATTTGCCACAAAGGTGGCCATTAGACAAAATGTCTGTTTTGACATATACTACTCAAGTGTGAAAGTAATCTTTTGCTTTAATACTTTATTCAAGAGCTAGCCTGATGTTTTTAATTGTCTAATGCTGCCCTAAACTCTGCAGTCTCCTGAGGAATATATTACTTCTCCCCCAAAAAATCTGTTTTAATTTCTTCCATTTTCATGTAGCTTAATATGAAATCTGTTTTACATCCCAGTTGTAATTAGCAAATATAATCGGTGTAAAAATTTGAATGGTAGCTGCAGCTGCACATTTTCAATATTATAAAAATATTATTCCTAAATTAAAAAGAAGATGTATGTGTCAACTACAGTTCATATAGAGAAGCTGATTTTTGAAAATATTTCTGGTAACTATAGTTATTCTAATATGTAGCTAATTTTTATTATCCTTCACTCTGTAATTTCTTCATTCAATTTCTAAGAATATAATCAGGTACAGGCATTTTTTTTTTTTTGTCTTTCTGTTCAAACTTCAAATAAAAAGAGTCACGGTAATGAAAGAACAAATAATTTAGACATTTAAAGAATTTACATTCTAACCATTTTTTAAATTAGTAATATGAACTATAGATTATTTTTAAATTTCAGTTAAGTTTAAAGATGAATTTCAGTTGAACATTGAGAAAGATGAGGGGAATAGTAACAAATATTCTCAATAACTGATTTTGAGAGATAAAATTTAATTTTAGGAAATTCTATTTGTCATGCCCAGCTATTGTGGATATTGTAGGAAATTATGTATAGTTTTTCCTAACTTTGAAATATTGACAAGTTATCATACTTTAGAATCACTTCTACATAGGAAGGAATGTTCAATATTTTCAAATTAACAACTTAAAAATGATTAGAGAATGTTGTATATAAAACTGTGAACATCGTGTCGGTACCAAAGGCACTTACATAAAATTTGAACATTGAGCATTGTAAAATATTGACACCTTTCAAATCCCCCAACCATTCACAGCTTTCAATTACCTTTGCTTTTTGAAAGAGTACACTAGCCTCTTCCTGTAGCTACATGAATTACTAAGATTGCATTTATCATTTGCAATCTTTTTTTTACATTCAACTTTCATATTTTGGTGTAGTTTGACAACAGTGAAAATACTTAGCCTAGGGCTGTCATCTCCCACAAAACTGCACATTTCCATCTTTATTTTGCGTTCCCACCAAAAGACACTCAATGAGAAAGTAAAACCACCACTACAGGTGTAAATAAGTCATTCCCAGTAAAAGGTGCTCTTAGACTTTTTAGATATTAGATTATCCTTTGTGCTCTAATGCCATCTCTGATCATATGCATGGTAATAAGGACCAGATTCCAAATGAGAGCTACAATATATATCATGATTCAAATCATTTGTAACAGGTATGTCTTGTTTGCTGTTAAATATATTGATATTTTGGGTGAAACTAGAAAATCCACCTTTATTTTTGAGCTATTAGGAATCAAATAAAGAAGTCTCAAATTTCTGTCTCTCCACATCGAGTATTAGTTTATAATAGTTATTCAATTTGTATTTGTAGAATGTCTAATTGTTATAACAATACATTATATATTACTAAGGCAGTTATTTCATATAAAAACATCATTATATAATTCTTGAATAAGTTCATGTTCATAAAAACAATATCTTGAAAATATTTCATCCTGTATAATATTAAAATCTTGTTGGAATTTTTTTGCTTTGACTGTTACTTTGCATATTGTTAAGGACTGAAAACTGGTGTCACCCCAAAATTCAAATGCTGAAATTCTAATCCTCAATGTGATGGTATTAGGAGATGGGGCCTTTTTAAGAGATATTTAGGTCAAAAGAGTGAAGACCTCATGATTAGGATCAGTGACCCTATAAAAGGGATTCCAGAAAGATCTCTTTGCTCTCTGCCATGTGAGGATAAAATGAGAGGTGGCCATGTGTAAACCTTCAAAAAGGCCTTAATCAGACACCAGGTTTGGCAGCTTGTCTTGAATTTCACAGCCTCCAGATCTGTGAAATATAAACATTTGTTGTTTAAACATCCAGTCTACAATAATTTGTTTTAGCAGCCTGAACTAAGAGACATATCTTTGGAAATTTTTATTAAGTTTAGTGTAAGAATAACTTATTAATATTTTTATTAAGATTATAGCAATATATAAAACATTCCTAAAGTAGAACAATATAGAAAACTGCATTAAATTAATACAGTCTGTTAAATATGTTTAAAGTTTTCATTTTTAAGGTTATACTGGTATTTTTACAAGTTTCATTAGAATATTTGTAAAATTTTATGCAGTTCCTTTTATTCTACTTATTAGATTCTGAGTATTTTTAAAAAGATCAATATTCTGTGAAAAGGTAATTTTCATGGGAATATTATATTAATGAAAATAAAAATATTACATATTATAAAAAATAGAAAAATATAAAGACAAAACAAAATTTCTAGCAAACTCTAAATTTAGGTATATTATTAAATCTGATATATGAATACAAACAATAAAATTTAATAAACATCAAATAACATTCTTTTGTAATCTGCCTAATTATTCAATTCTATATCATGAGCCTATTATCATGATGTTCAATTATCTTTCAAAACCATATTTTAATGATCAAAGAGTATTTCTTTATTAAAATGTACAATATTTTTAACATACCTACATTGTTGAAATTTTAATATTTTTCTGATTTTTTATCATGAATAATGCTGAGATTAACATTTATACATGTAAACTTTTGCCTGCAATTCTAATTATTTCATTGTAATAAATTTAAAAAGAAATAATTGATCAAAATATATAAATTAAGGCTGTAGCCATATCATACCAATTTGCCTTTCAAATAAACTTTACCTAATTACATCTTTACAGACATGTACTAGGACAATAACATGCTGAACTATTTCAAATTAATTTTTTCAGTGCCTTAGGTATAAATAGCTTCTTTTGTGTTAATGTAATTTTTTACTCTGAGAGTTGTTGAAATTTATCAACTAATTTTTTCCCCCACTTTAATGCTCTTCCACCCCTACTTCCACTCCTGACCTACAGATGTTGCCATCTCCCCTTAAGAACTGGATCTCTGAAGGCGGAGCATCTCCTCCCACATGTTCGCTGTGCACTCCCAGGGTATGGTCCATGGCTCCACCTGGGGCGCCAACCTAGGACCTTCTGCATGCAAAGCAGACGTGCTAACCACTACACTATGAAGTCATACCCTCAACTAATTTATTTTGAGATTTAGATACATCTAATCAAATCTTTTACATAGGGTCTATAGTATTTTCAAATCATCATTCATAAATTTGATATAAAATAAAAACGTCAATCCCCTATTCTCTGCAATTTGTTTCCATACTTATTTGGCATTTTATTATATTATTTTAACTTACAGAAACTTTTCACTTTTATTCAGTAAAATTTTGTATATTTTTACTCTATTTGAATTGTTTCAATATTTAAATTTTATCTTTGTCTTTTGTTTTTTAAGGATTGTATATTTTATTAAGCTGTTTTAATGGTGTATGTAACATGAAGTAAAGATATTGTTTTCAAAATTGATAATCAGTACTCTTAAATCGATTTTAAAAATTACTTCTTAATGCATTATATTTGAGTAACCAAAAAAAATAGACTTTCTCACCCTTAGCGACAATTATTATAAATTACTTTAATTTTCATGGGATTTCAATTCCAAAAATGACAAGGGAACAAAAATAAGAGTTTTATTTGCATAGAATTATAATATATTTATGGATAATTTATATCTAGTTTATATCTAATGACTGCTTTATCTTATTTTCTTGCACAGCTCTAATCAGAAAAATTTGGAATTAACAATGTGTTTCATAATAATTTATGTAAATCAGTAACTCTTTCTGACATTATAAAACAAAGATATAGTGGTATGCAACATTATAATTGAGTTTTTATTTCAAAGCTAGTTGGAGTACAGAAAATATTTTGTTCCTCTATTCTAGTCATTGAAGATCATTATATGTCATGACATAATCTTCAGAGTAGATCAAGGCAGTATGACAAACTGTGAAATCAGAAAAAGGTTTTCATTTTTAACCTTCACTACATCTAAATTTTTTAATATTAAGTAAGTTATTTAATCTTTTAACACTCAGTTCTGTCAACTCAACATTACTACAGTAATATGATATATACAAAGTGCTTAACATGGTGTATGCATGCTAATAGCAGTGATGATGATAATGATGATATTAAGGTATTTAAGAGTGAGTTGAAATTTCTTATAGATAGTAATAAAAGATAGGATTGGCTTTGAAAAATAAAGGTATTACAGAAAGAATGAGAAGGGCACATCTAGTCAACAGAATGAAGTTAAGTCAAGGGTTATATACTTATGTAGACTGTAAGAGGAGATATTGGGTAGATATGAGATGGCAATTTGCTCAGTGACCAAATGATGGCATGCAGGCAAAGGATGTGGAAATCTCATATTATTTTGGGGGAAAGATAAGTATCATGGCTGTATGGACTGTGGATTTAAGAGAAGTAAGATTTCAGGTAGTTTTGTTAGGAGACTACAATATTGCAGTAATCCACAAAAGAAGTAATAATGGTCTGAACTGGAGTGCTGGCAGTTAAAATAGAGAGGACAGATGGAATTTAGATCAGTTTAGGAGGATGAATTCCAAAAATTAAGAGATTGGGGAGAGTAGATTTGAGATTTATTGCTAACATTATTATGGTAAATAGGTAGAAATTGGTGCATTCAAACAAGAAAAAATAAAAGGGAAGCACTGACTTAGTGAGAGAAAATGATTTCTGTTTCAGATATGCTGAGCTTCAAAATGTTTATTTAACATTAAGATGGAGTTATCTATTAAGCAACTGGATCTCAGGAAGAAAGTCATTAGGATAATAATAGAAAGATGGGAGTTATTAGTACATAGGTGATATCTAAAAATGAATAGAAAAGCAATTAAGGAAAATTTTAGAGATATACTCCCCCCCCCAATTTATTGAGGTTACTATATAATTGACCAATAAATTAGGCAAGAAAAAAATAAAAGGCATACACATTGGAAAGAAGTAAAATTGTCTTTGTACATACATATCTATTTATAAGATGTAATCTTATATATAGAAAACCCCAAAGATTTCATCAAAAAACTGTTAGAACTAATAAATAAATTCAGTAAAGTTGATGAATACAAAATCAATATTAAAAAAACAGTTATGTTTCTATACAAATGAACTATCAGAAAGAAAACTTAAGAAAACAATTCCATTTACAATAGCATCAAAAAGATAAAATACCTAAGAATAAATTTAACCAAGGAGGTGAAAGATTTGTATGCAGAAAACTATAAAACATTGATGAAATAGAGTTGTGAGGAATGTGGACAGATACTAATATGGCAAGTAATTAATGTGAGGTAATGATGAGGAAAGAAAATGAAGACAAATTTTTTTTTTAAATTTTGGCTGTTAAAAAAAATTGATGGAATCCTTTATAATTTGGGAGAATTTTAAGCATGTTTTAAGAAACCTGAAAGGAAGGTGGTAAAAGAAAGAGAAGAAAGAGGAGAGAAAGATAGGTATTGAAAATACTACACTGGAAATTATCAGTAACTTACTTAAAATGCCAGTTCCCAATAACAGAAATTCTGCTTTACAACTTCTAGATTGTACCTACGTTGTAATTAAGGAATCTGCATTTTAACATTAAATGGATAGATAGATAGATAGATAGATAGATAGATAGATATAGATATAGATATAGATATAGATATATACTGGTGTTATGTATGCATGCTAATAGCAGTGATGATGATGATAATGATGATATATATATCACAATGCATTTATCAAATGTATATCAGAATATATAAATATATATCAGAATACATAAATATGTACATAGGAGAATATCCTGATATATATGTATATATTATATATATTCAGTGAGATTGCTGTATGTGGAGAGAGATGGGGCAAATGTTTAGGGCACACAGAGAACACTTCACTCCCTTGTAATATATATTTTTTTAATTTCATAAGCTGGATGATGGTATATGTGTTTAGTTTGCTCCTTTAAAAAAAAACTCTACCCCTATTTTATATGCTTTTGTGTATAATTATAGTAACTAAAAATTTAAAGGAAAAACTAAATTGAATATATAGTCAGAAGATATAAATATCAAAATAACCATTGAGCAAGAGCAAAACATACTTTTTTATCAGAGTTTTTTGTTTTAAATCAACTGAACCCCAACTGGCTGAATAAAATGGAATACAAATTTATTAAAAGATACTGGGCAATTCTCATAATTGCTGGATGGGCCATCAAGTTGTGCATCCAGGAACCACCTCCTAAATCACACTGTAGAGTCGGTTTGGTGATGAAAAACTTGCAGCTGCCAAGCATCAAATAGCACTTTTAACTGCCAACACAACCAGCCCTTATCACTACTGCTCCATTGTTCCAGGAAGTTGGCCTTCCTGTGGATTTTGCCAGGGGTAAATTTTGGCGATCATTACTTGCTTGCATCACCAATTACTAATTAAAGGTCTGGGTGAGTTATTTTATTATCATTGAGCCCATGCCACGTGACTATGTAGTAGTTACAAGAAAACTGTAATAGCTAACATTTTTAAGGTCCTACAATTGAGTCTTACTCAGCTTTCACTAAGTGTTCAAACACTGGACAACTGAGAGAGACAGACAGACAGACAGAGAGAAAAGGAGACAGAGAGAGGCAGAGAGAGGCAGAGAGATGGAGATGAACAGGCAGGAAACCACCTAGATTTTCAAGGAAAAAAAGTAGATATTAATGGCCATAGAATATCTTGTCTTCCATGGTAGTCTTTTAACTTGAATAAATGTTATATAAAAAACTAATCACATTAATGTTCATTTTTCATAATTTTTCTCTTGCAAACCAGTAAAAGCTTAATTACAGACCAAAGGAAAATGTTTGTGAAGCATTTGGTTGAAAGTAGAGAATAGAATTCTTTATTTAAGTGTTCCATGTCTGGCTTGGCCTGAATTATACCCTACAACATATCTTTCCCAACCTGTGTTTAATGTAACTTCAACTACTAATACTAGTTGCTAATATCATCTTGACTCTTGTCTGTATCCAGAACATAAAAGCAGATATGCTTTTAGAAAAAGGTGACTGTGACCCTAGCTCTTGAAGGTAAATGGGGAATAATCAGATATGGGGAAAGAGGCAGACAGATAGATAATTAGTGGAAAGACGTAAGGTAATGACATGTGCAAGATAGGTGGAACATTGTGAGTCATATATAAAAAATGATATAGATATTTACTTGCCAGAGGGAAACAAGACATCAGATAACATTTTTATCTTTTCTTTCTCTGATTTATATTCTTTGCCTGGAGGTAAAAAAAAAAAAAAAAATCTAGATATATATGAGCCAAAGAAGAAATATATATGGCCTCTGGTTCTGATTTGTTTTGTGACACAGTATTCCAAAATTACTGTCTACATGCAAAAACTTCCTTCATGTCCTCACAAAAGAAACCACTTTACACAATTTACATTTATACATCACTTAAGTATGACAACCATTTTTTTCTGAGCTAGCTACAGCAGGTTTTTCCATTTTCATTACAGTACAGAGGGTTTTGAATGATTCATCTCTCAATGTTTAGATAGCATACGTGCACATAAGCAGCAGATGGGATCCTGCTCTTCAGACTGAAGATGAAATGGATGTATTTGGTTCATGATGGATATCATCTATAAATGTTATGTTAATTATCACTGCTGTAGATGTCACTGTTTCCTTAGCCTCTTATATACTCAAGGATATTTTTTCCCAGTTTATATATCTGAATATCATTTTCACAAGACCAGGTAAGCAAAAAATACCAAATCTTTATATCTTTTGCTTTCAGAAATACTTTTTCAGGAAAGAAATTTTTTCCAACAAAAATGTATAATTTTTATTTTTACTTTGAATAAAGATACAATACCTTTACAATAATTTACCTTCTAATATGTACTTATGAGTTAGGACTGGTTTTAAATATTGTCAAGATACTCTATATATCCTCTTTTGCTTTACTGTGTGATTTTCAAAGTCCAAGTTTCTTGACTATAGCATCATTTAGTTAAAATCACCCACTCTTCTAACTTCTTTAGTAAAAAATAAAGCACAGGAAGGAATATGTTTTTGTCAGTGCTGGTATCCATCCATTTATTCCCCCAAGTGAAATAAAAGGGCTTTATTCTTTCCTTCATGGTTGTACTGAACTCCATTTCACAAAAGCAGTTTGCTATATTTAAGTTAAAACTTACTCTTTAGGTTAATATCCTATTGCTACTACAGCTAATTCTGTTTTCCAAATGAATTACTCTCCTGTGCTCTTGTGATTTACTTTCATGTCTAGCACATCTGTCTTTATAATTATAGCTAAACAAAAGTGGCAGCATATGCATGTAAAAATACAATTAAAACAAATAAAACATGAATAACTATAAATGGAATTAACATGGTAAAAATGACATCCAATGTCATCTTCTGACTAAAAGATAATTCACGCATTCCCCTCATCTATAATAGTCTCATCTGATATTAAAAGTTTTACACCCTCTAAACTTTCTCAATGTCATTCTACCTAGTACATCTTTCGAATTCTTACTCACTTGAGTAACTTCAACATATACTTTGATTAATTTTATACATCCTAACCACTTAGTTGTTCTCCCCTTCTAAATGCTAATGACCTTTATTTCAGCACAACTGCAACCAAATGCTCACATATGCTGTTTTAAACTTCACTCTCATTAAAAATTGATTTTATCAATATCATATTTCAATCTATCTCCCTTAGATGACAAACTGCTGCATTCTACCCTTACTTCCTATATTCTTCTTCTCTCTTAAACTCCAGATCAAATCAAATGAAAAGCCCTGACTCATGAGTGTTCTAAAATTCCTCAAAATAGCCACTATTCACAGTACTCTCTGGAATTTTGATTACTCACTTCTATTCCTGGAATAGTCACCTCTTCTTGATTGTAGGCTTTTCCTCTCCAAATCTTTCATCACACTGAGTTCAGAGTCATCTCTATGTAAAATGCCAAACTGATTGTGTCAGCAAACATAAAAATCCTTATATAGATGTTGTCTTTGTCTAATTTATTTTCAAACATCTTAAAGAATTGTCATGTTTTTCTCTGTCAAGTGCCTCCATCTAAAATACAAGGTTCCCCTATCTTGTTATGGCTGACATCAACTTACCTTTCTTATGTGAGCTTAGATGAACAATTCTGTGGGAACACCCTGACACACAAAAGCCAGATTAAATGGCACTCACAATGTTCTGTAACCTTATGTGTCCTATTTTATTACAAGATTATAAATCATCGTTCCACTAAGGTACCTGTGGTATATATATTTTTATTTTTAATCTGCATTTATCTACATGTTAAATCTTAGCTTTATCTCAATGTATGCTTCAGCTCTGAATTAAATACCACTTCCTCATAGAAGCTTTATCTAAACTATTCAGACTACATCCGGTCTATTTTATAAGTATTTTCATAGCTCAACAAATTTTTTTCTCAAAATACATTTCTTCTCAAAATACATTTGTGTGAATCTGTAGACAACAATGTCCCCCTAATTAAAGGTTTAAGCTTGTCAAGGTAGGAACTGAGTCTGTTTTGCCAATTACTACATATTGAACATGTAACACTGAGAATAATAAAAGTCATGTATTAATTCTTTGTTGTATAAATACATTAATCATTTTATTGAACTTAAAATATAAATATTGCTTTACAGATTGAAAATTTACTAAATATATATTATAAAAAATATTTTCATGTCAAGACTCTGTTTATAAGTAAAACATGATAGATCATGGCTAGCTACTGCTCTTGTGGCAATTTGTTTCTGACCTAAAAGAAATTGGAAATTTCATATAATTCAATCCCAGAAAACCCCTTAAATTACAAGATAATATTTGTAGTGATATCAGAGAGTTATGATGCCATGAGGATTAGACAAGCAAATATTACAGACAGAAGAGAACATTTCCAAGTGAAGCTGGTGTTTTTCTGGGGGCGCATGAATTCTTGGAATGGACTAAAAATTGAGATTTTCAAGACAGAAAACATTTCTTAGGAGAAAGAGAAATTAACCTAAAATTTAGTAGTCCTTTGAGGCTGATGAGCACTATTAGAAACTACAGAGAAAAAAATATCAATTTTTTTCATTAGACATTTGTGAGTTTTGCTGCTCTGCAGGCGATTGGGGAACTAGATTAGAGATTTATATAAGGCAGCATAGATCTTTCATATCTTATGGTGCTTAGAAAAAAAAATGACCTCCTAGAGAGGATATTTGCCTCAAGCAAAACACTTTTCTTCCTCTTATGATAAAGCCCAAGTTAGGACTTCTTGGAATAGAAAGAAGGAGAGTTTGATTTGGAATCCCTGAAGGACAGAGATTATCAATCCCCGACATATCAGTGCAATGAAGAGAGACCCATTATCCTGAGACCCATTATGCCTCGAGAACAAAGATAAAATTAAGATGGGCTAAGTTTTAATAAAACTGCAATCTAGCCTGATCCATGCCAACTTCTGATTATACTACTTAATAAGGTGAGTGACCCATGTCTGATGAAAGGTAAAATCTTCTGGATTTTTTTTTTTTTGAACACCATTTTAACATATGATAACAATAGAAAAGTGATGAGGCATGTGAAGAGGAAAAAAAACAATGTCTAATAATCATGAGAAAAGGTGGACAATTATATGTAGACTACAGAAATGGTTCAGTTATTGGAATTAGCAGACATAATCTTTGAAACAATTATGAAAATTTTATTAAAGAAAATGAGAAAGTGGAAAAAAGACAGAATAGAGATTTTCAAAAGATAATTGAAACCTATAAAAAAATGAATAAAATTAACATTCTAGAGTTGGAAAAAAATAAATGAAAGTAAGAACTCACCAGATGTCTTTAATAGCAAATACAGGATCAGTAAACAGAAAGACAGGTCAATTTAAAAAAATACTACAAATATATTTTAATAAATGAAAAGAAGGGGCATTTAGGTAAGGTGTAACTTGGTTGTTAATGGAATCCCAAAAGGAGATAGAAATAATATGGAAGAAATGATATTTTAACTGATAATATCTGAGAATTTTGAGAACTAATTTGAGAAGTTAGCAAAACTCAAAGCCAAAGAAAGCCACACCTACCCATATAAAGTAAACCTGTTGGTAATCTTAGAAAAAAGATTAAAAGCAGTCAAAACAAAAAGGGGCAACAATATGATAGCTGACTACTCAACAAAAACATTGAAAACCAGAAGGCAATGAAAGACATCTTTAAAGTGGTGAAAGTAAACTCAAATTTAGAAATATTTGCCCAGTGAAAACATTATTCAAAAGAGAAGATGAAGTAAAGACTTTTCTAAATAATGACTAAGGGAATTTATCCCTAACAGACTTACACTTAAAGAAAAAAGTTAGCACAATTTTTCTGGCAAAAGAAAAATGTTTTCAAACAGAAACATGACTATTCAGAGAGAAATGAAAACCATTACAGAAGATAAATATGTAGGTCAATAAAATAAATACCAACTGAACCAAACAATAATTAGTTTGTCTCATAGAGTTCAAATAATAGTAGGGAAAACAATGTATGCCAAATGAAGGAAAAACATGATTAATAAGAAATAAATTTCAAAAGATCTAAAGTTTTGTAATTCTCTCAGATTGGTAAAACTAAGAATTTTTATTAGATGGTAATAAGTCAAAGATACATACAGTAAACACTAAAGAAATGGTAACAAGTATATATCTAACAAATTAATAGAAGAAAAATATAGAATAATATAAATAATATATATATAAAAGAGATGAGATAAATAACAATGAAAAACATCTTTTAGAGCATAAAGAAAATATTTACAGATGAAGTATATGATGCCTGGGATTGATTCAAATAATCCAGAGAGCAGAGGTATAGACAAGAGAATATAAATAAAACAAAATGACCCATGAGCTGATAATAGTTGAAGTGTGTGGTGGATATATGCATATTTATTATACTATTCTCTCTACTTAAATGTTTTCACAATTAAAAAAGTATATGTATATGTATATCTATAATGTATATATAATGCAAAATACCTGTTAATCTTTAATATATATTATGGCACTGCAAAAAATGTCATAGCTACATTGCCTAGATATTTACTTTTAATATTTCTCCCTAGTTTTAAAAGCAGAAGTATAGTATAATAGAGAATCTAGACTATGATACCTAAAATGGGAATGGGAGGATACAAAGACGAGATATTTTACAGTTAGGATAATTTATGAACATCAAAACTTAATATAACACATTTATTTTTGGAACTTTTGTTGAAATTAAGTTTAAGAGGCCTGCACTTTTATGATTGTGGAAATAGATCATTGTAATTTCAAAAATGATCTCTTTGCAAAAAGTTTCATCCATAAAAGTCAATCTAGATTTATTATTCACAAGCTGTTTTAGAATTACTGATTACTCTGCAAATATCATATGCCAACAAAATCTATAGAACATATCGCATCATGTTCTCTGAGCCCCTGCAATCATTTGAAATCAAAGATCTCTTTGAATTAAACCAGTTATCTCACATTTAAAAATTACTTGAATTTGGACTGAAATTTGCTTACTTTCATTCCTTTAGTTAGTCTTTCCAAGATTTAATGTCCCTTGCCATATTAAATTATTATCTATCTCAGATTATTCTTTGACTCGTCTTTGGCTTTTCTGCCTAAATTTTGGTGTTATCCATGCTTTACGCTTCTCATAAATAATCAATTCCCTTTTGGGAATTTCATAGGCTCTCATTCCACTCTCTTTGGAACATTGGCTAACTTAATGGTTCATAAAATGAATCTAATGGTCCATTGATGATAATAGCAATCTATATCAGGAAACATTTAGCATATTTAGATTGTGTTAAAAATGAAAATTTTTGTATTAAAGAAAACTTATTGGAAGTTTTAACAATATTTTTCTTCTTAAAAACAAGGTTTACATTACTTAGAGAACATCTTTTTATTGAATTGTTATTTTATCCCTCAGTTTTCAGATGGAATTTATTTGACAAATAATTATGAGTTAAGTACTATACGCAAATTATGTACTAAGTACGAGATACACAGCAATTAACAGACGAGATAAAGCTTTGCCACTCATGAACTTAATAAGGTAGTTGAGTTTGAAAAACATTGCTTTCTTAACCTGGTTATGAGGGTTCTTACTTATTAGTTCATGTACATTATATACCTGTATTTCAGATAAATTGTTTTACCTTCTTTCAAAATAAGTTAATTCCCAATAAAGACCTTAATTCCTTGTCACAGTTTATCCGCCTTTATTAGGATCTGTCTGTTGATTTTTCTGTTAAGATAGCTAATAATTTGACTTCTAGAAATAGTGACTTTTCGAAGTGCATTAAAATCTTTATTTTAAGATGGAGAGTAAATTTTTGAAATGTAAAGGAATAGTGTTGTAGAATAAAAACAATCGTTGGACAGAATCGGTTAGCTTATATGTACATAGGACAGCTGAAAAGTCATATGGGTAATGTATTAATATCTTGATGCTAATATAACAAATCACCACAAATTTAGTGACTTAAGCAACAAAATTTTATTATATTGTCCTAGGTGTTTGGAGTCCTAAAATGAAGGTGTCCTCAAGCCTCCAGTCCTTCTGGTTATTTTAAGTATGACTCAGTTTTGTAGTCTTTTCCAGCTCTTAGAGTTCATCTGCATTCTCTGTTTTGTTTTCCCTTCTTCCACCTTTGAGGCCATCAGTAATATTTTTAAATCTTTTTCTCTGACTTCTGCTTCTGTTCTCAGATCTCCTTATCTCTCTCTACTTCTCTAGTCATCTTGCTTTCTCCAATTGACTCTCCTGTCATTCTTTTATGAAGACCATTTGGATTACTTTGGGCCCACTCAAGTAATCCAGAATAATCCCACAATTTCAAGATCATTAATTGAATTGTATCTGCAAAGTCTCTTTTGTCACATTAGGTAACATAATACAGGTTCTAAGAATTAAGACATGGACAACTTTAGGGGCCATTTTTCAGCCTACTATGTAAAAACGGTATCAGTTTCCTCATTTATAAAGGAAGGGGCAATAAATATCTTTCTCTAGCATTTTTAAGTCTAAGTTGACTTGTTCCCCTCCCCCAAAATGTTTAATTATTCTGAAGATTATATCATGACATATAATGATCTTTAATGACTAGAACAGAGAAACAAAATATAAATAATTTTCTGTGTTCTAACTAACTTTGAAATAAAAACTCTCAATTATAATGTATAATGCTACATCTTTGTTTTATAACATCAGAGTTATGATTTAAATGAATTATTATGAAATACATTATTAATTTCCAAATTTTTCTGATTAGAGCTGTGCATGAAAATAAGATAAAGCAGTCATTGCATTAAAAATGCAAACTAGATATAAATTATTCAAAAATGTATTATACTATATAAATAAAACTCTTATTTTATTCCCTTGTTATTTTTGGAATTAGGATCTCATGAAAATTAAAGAAATTTATATTAATTGTCACTAAGGCAAGGTGCCTATTTTTGTTCTTTAACTATAATGCTCAAAATTTTATTCAAAATCATGTATGCATGACAAATATTAATTGATGAGTTCAGTTTAAATACTTCAGTAACAATAATATTTAATGTTAATTATAAATCCACAGTATGAAATAACTCATCAAAAATACTCACTAGGTGTCTACTAATACCATAGTTATGATGCAGTATAATTGAATTATAAATCAAAAACTGTAGGATGTAGTCACTATAAAAATGTAATCAATTATCTAATCTCGTAGAAAATAGACACATTAAATATACTATTTTAAGATCAAGGAATATCATGTGTGTTAAATTTTGAATGATTTCACGAACTCCTTGTTAAATATAACCATTATTAAAATTAAATTATATATATTTATAATTAAATAAATTGCAGTAAAAACGAAGAGAATATATACTCAAAACACATCACTTCCTAATTTTCTTAATTTAATTTTTACTCTTAGCTATGCTCTTAAGTTGACTTATGTCTGTAGTTTATGCGGTAGCAATGCTATATGATTGGTATGCTTCTGAGCATTTCTTCCAAAGTCTGAGTTCAGTGATGTCACTTTAGTTGGTAGCTTAAAATCAGCCATGGTGGGAATATTTACACCACAGAGATCAGCAAATGTTACAATTCAGAATTTTTTTTCACCAAAGAAGAATTGATTATTAAACATTCACCAACATACCACTGATTAAACAAGAGTAAACACACATATATACATATACATACACACACACACACACACACACACACACACACACACACACACACATATAAACATATGTAATCTTTACAATTATATTAGATCAGGAATTCATGAGGGCTTAGCTAAATAGTTCTGATTCAAAGCCTTACATGAGATTGCAGCCAAGGTATAGAAAAAAGCAAGTCATCTGAAAGTCTGACTGGGACCAGAAAGATTTTCTACCATTGTGACTCACTCACATGGCTAAGCAATTGGTGCTGGTTGTTAATGGGAGCCTTCCTTCCCTTGTAACATGGTCTCTCCATGTTATGTTTGGGTGACCTCATCACATGGCAATTGTCCATCAGAGAACTAGAGCCAAGTGGAAGCTACACATATTATGAACTAACCTTAAAAGTCACATAGCCTTACTTCTGCCATATTCTATTCATTAGATGCTAGTCATTATATCTGACCAACATGCAAAAGGGAAGAAATTAGGCTTCACCTTTTGAGAGAGGAGTGTATAAGAATTTCGGAACATTTTATAAAGCCATCACACTTTGTAAGGCAGTGTATGTCCTTACATACACTGACTATATCTCAGACTTTAGTTTTATAAAATATTATGATTTAAGAAAAGTTTAAAATTAATGAGAATTGGTATTTTAGAATTTATTTTAAATACTCCAGTTAAGTAATTTCTACACTCTTACTTTATGACCTATATTGTCTTAAGCCATACTGACTTATTCCCTTTAGGTTCCAATCTTTGAAATTATAAATTAATGAGAATATATTGGCCTGTATAAACTAATTTTATTTAAAAATTGCTGAAAACATTTCTATATGGTATTAGTTAACTCTATGATAGGAAATGTAATTTAGTCTCTTTTTTTATTAAGCTTAATAAATTGCCTCAAAAAATCTACCTTAAATATCAATCATGATTATATACCTATAGATATAAAACAGTGAACTGACAATAATAACCAATAGCATATTCTGATATTCACTTCTTTTTACTACATTTTAATATACTTTTTAATTCTTAAAGTATAGAAGAAAGTTGAATAAATCTTTCCTTTAGTATTGATTGTAGCTATTTTTCTGCATCCATTATAGGTTTCTACCCCTAGTGTTTTTCAAAATTTCCCATCTATACTGTTGTATAATTATATATTGGAATAATCTCTTTTATACATACATTATTTCTTCTTCCAGTCTAATAAAGGATTCCTAGGTATTTACTATTAATTAGGTTCATATTAATATACTTCATTCAGAAAAAAATCTACTTTTACCAACTGCATATATTCTTGTGTTTATTTTTCCTCCTGGATGATTAAAATGACATTTGAATAGGTTTCTTCCTTAAAACAAAAAATAAGAGCATTTATAATATTAACTTAATTTACCCCTCCTCTACAGAATTTTTGTGTCTTTGAAAAATAACCGTCAGTGCAATTCAGTTTTCATCAACTCACTAAGGACTTCATTACCTGCTTGATTACTTTGTGCATATTGCACAAACAATTAATTTTATATTCTATTTAAATATACATGTAAAATTTATATTTTCTATATATTTATTTTGGTGTTGGGTCATTCACAGTCATTGCACACAGAAACAATTGCCCTAATCATATATGCTTATGACTATGTGCCAATGTTATTTTAAAGAACTACACTGCTAAAACAATACTAAAACTACCTTTCTTTTTCATTCAGATTTATAATCCAAATATATTAATGAGCTAGCATTGTGCTCAGTATAAAGAAACATGTGCTATGGCCCCATCCTAAAGAGAATTTAAATAGTATGCCTCATAAGAAATATCTGAAACCATACACACAAGTTCTATTAAAAAAAAAGATCCCATAGTGGTGATGAAGCCAGGAAAATTGAAAAGGAAAACAAAGGAAAACAAAACATAAATCAGAGGGGACAGTAAAATCAATTTTCAGAGGAGCTGTTTACTCAAAACTTTCTATTAAAACAGAAAGAAAAAAAACAAAAACCTAATTTTTTTTGCTTAATCCATCTATTATGATATTGTTACAAATGAATGACATTCCAGAATTAGAAATAATTTATATATTTAAAGCATTTGTCATCTAACCAAATGAAAGTGCCCCTAGAATAATTAGATTATCAACAGGAAAGTGCATAATATTATGAGTTGCTGATCCATTACAATGGATTAGATTGTTAAATCAGACTCATGTATTAGAGAGTTCAAGGACCTAGGAAATCAAGAGGTTCAGACAAAGCAACAAGAGATCTAAGACACCGAAAGCATCTCCTATCCATGCAACCCACCCTTCATTCTCTCATCTAAAGCAGACGAACATTTTAACCCAAGGGGTTGTATAGCAGCATTTAAAACATTATTCAGGGAACCATGCCACATCAATCCATAGATTCTGAGTTTGCTTATCATAACCAATCCTTTACTAAGGGCATCTATTGATAAAATTCCAAAGAACTAGATCCTCCTGGAGAATGCTACTTATCTATTTCCCAAAAAGACCAGGTTGACAAGTAATTACCTAGGTTGCCTGCTTACTTTTTTCCCTTAGAATTATCTCCCTAGTATTCAGGTGAGAAAGGGATCACTGACAAGCAACTTTTGTTTTTTTGTTTTTTTTCTCTCCAATTATTAAGGTTGGAGTTTAGTGAAGATAATATTGAACAGGGGTTGTATAGAATGGAAAACAAGAAGATAAATGAAAGTGTGAAACCACCAAGGTCAAATTTAGTATACACAATTTTCCCCAATTACTTGCAAAATTTATATCTTTTAAAATCATCTGGCCATTTTAGAAAATTCAAAGAGTTTATTATTCCAATGCTCTGGAATTCTCATTCATTTTACATAAGTTTTCATTATTGTATCCTAAAAAAAAACAGTTGAAAAGGAAAACTTTATTTCACACATGAAAGGAAATGGAAGTTTTCTATAATAATGAGACAGTTTATGCGTTCTGTGGAGCATTTTCAGTTTAGGTCATATCAGTTCAGTTTTATTAAATTTCCATAAACAGCAACATTTTTGGATTGTCCTCATTGAAAGAATAGGTACATTTCAATTAGTTAATTTCAAAATTCATTGAAGAAACTCAAAGATAGGATTTTTTTTCTTAGGATTTCAGTATGTAGGATATAGTTCCTTTGCAACTGGACAAAGACAACTTTATGCTTATTTTGGGGGACTCCTGAAAGTCTTGCTTTGACTCTTGGTTAAGATAAGTGAGGGAGAGAGATGTTCTAACCAACTAACAAAATTCTCCTGTCAGTGTCACTGTTAGGGCCAATTGGAGTTTTGTTTCACCCCAGTGATAGTGTGGGTAGGGAAAGGGATAAAGACAGCGACAGCCGCAGACCTGTAGTTAGCATTTTTCCTCGGTTCTTCCTCAAATGACAGTAGTGAAGAATCACAGGTCATTGAGACTTAATAGTTTTATTAAAAGTATATTTTAGAAAGACAAAGAATGCCCCAAGGAGGCACATGGAGAAAGACAAAGTATGCCCTGAGGAGACACATGGTCTCAGCACTGTAACCAAAACGAAGAGGCCAAAAGGTCCACACAAGAGCAAAAAAACCACAAAAGGCCACCGAAAAAAGAGAGAACCCAGAGGGGCAAAAGGGAGGGCAAAAGGAAAGAGAGCTCAGAAGAGCAAAAAGGGAGGAGCGAGCCCAGCAGGGCAGAAAAAGGCCCAGAAGTGTAAATGTCTGCCTTATTTTTTGGCTGTGATGGGTAGTTCCAAAGGCATTCCTAGGTGATTGGCAAGTGAAGTCATTTTGATTGGCACCTGATTGACATTAGGCAATAACTGCCTAGTGCTCATGTGTGGACCCAGAATTCTATTACCATTGGGTTGTTCTTTGGGTGGTCTCTAGGCTGGGCCTCTATTTCTTTGTTCCCTTGTCACTCACGTCTGACTAGTTACCTAACAATAGCACTCAAGGCCAGTTTGTTTATTGATGGTTTTCATCTGGCACTTTTTAATTGCAGAATTATTTATAATTATGATATATTATGATATAATTACTAAAATTTATAGAAAATTTATCAAAAACTATAGAGATATCAGAAACCATCTATAGGTTTAACAAGTTTTAAATGAAGGTATATATCCATATAATGAAATATTTCATAGCTATTTTTAAAAATCATGCCCTTGAAAATTAGTGATGTGGGGGAAATTTCATGTTATGGAAGCAAAATTAAGCAGCTTGATCGAATGGCTAAATGACAAGATGGGAATAGAAGACATTACTGGACACTCTGGCCTGAGCTGTCCAGGAATAATCCGGAGACTAAGCATGTTCTTAGGCAAATGATAAGAATCCTTCATACTTGTACTTTGCTGCCCCTTAGACCCACAATGCTTTTTAAATGTCTTCGGCTCAAGATAATTTTTATGTGAAAGAGGCATATTCTGGCTTCCTTTATGTAGAATATATGATTTATAAAACATATCCTAATAGATTTCTCTAGTTCTAGCTTCTTTAGACCTAATGGAACTGTCCATCTTTGCCAGAGAAAGTTGTACCTAAATCAAGATTAATTATGATCTTCTAATATTTATCAAAATGAATATTGCATCAAACATATACAGAAATGTTTGTCTGTTTTTCCCTTTCTATTACTATTTAGTACTACCTTTCTCTCTCTTTCTCTCTCTCTCTCTGAAATTTTTCCTCTATTGTTTTAATTTTCAATTTCTATTCTAAATTTACTCACTGTTACATTTATCTACAGTAGGCATTACTACCTTGTTGACTTGGCTTATAGTGTTACTTTATTTGAGTTCTCTCTTCTTTTTCACTTGTTCTGGTCTCCTTGTATTTTGAGAATTAGAACAAATTCTACAATAAATTGTTCAAAGAAAATATTTTTAAAAATATTAAAAGAATAATTCACAATACTAGAACATATACCAACAGAAGCATAAAAGTAATTGCCAACTAAATAATTTCTAAAGATTAGGAGAAGGAGAGTGTACTTTATTGAAGAAGTGGCATTTGTTATAATCATGAGCATTATATTTATTAGATTTGGTAATCTTCTGCTCATTTGGCATTTCTCTGTCCAGTTAATCATGAGAGGAAATGAACATGTGTCACTGAGTGAAGCTTGTAAGAGTTTGCTCTGCTGGTATATTTCTGTGTAATAAACCACCCTAAAATATAACACCTTCATATACTTTATTATAAATCCCAATTTGTAGATCAGAAATTCAAATAGGGATCAGCTAGTTGAATCTGGACTGAAATGTTAGTCATTTTCAATTGGCAGTAGGTCTGGTCTGAAAGGAGCAGAATGGTTCATTTACATGTCTGGCTCCTTGGTAGGGATGCCTCAATAGCTAAGCAATGTTAAGGTAGCCTAGCAGGACTTCTGATGTGGTATCTCAGAGTTCCCTAAAAACATCAAAATGCTTCTGGGCATTTTGCAACCTAGACTAGAAACTAACACACTGTCACTTTTACCATATTCTACGTATGAAGAAAGTCACTAAAGCAAGGCCAGATTCAAAGGATAGGAATTAAACTCTCTCACTTAATAAAAGGAGTAAGTACAAAAATCTCGATTATTTTTATCTGTGACAGAGTTGCATAATTCATCATATTCCGTTTATCCCATTCTTGTGATAATGGAAATACATAAATAGAGAGACAGTGTAAAAGGGTCAAGCTTTGACGTCAGGCAGAACTGGACTCCTTGCTTCCTTGCTAATGAGTGAGCATGGAAAGAAAAGAGGATAACTTTAGGAGGGCATCGCTAGAGTAGGGACATGTATAGGAGATACTATTAAATAAACCATTGAACGAGAAAGGAAGTGAATATATATTGATAAAGAGCTAGAAAGGAGGTTGAGGTAAAATGTTGTTCAACTTGAAAATTGATTGAACTTTAAGTCCTTTTTTAAAAAATCTGCAATAAAAAATCATATTCTGTTTATTATAAGGATGTAACACAATCCTAGACAGATATAGGCAACCTAGAAAACAATTTTAATAGAATAAGTTTTAGAAAGCTATATTTATTTTTATCAGATTTTTTTAATCAGAATCACTTCTCTGGGAAACTGTAAATACACTTTTGTTCTGTTTTCAGAACAGAAAATTTATGAGGTATTAAAACATGAACATTAGGCTAAGGTAGAAATAAACTTAGACATGTTTTAAAGATAATACAATACTTTGGTTTCATTCAAATGGACTTTCAGATTACGCAGACACATACAAAGAAAATTTAAGAATTGAGGCAATTTTGTGGTTTGAGGCTTGAATTATCTGAATAATTACTTCAATTTTCCACCTCATTACACATGGCGACACACACTGAACATACACATTTTTAAGTACTGGGAAAAATCAGGTTTTATTTTTTATTCATGTAGGAAATATAACCTGAAAGTTTCAATCTTAATAATCTTATTAATATTATGAACAGACTTTAGCTTGCCTGTTTCACTGATTAGTTTTATATAGATGTTTTAAAACTTCTATTCAAATTCAGAATTTTAAATTCAAGGTAATATTTACCTTAAAAGGCAAGTGAGTTTAAACCAAGCAATCTTCATTCCTGAATTGAAATGTAAATTGAGCCCTTCAGTCTGCAGGGAGGTGAAGGAATGCTCATAGTTCATTAAATAATGGGAGTAGTAATGAGGTTTACACAAATCAAACAGTGTGTTAGGTAATTGTAATGTTGCTTTGTGGTGAACCACCTGTCAGGAAGTACTTCCAGCCGAAGGCTCAATCTGCTCTCGTGCCTCCAGACGATTTCTAATTAGTGTAAACTTCATCTGTGGCAAGCTACCAGAAAATAAAGGAAAAATTATTTGTAGCCTTCTTTGTTTTCTCTATGATGAAGGAAAATAACTGCTTTACTTCAAGTACTTTAATTTTCCAAGAAAGCATTTGATGTGCAGGCTCCAAGAAAGAAAATATATGTATATATTCACATATTAGACACACAGAGACAGACACTTAGAAAAAGAATATTTCAGAATAGACTACTGATTCCTTCCTTTACAATGATCTAGACAGAAAATGGAAAGAAAGAGAGGAGGGAGAGGGAGAAAGAGAGAGAGAGAGAGGAGGATGAGGATCACAGGAAGAAGAAGTGAAGAAAGAGAGGAAGGAAGGAAGACTAGTAAGAATAATAAAAATGAATGTGGTATCTCAATCTACATACCTCTATTACTTCTAATGTTTTGAAAATCATCAACAGATAGATATAGTTATATTTTATATTTGTGAAATAGAAAAGAAAATGTTAACCTATAAAATGGCACAAACATTTTATCAGAAAGAAGTTTAAAGGTATATATTCACAAGAAGAAAACTACAAGCAAAAAATATAAAGGGAGAATTTGAAAAATTTGCATCACTGTAAAATGATCACCAAGCTTCATATTATATTTCCCAGCTGGATATTCTTAGGCAAATTCAAACGAAACCTTTAGTACAATAGCATCAGAGACAGCCTCATTATACTCTGCTTACTACAAACACACAGATCCCATGACTTGAACCTTGCAGGAAATATAACTAGTGATTAAAATCTTGGCCAATTCTACAATTCATATGTAATAATAAAGGACTGCAAATAGCCAAAATAATATTGAGAAGGAAGAACAAAGCTGAAAGCATCACATTTCAAAATATATTACAAAGCTACAGTAATATATCAACGGAACAGAATAGAGAGCCCAGAAATAAATCTATACATCTACAGTCAACTTATCTTCCTAAAGGGAGCCAAAAAAACACAATAGTCTCTTCAACAAATGGTACTGGAAAAACTGAATATTCACATGCAAAAGAATGAAATTAGTCTCTTATCTTACACCATACACAAAACATCTCAAAATGAATTAAAGACTTAAACATAAGACTACAAACTGTGAAATTCCTGGAAGAAATATAGGGAAAAACCTTTAAGATATTGGTCCTGACAATTTCATGGATATAACACTAATAGCGCAGGCAACAAAACCAAAAATAAACACGTGGGGCTGTATCAAACTAAAAAATCTTCTGCATGACAAAGAAAACAGTTAACAAAGTGAAAAGGCAACCTACAAAATGGGAAGAAATATTTGCTAACCGTATATCAGAGAAAGGGTTACTTTACAAAATATATAAGGAACTCCTACAATTAAATAGCAAACACACATACATACACAGACAAATTAAAAACCTGATTAAAAAATGGGTTAAGAACACGAATAGACATTTCTCTAAAGAATATATAGGAATGACCAGCAGGTATATGGAAAGATGCTCAACATCACTTATAATGAGGGAACTAATAATCAAAACCACAATGAAATATCACCACACACCTGATAGGATGGCTATTGCAAAAAAAGCAAAAGATAAGTGTTGATCACAATGTGCGGAAATTGAAACCCTTGTATACTGTTGATGGAAATGCAAAATGGTGTAGCCACAATAGAAACAATATAGAGGTTTCTCAAAATCTTAAAAATATAACTACCATATGATCTAGCAATCCAACTTCGGAATATTTATCCAAAAGAATTGAAATAAGACCCTCAAAAAGATATCAGCACTTCCATGTTCATTTCAGAACTATTCACAATAGCTGAGATTATGGAAATAACCTGTATCTTTCAACAAATGCATGTATAAAGAAAAATGTGGTACTTATTAAAATGGAATATTAT
This sequence comes from Pteropus medius, assembly GCF_902729225.1. NCBI lineage: Eukaryota > Metazoa > Chordata > Mammalia > Chiroptera > Pteropodidae > Pteropus > Pteropus medius. Next base: position 10,695,845 of record NW_024355205.1, read on the forward strand.
TCAGCCTTAAAGAAAGAAAAAATCCTGCAACATGGGAACATACAGATGAACCTTGAGGATATTATGCCAAGTGAAAGACGCCATTCAAAGAAGGACAAATACTGTATAATTCCACATATGTGAGGTATCTAAAATAGTCAAACTTACAGAAGCAAAGAGCAGAACGGTGGTTGCCAGGGACAAAGAGAATGGGGAAATGGGGAGTTGCTAATGAACAGGTATAGTTTCAGTAATGTAAGATGAATAAATTCCAGAGATCTGCTGCGCAACATATAGCCTACAGTTAACAATATTGTATCTTATCTTACACATAAAAATCTGTTGAGGGTAGATCTTATGGTAAGTTTTTTACTACTTAAAATAAACATAAAACATTACACACACATGTACACACACACACACATACATATATACATGAAAGCTTGACCTTTGCTATTAAAAAGACTTGATTTCATATCTGGGCTCTAATATTTATAAACTGGTCCTTTGGTAAGGTTATGGAACTTTCTAAGAATTATTTTTTTTTAATTTGAAGAATGATAATGATGATAATTGAGATTTTATAAGCTGCAATAATCTTTTTTCTAACACCCCCTCCCAATGATCTTACAAATATTTATTCATTTTCTATCTTATCGTCTTTAGGTTTATGTGTTTTATGTCACTCCATAAATATTTAACATGCAATAGAATTGGGAGACTTGCTTTTCTAACCAATTTAACTTACTCCCCTACTCTGTCTACAGATATGGGGTCTCAATCCCTGGTTCTTTGAATGTGCTTATCAGTCACTTCTTACAACTGGAAGGAGCAGCCACTGCCCCTGGACACCTTCCTTATATTTTCTTTTTCATCTCTCCTTTGTTAACATCTATAGCTTCAAACTACAAGACTTGCCTCCTTCGTAGTTCTCTCCACAACATAATATATTGCTCATTTTTGGTTTTAAACTCATCATTATATGGTAAGGACTATGTGGTAAGAGTAAGGGCTGTTCCACAGCACAAAAAGTGTCATTTGGACCTAAGTAAGAATGGAAATATAGACTTTATAAAGTCTAGTCTAATATGAAGCATGAAATAATAATCTGATCATTTTGCATTGATGTTAGCTCCTAATAAAATTTCTTCTGTAAATTATACTTGCATTCATTAAGTTATGTTGGAAAACATTGCTTCTGTTTTCTTAGTATGAGTAGGTAGCAGGATCCAGGAGAAATAAATGGCAGTGAGAAAAATCTTTCCCAGCTATATATGTAAATCAAATAACTAAGTACATAGCTCATATATATTCAAAATAAGAAGAAGAAAGAGAAAAAGTAGAAAGAACAAGAGCTGGAAAATGAGAAGAAAGTGACTTCGTTTCTCTGTAACATACTGAAGACTCATGGTTCTTCTTAGATACAAGGAGAGAGAATTTGATTCTGAAGACATAGTTTTGAAAAACATCATTTGTTTCCTATTGTTTGAAGGCAGTGACTATACCATACTTACATCGTAAAGGAGAAAGACATATGCAGAAGATTAATATTCCTTGAAATTTCACTCTGTGCCAAATATTTTCAGATGTTATTACATTTATTCCTCTCAACAATCACATGAAATTCATATTGATATCACCCTTAAGGAAAGAACATCTAAGACACTGTAACATAATATTTCTAATTGCTGTAACTGTAAAAGTTAAAACACAGTTTTGTCTTTAACATCTGTTTTTTCCATAACCTCCACTATCTGTACATTTCAGTTTTTCCATATAGCTGTCTATGAAGGAAGGTAGACCCTCATCTTAGGTAAGTATTCCATGGTAGAAATTGAAGCAAGAGCATACACATGTGTGAGCATGTGAAGGCATCATTTCAATTTTGAATTTACACATAAACTTTGATTATTGGAAAATGGATAAGAAATCTAGGTATCCGTATAATAAATGATGACAAATGAAAATTATCTTTGACCTGAAGTTAGCATAATTTCAATCTCTCTTGCCTTCAAAATAATACAGAGGTTATTTTATTTTACTGTGATGATTGGCTGTGGAGTAAAATCACCCTTCCTTGAATGTCAAAATAATTTAATAAAATTCTAGATTTCAAGTATTGAGTATGACTATGACATGCTAAATATAAAAGTTTTCCCACTGATAATATGTAAAGAATTTTAATAATGTTCAACTGACGGAAAATATACATAAAAGCTATGTTTGTCAATTTAGTGAATGTCATTCATAGAACTCAAAGGTAAGACATGCTGTTTTTAATTGTGTTAATTCCAGGCAATTTTGCATATTCTGAATGTTTTCCTGAAATTGGATATCAACTGAAGTTTTGAGTTTAGGTTACACATTCAACACTATACATGTTTTACAATGCAGCAGCATCTGATTTTCTTTGAAAGTTCTGAAAAGACCTCTTGTTGAAAGAAGGAAAAAATGTTGAGAGATCACTTTGGAAATTATATGAATGTCTAACCACTATGCTGTTCATCCGAAACTAATATAAAATAATACTGAATGTCAACTGTAACTGAAAAATAAATAAATAAATAGGTAAATAGATAGATAGATAGGTAGATAGATAAATAAATAAATAAATAAATAAGCAAACCATGTGGGAAAAAGTAGAAGAGAAGGAGGAAGGAGAAGAAAGGGGATATGAGAAAAGAAAAAATAAACAGACTAAAAAGAAAACCATTATATTAAAAATGTCCACTTCACTTTAGGTAGTGTTGTGTCCAGAATAATCAGACCCAACTTGAGTGCTCTTAACCAGGAGACAGTTTATTAGCCGGCGGCTGTCCTTGCAAAGGAGCAGCCTCGAAATGCCAAGATACAAGGTTTTTAAGCCCCAAATCCCATTCCTCATTCTGTCTTAAACACAAAGGTCCATCTTTCTCCTATTCACTACCTGTCAACCCACTGGTCAGGTGTGCAAGCGGGAAGTACAGAAGCAGAAAGCTTGTGTTAGAATGTTATGTTCCTATGGGTGATTGCCTGTGTTCCCATGGACAATAGCCAGTGTTCCCATGGGCGATGGCCAAACAGTAATTTTCAGCTTATATACAATTGATTATTTTTCATGCCACGCAAGCAAGCAGGGTTACACAGGCTAAAATTGGCAGTTAGCGTATGAGCTCATTGTTACAAGTTTCATGATTAACAGAATGTGGTTAGGGGTTCCAGAAACTAGGCCTAAGTTATAGACTTCCTTTGTCCAGTTTCAGGTTTTAATTATTCTTTAACCCTTTCACATTTCAGCAGGCCATTACAGTAGCACAGGATCTGTATTCTAATTGTAGAACCAACCCAGACATCATTCTACTTAAAAAAAAAAAAAGATGAATGTTATAGTGCCAATTAGTTTATTATTGCAATTTTATTACATTTATTTTTCTCTGTAAGTGTTCTATATCAGTAAATTAGGATACACCTGTGTAAAATAGTTAAAGAAACACAATAAAGTGATGAGATTAATCAACATCAGATTTTTCTCTTTTACAGAAAAATATGCATTCATCGAAGTTTGTTATGAAACAAACTTGGATCCTAAATTTTCAGAAATATGCTTATTGTCTTTAGTCATAACCATGAATGAACACAGAGAATGGCAAAAAATAATTTTGGAAACCTCAAGCGATCTTAATCTATGTCTACCTCTCCTAATCTATAAGTTTTGATAAGATACAAAAATTCATGCCTGCTATATCTAAGCTAATAACCCATAAAACTCCAACAGTAAATGGATTAGTTATGAAAGTTGAACACAGTATTTAGTGCTTTTTTAAATGACAATTTATTATTTGGTTAGGTATCAAATTATGCTTCATTACTTTTTTCCATTGTTCAGAAAGAAAATATTGATATATTTCTGTAAATCTTATTTAAAAATTTATGGAAACATTGCACAATATCAAGTTCTGAAAGCTCTGATTTTATGGATGGTTAATGACAAAGCTAATTTTGCATTAGTCTTATTTCTTGTTTAATTCTTTATCAACTGTTAGGTTCTCAAACTTAATACAGAGTAAAATTATTTAAATACTTATTTTAAAAAATACAGTTATGTGTGTTTATTTTCACTTAACTGCTAAAGCTTTCAAATGCCACAGAAAACAGCTTCCTTAGTTCAGCAACAAATTTTGCAATAATTTCTCATCTCTTCCAGAAAATAACTCAAATTATTACTAGAAAATATTTAATGATAGCCTTTTAATAATTTCACCAACAAAAAATTGGGGTTCAGTATTATTCTGAAAACATTGATCATATCTTTGAGATTAATTCAGAGGATTTTATCACAAATATATTATGGAAAATATTTTTATATCAGTTTTACTGTTAATCTATTTACTTAAGACTCATAAAGAAGAGTGATTTGTTGTCATAATTAAGAAATTTTTGAGTGATCAGATGACATCATTCATGACCCAACTATGTAAAGATGCCACAGTGATTCATTCAAAAATGTACCGTAGGTCCCAAAGATTATCCCAATCAAAAATAAAGAACAACAAAGTAAAAATCTAAGGACACTAAAGCCCTAATTTTAAAAGTTGGAATTAAATAAAAAATACATGAGAGTGAAGTAGTTAGAAACTCATAAAAATCCCATTTTACTCCACAGATTCCTTCCAATCCTTCTAGTTATCACTTATTGTCAGGAAAAGCTAGATTAATGATTGATTTGTCTTAAGGCACCCCCTCCCCAGCTTTACTGAGGTATAATTGACAAGTGAAATTGTGTATTTTATTTATCTATCTATCTATCTATCTATCTATTTATTTATTTATTTATTTATTTATTTATTTATTTATTTATTTATTTTTATTTATGCTTGCATGCATGCGAGGCAACCCTTGGTTTATTTCACAGATTGCTAGGACCTTGTCAGTTTACAATCCCTTATTTTTCTATTTATTTTCAACCCTTGGTTGACCTCACAGATTGCAAGGACCTTGTCAGCTTACAATTCTTTATTTTTTACGCCTACAGCACCTGGTCTTCCTAGGTGGTCTCCCATCCAAGTACTAACCAGGACAGACCATGCTTAGCTTCCGAGATCAGAAGAGATCAAGCTTGTTCAGGGTAGCATGGCAGTAGACTAAAATTTTATATTTTTAAAGTGTACAATGTGATGATTTATGTATACATTATGTAAAAATTTTCTTATCAATGTCTCTTTTTTTATGCAGGTCACGTTTCAGTTGGCAAAGTGAAATACTGCATGGAGAGATTCGTGGCACAATGTTTGGGGGAGGCCCAGAGATTTCTGTAAAGCAAAATCCATAAGACAATTATTCCAATTCATTCTCCGTCACCACCCTCAAAACAGCGAGAGATATTATTAAGCACTTATTACTTAAAACCTCAAAAAGATATGTCGCTTTCTTTCCCTTGCTCATTTATGCAAGCAAATAGTCTCTAATCCCTTCTATATTACTAGAAATAGTGCAAAATAAGTTAATACTGCTTTTAAAATACTGAAATAAACTATAAAAACTAGATTTTAACTAGAGATTATAATTGTATCATAATACTATTCAGCTGAACATGGTTATGTGAACTATATTATTTTATTAAAACACTTTTCTATATCTTTTCTGAAAATAAAGTTTTGAATATAAATTCATATAACAAGTGAACTAGTAATATATTTGAAATTCATAATAGGATAGTATTATGTCTTATATCTGAAGAATGAGACACTCTTCTAGAAGTTATTGGAAAGAAACAGATAACAGAATAATTGAATGTGAATGAATGCCTAAGTTAAGAAAAATGTAGAATAAGATGGAATTGCATTTATGATCCATTTCATAAATGTAAAACTGACAGGTTGAATCAAAAGAATGGTTCTGCACATATCTGCTATTTAAGTTCAAATACTGGTAGAGAGACGAAAGTCAAATCTAAGTTTATAATTTAATACAAGTAGATTAGTCCATTCAAAGATATTTTTAAATATAATTAATCATTTAGGAAGAACCTTATTCAACCAAGAACATTTTTATACAAAGTAATTAAATTGCCTTTGATTTAGAAAAGAAAGCATAGAGGTAACTATGAACTTTTACTACTATATCCCAAAACAGGTTTTTCTGTAATACTTCTAAAGCTTCATATATTCATATCATATTACTGATATGTCATTAATAAGATATTTTCTCTTTAAGGCACTCAGTGAATGACTATGAAAATCATAAAATGTATGGTGAAAATATTTTTCATGGTAGAAATAAAAATAAATGTATTTAAGTTATAAATACTGTAAAAGGCACTCTTTCTTCCTCTATGAATTTTAACTAAATTTTTCACCAATTCCAGATTGAATAAATTTTGTACTCTCCATGTTTTTAGAGTAAAGCACACTCCCATAGACATATCTCTGGTTCAAATCCTTCTTAACTCTCACCTGAACCTTTATAATAACTCTGTACCATCCCTTCTACCTCCTGTATTTTTTTTTTTAATTCTAATCAACCTTAAACAATGCTAGTAGATAAATTCTGAAAACTGCTCTCATTATGTAAACACTTGATCAATTAAGAATAAATTCTTCATTCTGGCATTAAAAGTCTTCTACAGCATAACCCCAATTTTTGAACCTCATCTTTATAAGACAGTGTTCCACTTATATAGACTACATGCTATTTTCTGAATAGTCTAAGAATTTATTGCTCATCTTGTATTGTAAAAATAAACTCCATTTTGCTATCTCCAGCATTAAAATTCTTTGATTATTCTAGATCTTCTTCCCTAAAATATGTTCCAATTTTTCATCTCTTTAAACTCATAACCGAAAGCCCTATAATGTTACATATTTATTGATTATTTCACTAGTTTTTAATATGTTCTACTTAATCTTCTGTCATATAAAGTGGTGATGCAGTGCTCTATATTCCTCCAGAAAAACTCATCTTTTTCATGATTAGTGTTCAATAAACATCAATTAGATAAAATAAATAATATATATAAAATTAGATAAGCTGGCAACATACTTTTAATATCTTTACTTTCTCTAAAATAATTTTCCAAAAAAGAATTCTTTAAATAAGTATTACTTATTCTCATATAATTCTCGAGTTTTAAATAAATTAATGCAAACACCTGCTGAAAATAAATCAAGTAGAGTTTGTACTTTATGAATACTTTCCATTTGGTTTTTGTTTATTTTTAATTTTTATGGTTATTTTAAATACATAGGGAAATATGAATTCAATTAAATTATCAATAATAGAAATAAATGTTTCTTTGATTTCTTGAGATTCCATTCCTTACGAACTTTGCTTTGAAGTTTAAAATACCTATGCTTGGTTAGTCAAAGCCAGTCTCAAAGCCACACCAGATTCATGAGTATGGACAAAAAAATATAATGTCCAAATGGCAGATATGACAAAGAAACTGCGGTCATTTTTTATTCAAACACAGTCCAACCAGTGGTTATAAATTATTTACACTCTTCTCATACGCACCCTTCCCAAGATCCCCAAAGCTCTCAGGACATTAAGACATCAGGTTCAGGCTTAAATTCTTGGGTCTTATCATCTAAATAATGACTGGGTACAAAAGAGTCTCCTCAGTTATGGCTCCTCTTTACTTGAAGACTTGGGAATTAAGGAGACAAGAATGTTCTCCACATTCTCCCACACCCAGTATGCAATTTTTATGCAAAGATTTAAAATGATGTCATTCAAAAATGATGAAAATTGGTAGATTTTCACATTTTGGTCACTGGTCCATCAAAGTCCTTGAACACAACGTGGCATATGCCTCCAGTTTCTGGATTAACGCTTTATTCTGTTTCCTAAGAATGACTCTATGTGGCTTTTGTGTTCACGTTTCTAGTATTGCGGCTCTATCCTCTGGTCAGCTTTCCTATTAGTATAGAAATGAACATATTTACTAAATCCATGATCACACATCATATATCTAAGTCCTTATTGTACTTTCTAGTAACAGCATGATCCATCACAGTTGTGATCAGGGCTACTACTTTGATGAGCTAGCAGTAGTTTATAGTCATTCTCTAGGATCCACTCAGTTATTGCATGTTTCAGATCAGTGAATCAGAAATATGATAGGCAATACCACTTTTACAAATTATGGATCTTCACAGGTAGTACTTATTGCTGTTTTTCCTCACTTTGAGATAAAATAGTATTTTTGATTTACTCTCTTGGTCAGAAAGTGGAAAGTTTCAAAGATTTAACATGGTCTTCCTGATTATGATACTCCTTATCCCAAAAGGTCAAAAGCATTTGTGAAGGTTATTCTAACTTCTAAGTATGCCAAAATCACATCTTCTCTAAATTAATCCTTGCATAGAATTTTAGGAATAAATTCTAGACTTCCCTTTTGGTAAAAGAATACATTGTTAGGAAAAATGGACATCTTATGAAATACTTAGTATAAAATAAATCGAGTCCATTAACATTATATTTTAAATGTTTCTTTTGGAAAGTTCCTTAAAATGACATAAAATGGCACAAAAGGAAAACTGAACAGCGAAGTTTGCAACAAAAAGAAAGAAAATTCTGATTAAGACTCCTAGTAGTACTGTTTTAATTACCAAAACGTGTAAATTATATATTATTTTATAATAAAATATTATTTTAAGTATGTATCATACCTAAATCCAAGCAGAAGTCCTGGTGTAGTAATCATCTCTCTCATTGTTTTAAATATAAATACAACATTTATATTGTAGAGTCTTTAAAATTGTACTTACCTAGTGGACTTTTAAAGCATGTTTACATCCTTTGTTGATATGTTTAGTGCCCTGTTTCTAAAAAGTGAAGAATCAAACGTAACCTAAGTAAGGTTATATTATGATATATACCAAGCTAATCTCATGCCAGAATTAGTTTAATTTTTTCTTTGACTTCTATTAATGATTACAGGAAGATTCTGTTAATAAAACATGCCAGAAAGATATTGTATGCCCTTGTGATTTTATCTTCCAATAACAGTTCCTAATATCAGGAAGTCTAACCAGTTAGTAACCCATTTGTAACTACTCAACTGAGAGCTCTGAGCACAAGTGTAGGAATTTGGTTTATAAAGTGCTAATTTTTGTGGATTTCTTTCTAAAGTTCTCAGATATATTTACTGCATATAAGAAAACTGTTTCACCAGTATCTTCTACAGTTAAAGCTTATTATATTCCAACTACATTAAAAGAAGCACATGTAACAAATCTTTTGCTTTTTAACTATAACTTCAGAACTAGATAAACCTGACATTCAAATGCAGAATAACTCATTTCATTTCTGTGACCTTGAGTATAATTAGCATTTTTCATATCACTGGTCACCCACAGAGTTAGAATAATTGCACCACCTTTCATGGCTCTTGTGTGAATGAGATAATAAATGCAAAGTCTCTTCATTGTAGGCACTCAAACGGTAAGTATTATTTTGCTTTTGATTCAAGTACTTGCTTTTGTCTATATCATTAAAATAAAATACCTCATTGTATAAGTAATTATATGGAAGCACAGCCCAAGAAATGATGGATTTGTGTTTCAAAATGTTAAAGAATGTCAGTATTTGAAATATAAACATTTGAAATTATATTAGTGTAAATTTGTCTTGTTAGAAAAAGATGTTATTTTTCTGATCCTCTGTTATACCTAAGAAAGCCCAAAATGAGGAACTTAAAAAACTGAGGGTGAGCAAGTTATATTTAGCTCTCCTAGCTGATTTCAAATGCACCCTGATTGCAGGAACAACAATAATAATTCCTGCAATTAAATAGGTTGCCTAACTTGGTAAGTACCTGTATACATTTAGCTGGAGTCAAGATTCTAGAATAGATTATAGAAAATTAACTATATAGGAACAGCTAAAAAAAAATCTGTATTTCCAATCAACATGTCTTCTAAATGATGAAGAAGAATGAAAATATACAATTTACCTTTTCCTGAATTTCTAAATCTTTTTCCAATATGCTTTGCTTATTTCACATGTGTTACAAGTCCACAGCACTGCTCAAAAGAAATCATATTTTCTATTGGTGCTTTGAAAAACAAGAGAGGACCGTTATCTAAATATTTTTTGTAGTTAATGTTTTCATGAGCAGAGTCAAAGTGAATCAAAAAAATAGGTATATTTTGTAGTCATCAAAGTATATATCTGTAGCTTCCTGAAAAAAAAATGCATACAAATGCAAATCATAGTATACATTGGTCCGTTATATTCTTTCCTAAAGAAAATAATTTTGGAGCTGAGTGGTGTTTTTCCATGCAGTGAAGAAAATGACATGACACAGATATGCCTCTCCCAAAGTAACTTTAAGCGAAAAGATCTTCAGTGAATTCAGACTTACCACTGTGTGTCTGAATCTACAATATTTTCTGTCTGATGTTCTTTGGTTTCTGTTTTCTCCCTAGATTTTGAATGTGTTACTTTCTTGCTAATTTCTTTGTTCACCTCTATTCCTCCCTCCATGAACTACAATCTGTTTATGGGTGCTTAGTAATGACTCTGTCTTTTGCATATTGTTCTGTTTCTCCACCAGGAAAAAATTTTCAGGGATAATATTAACAGAAGAGATCAAGTGTTATTGTCTCTCTTTTGGCACACTATATCCTACTTCATCAAGAATCAGACTCTTTAAATTGGGATTCAGAATTTGAAAGAAAATGTATCTGCGAAGTATAAAGTCTAGATAAATCCAGGGTACCATTTGCAGTTAGTGGCCTAAGTGGCACATAGGCAATCTCAGCAACTCACAAATGTGGACTGGTCAAGTTCATAACTTTTGAGCATTAACCCAGAAAGATGTGTGGCCATGTGTATGTATGACCATTAGGAAATATGAATATTTTTAACAGAGATGCCTAAGTAATTTTATGATCTTCAGAGTGTTGCAAAAGTTAATGGATAGATAGATTGAAGGAAATTAGACAGATGATTGATAGATGGAGATAAAAGAAGGGAGAAAGAAGGCAAAACGGGGGATGGAGAGAACAATAAAGGAAGAAACTTGGTTGTGGAAGTGGGTTTCAAAGTGCTTCCAACCAACTGGCATTCTTCTCTTTTTTGAGCTTTATTGGAATGATTTATTCATAATAATTCTTCTCCTCTGATTATGCCTATTGTGGTAACTATTGTGGCTTTCATTATCTTCTCATTTCTTGTTATTGGCACTGCTATTTTGCCTACAAATTTACTCCCTGGGCTGTATCACAATTTCCTGAAGTCTCAGGATACCAGTTTTATCTTTATACATTTGCAAATGATAATTCAAGCCAATAACACACCCTATACTTTTTCTAGAATTTTCCAATATTGACTTTCTTGAAAATGGATGCAGTATAAATAATAATACACAATACACTTTTGTTCACATACATAGAATGTGAAGAGCTAATTAAGATACTAATTCATCCAACTCTAATATCTTAGAGATCATTTCACCTTTAATTCAATTTGATTATTTGCTCAGAATTGGATCACAGAGAAATGCAACAAAAGAGAAAAATACAATAAAAAATAAAAACATGCATTTTTCAGAATTTATATTATAATAAAGGTGAAATTTCAATTTAATGAAAAAAGAGAACTATTACATATGTTAGTATACTTTTCCAATTGGCTTTTAATGTGGCAAAATTCACTTGCTCAGGCAAGTCTGGTTCTAAACTGAAAGTTTCCTCCGCTTTAAAATTCTGCCTCCTGAAGCAGGAATTCAATAAACGTTTTTGATTTTTTTAAGATTTGGAAATTTATTAAATTTCAAAAATTAAAATAACCTGCATATAGTCAGTATTATTTCTTTCTAGTCTTTTGTCTTACATATCCAGCTATATTTTTCATAAAATTGGAATTGTAGCTGATAGATACACAATTATTGTTTTATATTTTTAATTCAACACTTTACTTTTAATACTTTTTCCTTAAAGTGGCAATTTTTCAAGTTCTTATAACTTCTCTTCAGAATTTGACAAATTATTACTCTTTTTCATTATTAGCTCTTATAAAACAATTCAGTCTTGGTTTTCCTTCTACAATTTTGAATATCTCTTCTTATTTACTTTTGCATTCTCCTCTTTCTCTGTCTCAGTATTGTAGTTTTTCAGGGTTTCATGTTTCTTTCTCTGTCGTTAGCACACTAAAATCTGTCCTTAAGTGACTTTATCGAGAATCATGTCTTTAATTACCACTAACATGCTTACCGAGTAGTTCCATATAGATCTTCTGTATACTTGTCCAAAACTGAACACGGGTTTCCCAAAAAGCAATTATTATCCTTCTCATTACATTTTTCCATTCTCTTCTGATATTTAAATTTTTTAGTATATCATGCAAAGCCCTTCAAAATTGTGTTTCTGCTTGCTTCCTCAATTCCCCATTCTCATTCTGTGTACCAGTTTTATTATTCTACCTCAAGTTCCCTAAATTTTTATACCTCTATGTCTTTGAACATTATTTTTCCCCATGAAATGCTCCCCCCTCTTCAACTTCCTGCTTGAGTAGCTCATCAAAACTCTTATAACAAGTATGTAAGTCAAATTTCTCTAATCAGTAGACCCTAAACCAAATATGCAATACCCCAAGAATGAGTTTTGCCTTGATCCTTTCTGCTTCATAATATGCTTCCCTTACATTTGTCTTAAGGATTGCAATACTTTGCTAATATCATGTATTTATCATATATTATTTAATTTGATGTCTTCATCTAAAATTATACTTTGCATAGAGTAAACATACAATCCTTTTTGTAGTTGAATAAAAAAATCTGGTTATTTTCATTAATCAGAAATATCTTAATCAGAAATTAGTACAATTTTTTAATATTGGCAAAAATAAATGTTGAATATTGATTACTTTATTTTTACTTATTATCTTGTCAAATGTTCTACAAAATATTGTTGGGTTGTAGCTATTAATCTATTAGAATAGATTTCTTTTAGATGAATTAATGTGCACATAATTTACACCAAAATTATTTTGAGAAGTTCATTGGGAAGTTATTTCAGTCAAAATCAGACATTTCATGAGCTCATTATTCAGACTTTTTCAGTTGTCCTGATATTATTACTCTTTACTTGGCCATGCTTTCAGAAATAGAAAATGATTAACAATTAAACTTAATCTTTGTATGTTTAGTACTAGATATGCTTCCTGAGAAAAATCTTGACTTTGTTTACAATAATATTTATGTTTTATTTAGTGTTAGTTCCATATATTTAGAGTAGAGTTTAGAGCAGATAGCCTAGTGTGGACCCTATAAATTAGAGTTTAATCAAAGAAATACTCTTTTACTTCCAGTCTGTGGTGGAGAAACCTTAAAATAGACTCCAACCAAAGAAATTAATCAAAGTCGTCATATAAAGAAATCAATATCAGGAAGAAAATGGTAAGCACTGTGTTCCATTTTCTACTAAGTGCTAGAAAAGATTAATTTATAGCACAAAGAATTTGAGGTCATCATAAGAAAGCAATTGTTTATCCAACAGCATTATAGCTATATTAAGAAAGGTTATGGCATAGACATAAGTATTGGTGCTCTTAAAAATAAAGTTATCTTAGCAATAGGCTTCTCAGTTCAACTTCAAAAACAAATGAATAGATTAAATAATTGCTCCATTCTTTTTATATGTGCAATTATTCAACATTCATATAATTCTACATTTAGGTCTGTAATTAAATATTGCACATAGAGTGACATAAAAGTTTTAAGTAAAACTATTTTCTGTTTTTGCCATGATAAATTACCTTTATTTTATTAAAGTAATAACTCAATTGTATTTCAAATCCATTCAGCATTAACTTTCTCTATTGTGTTGGCTTGGAACAGCATTGTGCTGGGCAGTAAGTACTTAGTCATCGTGATTGGAGGAAACCTGAATTCTTGTAACATTTTTGTCATTGCACATTTAAATATTTCTGGAGTTTTTGTTGGCATCTGTAAGATAAAAGTGAACTATATAATTATTAATTTCTTTTTCTAGCACTAGAATTCTAATTTATGTAAAAATATTTCTCCATATTCCAATAAGGTTTTTAAGAAACCTCTCAAACACTTATACTTCAAAATGTTTAAGAGTAAGAAATATATATTCATTTAATCTTGATAACAAGCCAATAAATTATAGGCATTATTATCTCATTTGGCAGGTGAATAAAAAATCTCAGTAGAGTTAAAAACTTGCTCTAAGTCAGCAACTAGTTAAGAAATCAGGATTTGAACTCAAACTTGAAACACACAAATTCATTTTTCTGTTTATAAACCAAAACTTAATGCTTTTATCTTTTTCTATGAAATAAAATTCTATGATTTTATTTTACTCTAATATTTTTTGACTTTCACTTTAGTCTATTTCTTATATTTCCTAAATAAATAATATTTATAAGAAATTTCTAATTCTTATAATTTGCTCATTATACTCATTATTAATCCCTTATTTATTACACATAAGGATATCATCTTATGAGGTGCAAGGAACTGTTGGTATGGCCTCTGGCTTTTTGTTTTTTAATTTCCAATACTGAGTTTTATATCTATAAAAAGTCCATCTTGCATATACAGAACATCCTTCAATACTCTCTAAATTTCTGCATAAATGCTCATGAGAAAATAGTTGTTAACTTTCAGGTTCTTTGTAGTCAGCAAGTGTAACTTTAATCACTATTCATCCAGTGTACTTAAATATTAAAAAAAAAAAATTCACTTTTTTACTGAAAAGGTCTGGATTTTTAATCACGTCAGTGTATTGTACAAATTATACAAGTCGTCAAAGCAAATGAGAGATTTCTCATGTAATTATGGAAAATCTTGCCTTCTAAGTAGCCTATTGCCTAAGAAGTAATACAACATTACTATTTGACATTTTCTCTCAATCACAGGTATTCTATATCCTTATTGTCCTATAGTGTTGATTACTAGAAATAAGTAAAGTTCATTGTTTAGATGCCAGAGAACCAAAACTTTAAGTTTATGTTTTTTATTGAAAATCCTAAATATTTATAGAAATTAAAAAAAAAAAAGAAAAGAAATATATGTCATCTTTGAGACCTAAGAGATAATAAGTATATTTTAATGGAGAATGTCAGCTCAAAATTGATTGATTGAATCATAAGAAAAATAAAAACTAAATCTATTTTCAAACTTTATACATTTAAATAAAAACAAATATGTATGTCCAAATAATAGTTTTCACCAACAGAATCAGCATGAGATTTTTTTTAACTAAATAAAAATAATTAAGCTTTTTTCTCCCAATATTTGATCTGTCTGGATTTTTTATGGGAGAGAATACAAATAATGTTTGTGAAATCAAATAACTTGTAAAGATAATTTATTAGTAGTATATACAAACTAGTGTGGTAAAACATATAATTGTGATTTAGATAATTAGATGGATTTTAAAATGTTACTACCCATGTTACATGATGTATATTAATAACATATGTATTCTAGAAGGGCAAAAATACAAATAAATTTAAAACAGAGATTCATGGACATGGACGATAGACTAGTGGTTACCAGAGGGTAGGGGGTGGAGGAGGAGCGGAGAGGTAGATGAGATAAAGGGGATCAAATATAGGGGAGTAGGGGTGGGTGAAGTAGGTAAAGGGGATCAAATATATGGTAGCTGAAGGAAACTGGACTTTGGGTAGTAAACACACAATAGAATATACAGATGTCAAATTATAATGAACACCTGAAAATTATATAATTGTATTAATCAATGTTACCCTAATAAACTTAATTTAAAAAATACAAATAAATTTAAAAATGAATGTATTCAGATATTTTGAAATACAATATATTTTCATAAAGACATTTACCTTGATGACTAGATCCTTCGTTTAAAAAGTTATAAATCTATAATAAATAAACCTATAAAACAATGTAATTTCTTAAACTATTTTCATCTTATTAGCAATAGTTGACTACAATATTGAATGTTTTAGTAATCTAATATGTATCTTATAAATATAAAATTATATTAATGGATGGGAAAGCATTTAGAATTCAACCACAAATTATTGAACTTATAAGAAGGCATGAGTAGATTATCACTCATGATGTATGCATCTGATGCAGTTGCTTGCATATTTTAAAAATCAATATTTTTAATCTAGTTTAGTAGTATTTTAAGCAGTCTACCTCAAATGTTGAATAATATATAAATTTGTAGTTTTCCCATATACCATATTTTCCCTTTTGGAACACCAACAATATTGTTAAGTGACTTAAAATCATATATAAAATGTAAAACTACAAAATATGGCAATTTCTAAATAAATATACAAAACCACCACTGATATTTCTGAAAATGTCATGGTATGAGTTTCAAACTAGGTCATATTTCATAATGTTGTCATCTCATTGTGGAATTTTAAAATAATGAGTACATAAAATTTTATTATGAGGTGTATTTTGAACACTTGTGTGACCACCAATCCTATAGGAATTATACAAGATGTATGTAATTAAGTATTATAAAAAAAAATCTTTAAAATTAAAATTTTATTTTGGTCGCAAATTACTTTGTAAGGTTGTATTTTCCTGAGAACTCTTAACTGAATGAAGTTAGTTTTTTTTTTAATTTGGAATTTTGTTGAAGATAATTTCTAAGATCTTAGAAACACTAAACTCCTTCAGAAGAAGGAGTATGCCAAAGTTAATTACTTAAATTCCGAAACTCAAAGAAATAAAGCATGCATTTTAAAATAAACAAAAATAAATGTATGTGTTAAGCGATTGTTTCAGAGTTCATTACACAGCAAATTGGGCTTCCTTATATTTAGCAGTATTTCCATCAGACAGCATCTTATGTACTTGGTCTTAATAAGCATTATTCACTTTACCTTCGTCAACAGAATATCTTACAACCTCATAAAATATACATTTTTAAAAGAGAGTAGATTGCACTATCTTCTTGTGGTTTTCTTTTCAAATTGCAAATAACCAGAGGCTCAGGGAATATAAGGATGACATCAGTCTGCTGTATTTTAGACAATGTGAGATACTTTTAAAAAATGAGCAAATGTCAATAGATCAAATTAAAAAGATCAAAAGAAAAGAGAAGCCAATAATACCAACCAAATACATTATAATTTATTTTTGTAATGTATTTTTAAGAGCCAAAGATGTTTGTTAGATGGAGTATTATGGAAGATAAAATTTCCTCTGCCTACAAAGTATTTGCTTTCCAAGAGAGTCCCAAATATGGTCTTTCTGCATGATGAAGGGACAACCAAACTCTTCGATGTTTATACTAAAACATATTGAAGATATTTAGCTACTTCTATATACTGAAAAGTGAATAGCAATGGTGCTCTAAGCATGATGCAATAGGAGCAAAGTGGCATGGGGAGTGAGGGCTTGCGATTTTTGGCTATACATTAGCACTTATGAGCCACTGTGGTAACATTTCTTGTGCTGGAAGAGGTCATTTACTAAATAGACTGTGAACTGAAAGAGCAAATGCATGTATATCCCAAATTCAAACTGGTATTCTCTTCTCACAGTTAGGACCAACACAGTTTAAACACATTTCAACTACTTGTAATTTACTTTTAATGTTGCAAGTGTCTTTTTTCTTTAAGAACATTTATCTTCATCACCTTCATGGAACATTTTTATTTCAGTAAGTTATGTAAAAAACAATTGCATTTTGAGTTTAATCAAGAATGATCTGGTGTTTTCATATAGTGTAGATTTAAAGTAACATTCTAACAACAATTAATAGAGTATGATATGTTACAAATTAGAAAAGTTTTAAAAGTCTAATTTATAAATTTCAGAAAAAGTTCTCTTTGAATAATGAATAAGTTATCTTCGTAAGTATATTTAATGGCATTTTCAGTTTTTCATCTCCACTGTATAAAAGAGAAAATCGAATCTCAACGCTACCCAGTAATCTTGAGATATATAATATTTTATCATCATTTACTAAACTGGAAGATAGTTCCTGGTTTTACACTAATTTTTCACAGACTAAATCAAAAGAAGGTACATTTTTAGCCCAATAGATAAATCTATTTCTCATTAAATGCTTACCTCTGTGTTAATCAGAAAAGGCAGGAATAATCTTGAGTACATTTCTTGGCAAATAATTATCTAAAAATATAGAAAAACATTTTTCGTGCGATAGTTCTATTACTTTGAATTGCTGTCTGCCTTAATATTTCATTTCCACGTGAACAAATTTTGAGCACATCAAAATGCTAATCGGTTATCAGAATAATACAGCATTCCGTGCAAAATTCTCTTCTGTGGAAGTAAACAGTAGGATCACCTTACATCACCTAGAATGACTTTTTTGTCCTAATTGGCAGAGTATACTTATCATTTCCTTGTGTTTTCTTGATAGTCATAACTAATCTTTGTGGATAGCTCATTTGATCACTGAGCTGTCCATATGTATGTTTGTATATTTAAATGATATAGCTATAGTTATTATTTTTTTAAAATAGACATGTCTCTGTTAGCCCATTTAGAAAGAATTATAAGATTGATTTATGATTTCAATGTCCTTATAATCCATCCCTTCTATACATTTATAATTAACTAGACGCTAAAAGCATAGGCACTAGGGGCTCTGAATAGTTTGATTTTATAATTACAATATTTCTCTGAATGACAAGCACAAAAGTTGTTCAAAAAGTTAGCATTTAAAATGTGAAGACGTTTCATAGGCATGCTATTTAACCTTTTTCTGCTTTCTGTAATTGTGTCCTCCTTTTATTAATTAGGTTCTGTGCTTACTATTTTTCTGATCACTAAATATATTTAATAGAGAAATATGAAAAAATAAAATAAAATAACAGATTCGTAATACCTCTTACTACTTTGTAGATAAAATTGTTAATATTCTTCATTTTCAAATTTGTATTTTTACATTTAATTTATATCATATGTGTAATTTTTACATGAAAATTTGTGGTCATTAATTTTTTTAAATATTACATATATTATATTATAGTATTTCATCACATATACATAATTTATTAGCAGCCCTGCTATTATTGATCATGAAGTCATTTCTACTTTTCTTATTATAAACATGTGATATATCTTGGTATGCATGTTTGTCTTTTTAAAAACAATTTATTACTAAAATAAAATTGCTGGCTCCTGATTGTTGGAATTTTAACGGTCTGAATGCATAATCATACTGTTTGTACCAAGTCCATTTCTATTGACAGTCCTGCCAGAAGTTCACAGAAAGGCCTGTTTGCATTGTGCATCATTATAACAAATAAAATTTGTTTTAATAGTTGCTAAATTGATAGAAATTACATCTTTGATTCCCAATGCGATTGAATATTTTACATATTGTTTACTGAACATTGTATTTAACTAATTGTGAAAGATATCTTCATATAATTTGCTATTCTTTTTATTATCTTAGAATTTCAATTCATATATCTTTCTGATAAATTAAACTTTTCCATTTGTAAAAATATTTTTGTATTTTCTATTTAACTTAATATTTAACTTAAAATTTTCAATGTGCTTTTGCTTAATTGTGAATTTTATCTTTTAGAATTTTTTTCATAATATAATCAATTGATTGTTTTATGCTTTATTTATTTATCTACTTATTCAACAAATATTATTTGAGTGTCTAGCAATGTGCTAGACAGTGGAGACAGAACATACTCTTAAGGATCTTATGATGTGTTAGTAGTAGTAGAAACAGTAGCGTGAAAAGTATAAGGCCATGTATGAACGGAGTGAAAATGGAACACGCAGGACATCTAATTGGACTTGAAGAAAGTAAAAGAGCACTTCTTATAGGAAGTGATCCTTACAATTTTTGAATTCTGAGAGAATTTTCTGGGATAAGAGAAAAGACAGACATTCAAGGCAGATGGAACCATGAGCAGATACAGCCACTGCCACACAATCTGTCAAAACCAGAGACAGGAGTTCCTATGAGAGAGAGAATATAGAACACTGAGAAAGAAAGCAGTAAGCATGAGAAAGGCCATATTCTGAAGGGCATAGCACACTAAAGGATGAAGCTTGGAAACACTGGGAACAACATTCAGCCTTCCATGTGGAAATGGCATTAGGGGGCAATAACTAATGATAGGATGAACAGTTTATAGGCTGTTACATCTCAGGCTCTAGCATTATAAGTGCCTTATACAAATTAACCCACTGGAGTCTCAGTTTCCTCATCTAAAATAGAGATAATATGCAACACAAAATTTTGTTATGATGATTAAATGATAGTTTTACAGAATCCAAATTAGTCAGGTATACAATAGTCACTGAATAAATGGAAGAAATTAATATGGATTAAGGGATTAAATATAAATTAAAATCTCAGTATTTGGGAATTTTTTAACTTTATTACTCCATGCATATTGCTTGGATAATTTTATGATATCCTTAGTACAACTGATAATCTGACATCTGGAAATCCTAATCTAGAAGCCTCACAAAATCAACATGCAGCACTTTAAATCATTTTATATAATCCTACCTACAAATTGCCCTTCCTGGTACACCTCTATTTCAGTGAATTTGTACTGATTCATCACAGAAGAACCAAAAAACCATCACGGAATCTTTCCTTTGAAATTTACTCAATTTTGTATTCTCATATGCAAATCAGCATCCTTTTGTCTATTATGATTCTAATCTGATTTTTTAATGTATTTATGTTCTGTTCATTGGTAAATTGTGTTTTGTTTCCATCTAGATGCTTGTAATTTATCTAAGATTTGGAAAGTGAGAACTTTAACAAAATAATGTGAAAGTGTGGCCATATTAATTAACATCAGTGGTACTGTTGGGTGCCTTCATTTAAAGTCTTGTGCTTACTCTGTGTAGGAATCTCTAGTTTTATTGTTTTGTTTTTTGCTTCTCTGGCTGTTCTCCTCTCACTCAGGATTGCTGTTTCATAAATATTCAATCATATACTCCATGTCTGTTTTATTTTTGCTAAGTATATTAATATTTTTTTGGTTTTCTTCAGAATGCCAAAAGGATTTTTAATGCTGACTTGTTTGTCAAATAGTATTCAGTGTGTCACTTACTCTCTACTGTATTGTATATCTTTCATCAGAAACTGCTCATTCTTGATCCAAGATCACAGAAAAAATGTATCACAAATCTTGCAATTAATATTATTTGTTCCTATAAGTTTTCCTTCTATTGCATGAGGGAATGTGTTACTTTGTTTCTTAGCATGGTACACTTTCTTTAAACATTTTTTTTTAATCTCTGCTGATGTTTCTATATTTTCTGATCTTTAAAGAAAACAGTCTAACTTTGTACATTATTAGGACTATAATTGAATTCTATGTAGATGTATTCAAAATACATATCCTCCAAAATAAAAGTGGCAACCACAGTTTATCTATTTCCAGCTTGTTTGATCAAGTTTTATTTGCACATGGGACAGAGCATGAGAAACCAGGAAGCCAGTTCCGCAAAAGCCATTTCACTGGCTTCCTGGGTGGTCATTTTTAGACATTTTATGTAAAGCTAAAAGCCATTCCCAAGTAATTCTTGGGAATGACTTGTTCCCCCAGAATGTCCCATGTGCTACCTTTGCCAACTAATTTTGGTCCTTTGGGCCAAAATAACAATTTTGTGGAAGGTAGAGACAAAGATATAAAAAAATTATTTTATGGTTGGGAAAAATCTCTTTGATGCCAAGACATTGGTGGTTTGTTTGTTTTGTTGGTTAGAAGCAGTCTAAAAGTAGCTGTGGTATGTCCTCCCTTCCTTCTTCATTATTTTATTTTGTTGTTGTTATATTTTCCAATGTCTTGTTTTAGTTTTTCCTTTTTTTATTTTTTCACAAAGCTAATGGGGGTGGTAGCTTACTGTTGAACAGCTTTATTGGTTTATATCTAACATACAACTCCCTGCACATATTTTAACTGCAAAATTTGATGTTTTGAAATATCTATAAATCATCACTACATTCAAAATAATAAACAGGTCTATCACCCCCAGAAGTTTTCTCGTATCCCTTTATAATTCCTCTCATCCTCCCCACTGTCCTTCCCATTCTCCAGCACTAGGTGACTTTCTACTTTCTGTCATTATACATTAGTTTGCATTTTCTAGCATTTTAAAACATAGAATCACGTAGTATGTACTTTTATTGTCTGGCTTCTTTTACTCGGAATAATTATTTTGAAATTTATCCATGTTGTTTCATGTATCAATAGTTCATTCTCTTTTTTTCTTTTCTTTTTTTTTTTTTTTTTTTTTTTTTTTTTTTTTGCTGTGTAGTATACCATTGTATACATATACTACAATTAGTTTATCCATTTACCTGTAGTTGAACATTTTTGTTGTTTCTAGTTTGGGATAATTGCAAATAAAATTGCAATGAACACTTCATGTACAAGTCTTTGTATAAACATATTGTTTAATTGGTCTTGGAGAAATATTTATATGTGATATCACACGGAATACATGATAGATGTTTGTTTAAATTTTTAAGAAACTGACAAATTTCTTCTGAAGTGGTATCATTTTACATTCCTACTCCAATACAAGAAAATCACTATTACTCAACAGCCTTGCCAACACTTATGATTGTATTTTAAATTTAAGATCACCCAGTAGGTATTTAGTCTTAACTCATTGTAATTTAATTTATATTTCATTATGACTAATGATGTTGAATATATTCTTTGAGTTTATTTTCCATCCGTAAATTTTTTTTTTTTCATAAATTGCTCAAATATTTGCCAACTTTTACTTGTGTTTTATTATTGAGTTTAGGGACTAACTACAAGTTCTGATAAGATACATGATTTACAAAATTTTTCTCAATCTTTATTTTGAAGGGCAACATTTTTAATTTTCATTAAGTCAAATTATCAATTTTCTTTATAAACCATGCTTTTGATAACATAGCTAAGACTTTTTTGGCTAAGACAAGGCCAAAAATGTTGTTTTTATGTTTTCTTCAAGAAGTTTTATACCTTTATATTTTACGTTTGGGTCTATGATCCATTTAAAATTAATTTTTGTATATAGTGTTAGATATTATCAAAGTTTATTTATATATAGATGTTCAATTATTCCAGAACTATTTGTTGGAAATACTATACTTTCTCCACTGAATTGCTCTCACATCTTCGTCAAAATTGTTCTTATATGTGTGAGTTTATTTCTGGACATTATTTTGTTCTATTCATCTATTTATCTAAATAGATCTATCTATGGTATCTAGAAAATTAAAATATTCTATTTTAAGTATGTAAATAAAGTAACCGTATAGTTTCTACCAATTTATCAATGTGTCTCTGTTACCATTGTAACATAAAATTGAAATCTGAATATTAAAAAAATAGGTTTACAGCAATGCTCAATAACAAAAACTGTAAAGAATTGAAACAACTATATTTGTTGCAAATCTAGATATTCAAGTCTTTTTTCTCCCTATGATTTTCATGTAATTTCTATTTTACTTCATACAAAATTCAGAAGCTCTCATTCTTCCGGGCAGTTTTATTTGTGTTTTACTGAACACAGACTCTCTAAAAGATTTTGCATTGATTTTTAAATGATTTTACTCTCATAGAAAATACTTAATGGCAATGGCCTTCTGCTTTCATGGGAGACCTTTTGTCACCTTATGTACCTTGTTGTTCACTTAGATCTGAATCTGCTGTTTTTTTAATGTGTTCTAATCATAACCTTCAGACAATGTGAGCAAAAATGTTTGCTAATTAGGTCCCTCAATAGGAAGTAAGTTCCATGCTGAACTTCTAAATGACTACCTTATCATAATTTTGTAAAGCTTGCTTGAAATAATACCTTAGTAAGCACCACTCTGAACTATATTTTTTTTCAAAGATTTTAAATTTAGTTTAAAAATACCCATTATATTTTGAATCTCAGCATGCTAAAACACTGGATAGTTGAGGGCTAAAGTTAATAATTTTGTGTTGTGATCTTTCACACATATGTGGTAAATGATCATACGGTAATATAAAAACAATAATATGTTACAATGAGAAAAGACAAAAATAATCATTACTTTTTATTTCTTCCATATGCTGGCAACACATTTTACTCAAAACCTAAATAAGACACAAATATACACATATTGATGCCATCACTAACTTTGTAACTCATGAAATACTCTTTATTTTTTTAAATAACAGAATAGCTAGATAAAAACACAATTTCGCATTCTTATTATATTTGTTTTTATTACATTTTAGGAATCTTTTGATTAGTGTTAATAATATAATATGAATTTTATAATAATGCACATGTATAATTTAAGAGAATCATTTACCTTCTTATAATCATAATTTTATTTAAATATGTACAAATATATATGTATCCTTTAGATATATATATGAAATCAAATGTCTCTCATATTTTCTGCAAACCTATAATAGCTGGAAATATTTCCAATTATCATTCAGAAAATAATTTGCAAATTAAATATTTATCTATACTTAGAATTTACATAATTTGACATTTTCTACCTTTGTCAAATACAATTCCATAACATCACTACAACTGAAATACAACCATTGTTAAATTGTAATTTTAAAAAACATGAGAAAAATTGAGATCAAAGTTTTAGCTTGATTCAACCATCTTTAAGCTTTTTGAACAAAGGCAGGTCATTTTACATCTCCACATTTTTGTTTCAGTAAAGCTGTTTATTTGTAAGTAAGGCTCAAATATGAAGTCCTCAGGATTTATAAGTAATTCATCAAAATTTTATTTCTTGCTGTTTTTCCCATTGCTTTTAATAATACATTGAAAATAAAATGTGTTACCTATATGTCAGTTTCTAAAATTAAAAGTAAAAACAAAGCCTCTAAAAATGTTATAATCATATTACAGATGTAAATAAAGCTGAGCAAAAAAGTAATAAGATTTTAATAGTGATAAAGACTTTTCTTTAAAAGATATATTATATATGTTTCTTAAAATTTATTTAAAGTATCTGAAACTTAAAAGTTAAAGTATCTGAAACTTTAAATAAAGATCATCTGATATGTTTAAATAAAGATTAATAATCAGTTGATTTTAATGAATTAGGAGCATTTTAAATTTCCTTCAAATTTTTGTTCTAGAGGTTTCAGTTTTCATCAAAAAAAGAAGTAAGTAAATGCAAGTGGGCTAGGTCTCTTAGGTAGTATTTTGCACATGGGAGGGAATAAGTCTAATATGGTAGCAGACAAAATTTGAAAGGTGTTAATTTCAAGATTTTTAATGAAAAGATCATTTTTCTTTTATACTTTGGAAATACACTATATTGCAGTGAGAGGTTAATAAATAGGTTGGAAGTAGGGTTAGGAAAGACCCATAGATGTAGTTAGACTTTGCTTTTTGCAGAAATTTAAGAATGATTCCAATTTATAGCATGTAATTTTATTTTATCGAAGATGATTGTCTTTTTATTTATTTGTTTTGTGTCGTTTTCTATAGAAAAAATACAAAATAAATTGATTTCAATTAAAATAACTTGAAACCCTTCATGAAAGATTTAAAACAATGAATAGTTATTGTTATAATAATATGGTATATTCAATGATTCCTTAGCTGAATAAAAATAAAAAATGAGTTACAATTTTTTGCAATTTAGCAGTGAGTAAAATCTCTCTCAAGATAACATTGCAAATAAAAAAGTAGTATGATATGAATTATTTTATCATAATACAAATTCGAATATATTTCCAACATTTTTCTGCACTTTTATTTTTACATTTGCAAATAGTTCCAAAAAATAAAGAGACAGAAAAGCTGAAAAAATATAGTTCTTCATCAAAGTTCTCTTTTATTACAAGTTTACTAATTAAATTTACTCCTAATGCTATAGTTTATACTTATTAATAGATATACTTATTTTAAATTATGACAAAAATGCTAGCGTATTTTTAAAATTTTATTTTAATATGCTTCATCAAAATAATTTTTATTTGTTCCAGTGTGGTAAGATTTATCTGGAGAGGACTGTTTCAAATCGTAGAAAATATAAAACATGTATTTTTGCCACATTGAATTAAATGTGCCTTTAATTTTAGATATTAGGAGATACTCACTTGGCTCAGAATTAAATCACCTCTCTTATTATGTCTATGAATCTGCTTACTATATAAATGGGTCAGTTGTGTTTTTCTTTGTGGTTGTAAACCTTGCTTGCCTACTTAAATCCTAGGCAATAAACTTAGACTTGGCATGTTACTTTAAAAAGCGCAAAATCATTTCTTGAACATTTCCATAAAATTATGCTTAAATACACCCCACTTCTGTTTATTTAAAACTGCTTTTATTGAAAGCCCAGATAAAATAATTTTTAAATTTGATTTCATACTTTAAAAATAACAGTGACAACAATATAATATATTGGGAGGAAGTTAATTTGTCTATGAATTGCCTCATTTGCCAACAGAAATGGGAAGATGCAAACATGAGATATTTACAAAATAGAATAATTTATTAACCTAAAACTTAATGTAACATTTTTGGCACTTTTATTGAAATTAAGTTTAAGAGGCCTGAACTTCTTCGACTACTTATACCAAATTGTTAGTTTTTATAGTGTTTACCTTGTGTAAAAAAAAAGGGGAAAAATCACCATAAAAGGGTTCTGTAGTAAACATGTGATATAAAGTACAATAGAAATATGAATACTAACTACTATAGAAGTCTTAACATGTATTAAATATATATATATAGTGTACCTAGAAGCTATGATAACTTTATAAGTTGACTAACAATAGTAACATGCTCATAATTAGGGGTAGTTAATTATACATTACTATGTGTCAGGTATATTTGGAAAAAAAGTTAATGAAAAGAAACATAACTCATCTAACTTCTAGAAATATTCAGAATTAACTGAGAAGATACAAACTACCAAGTGCTTTCCAGAGTGCTGATAATGCATCATGATTGATAAGCAAATGTTGTTCTTAACTTAAAACCAAATTTAAGAATGCATTATTAAAGTGACATAAAATTGGTTTGCACCATCATTTATGCAAACATATGATGAGATCTGCAATGTGATTGCAATGTGATAGAAAATGTAATTTCTTAATTCCACAAATTTAGACAACGGAATGTGTGAAATTTTGCATGTAGAGGATCCTTGTCTTAGGAAAGAAAAGTAAATAATTTCTTAAGTATTTGACAAAAGAATCATAGATCTAGCAATTCATTATCTAATCTGGTTTTATCTTCAACAAGCCCATTCAGAAGAGAATTAAACAAACAATGAGCATTTCTTTCTATATCAAACATCCATAATGGCAAGTTTACAATCTATCTTAATAATTTATACAGATTTCTAGAACTAAATTTGACTTAATTTGTCTTGCTCATTAAACTTCTTTGGCCAGTCTCCATATTCATTGGTGTAAAACTCTGAGAGAAATATTAATATCTAGTATCCATTTTTAAAGAGACTGGAATATGCTGAACTAATAAATTATGTACATTGCATAACCTGTAATACTTTGAATATTATAAAAAATCAAATTAAAATTTATGTATGAAAATAGACTTAAATTTAATTTTTAAATGCCTTAAATGTTTTATTTGATTTATGAATTTTAGTATTTTCAAACATTTTATTATAGTTTAATATTAATGAAACAATAAATTACCAAGAAAACAAAGTAATTTTCAGTAAATATCTAATCATTGATGTGCCAATTAAACATAGAAATATTGGCTTTCCAAAATAGAAATGCAGAAAAATAAAAAAAAATAAAAAAGTTAATTTAAAAGTGGACAATAGGAAGTTGCTTGTTGCACTTTTGCAGAGTGTCACTCCCATTATTCTCTGAATATTTGGGCCTCTGAGTTACTATTCCTGTTTCCAGCCCCACTTTTATTATAATTATTGTAATTTCAATTTCCATGCAGGCGTTCCTTCCAATAACCTTAAGTTTCTCTCCTCCAATGAACTTGTTCTCCATCTTGTCTTCACTAAATCCCATAGATATTCCACTGATCTTGGCATCACTACCTGCAACTTCATAGTCACAACTTCATAGAATACCACTCTGTACACCATTTCTGATTTTTTGCAACTCACTGCCTGTACTGACCCTAGTCTTATCCCTCTTGAAGGATTTCAATCTAACTCTGCCCACCTATCCACATGATACACCCTCACTTGGAAGCTCATTTCCCTCCTTACCTAACTTAGAGTCCAGGTCTTACCATTATAATAATTCTCTAACAGAGTATACTCAATTCCCTTGCCCTTTTACAATTTGTTTAGAAATACTTGGGCCTTGTAAGTCCTAAATCTTTCACAAGCCAAATTCAAAAGGCTGTGAAAACTAAAAGATTTTATATCTCATCTGTTTACAAAACTTGACCTGAGCTGACTTAAATTCATTTGGCAAAACTTGACTGATATTGATGTATAGCTATTTATAGCACTTTTATTCTAATTAATGTTAATAGCCATATAGTTCCCTACAAGCTGATTGATATTTTGATTATATGGTGCTACTTAAGACATCACCAGGATTTTTCCTAATATTTCACAGTATTACTTATCCATAATCTTAAAAAGTTTATATTTCATAACGTATCTGGCTACAAAATTCTTTCACAAGGTACTGTGCGCCTTGTATTTGTTTCCACATTGCATTTTACCTTTATGAAAGAAATTATGCTCTTACATAAGATCCGTATCTGCCTCTGTGCATTCTAAGGGAAATACAAATTAAAAATAAAAGGCTTAATTCTCCCTGTTGAAAATAAGGAAAGAAATTCCTTCCCTTTTCTTAGGGCATTTCCTTTAGAACACATGAACATTTTTCTCTCTTTAAAATGTATGTAAATCTTTTTTAAACACCGAATAAACCTCTTACCAGCTTTAAGATCCAGTAATGTCTTTCTCAAGGACTTGGAAGCCATGTCTTTGAATAAAATTATCAAGGAAGAAGTGTTGGAAGGTAGGATCCTAACCTCACTTTAAATTGCCAAAATACCTTCTGCCATAAAGATATGAGTTAATTTTTCCTTCGGAAAAAGCCAATTAGCAAACACAGATGGCTACCCCAATTACCAAGTGAATCTAGGATGAACTATGTGTGACAAATGGTGCTGTCAAGTCCACTCACTTGAGAATTGGTTATTATTTATTTTGAGAACATGCATGTCAATGGGTTTGTGAAAGAAAAACAGCAAAATGGAGTTGATATTTTCAGGAGAGCACTCTAAACAGAGTTAAGGGGCCTTTGGGAAGCTGAGTTAACTCACCTCCTTCCATGTGAAACTGAACTTTTGAACTGTGCTAAACCAAACAACTACATTCCTGGAAGTGGCTCTTTATTACAAAACTCTCTATTAAAAAATAGATTTTCCACCTAGCAATAGACATAAGCAATTAATCATGTATAGCATAGTGTAAGTCGGCTTGCCACACCAATCACAACTCTTTCAAAGCAACTTACATAGCCCTTTTAAAAGCCCCATTTTTTGCTGTCTTTATAAACTCTGTTCCTTTCTTCCCCCTCCAAACATTGTTGAGATTTCTACCCCAATCTGTGTCTCTTGGATTGCAATTCAAAAAAAAAAAGAAAAGAAAGAAAGAAAAGAAGAGAAAAAAAGACTCCCAAATAAAGCTTTCGTTTGCTTTTCAGTCCTTGATCAAAATTGACTGACAGGTTGAATTGGTTTGGCTATGTAAAAGGGTAAGAGTTCTTTCTGGTTTAAAACTTATTCAATAGTAAAACTGTTTTCTTTCTCTTGGGCTTTTGTGGAGACTTTTTCTAGGTTGGCTGAAGATTTTGTTTTGAATAATATCCTCCAGTACTAACTCCATCTAACTTGCTATTTAAAGACATCGCCCAGGAAAGTCTTCCCTCTCTTTTATGACTTTTAAAATGCTTCGTTTCTTAATTGATCTTCATCACGAGCTATAATTTCTTCCTCCTTGACCTTAAAGCTGCTCCAACAATGACCACATCTTTCCACTCTTTCGAATGATATTCTCCTTTCAAAATTAGACATGCTTCTCCTGGCGGGTGTGTCATTTCTAATAAACACTGTAATTAGGCTTTTGACTATACCACTAAACAAAATTATTTTGTTAGTGTCAGTAATAACTGCCAATGACAAAATTTTAGTCTTCACATTTCTCCACTATTAGCAATCTTTGACAGAAGTGATTATTCTCTCTAGCTTACAACTCAGTCTTGCTTCTAGAGCATCACCTCATTCATTTCTACTCCTGGTTCCCTGTCTGATGCATTCCATTCTCCTTCATAAATTCCTCCTTATCTCTCAAACTCTAAACTATGGAGTGCCTGTAGGATCAGTCTTGGCTTTCTTATCCTCTTGGTCAACTCAAATTTTCCTGTCAGTTGCATTCAAACTCATATATATAACTTTACACATAACCTTACACTGCTATCTCCCAAATATATCTCTCCAGTTTGGATTGCTCTTCTAAAATCCAGACACATTTCCAACTGCTTATTTAACATCTCTTAAATGAGCAAATCCTCTGAGAGATCTACCTAAATCTAGTATTTAAAACCCAAATTATATATCTAGTGTCTACAACTAAAATTTATGAATCTTAATTTCCAAAATTTAAAATATAAAATCTAACCACTTTCACCACTTTAGTTATCATCCTATACCAAGTTAATATCATCTCTGACACAGATTATTATTTCCACTATTGACTTTCTACAGTCTACAGTCTAGGCTTAACATACTTACAAACTACATAATATATCTGCATTTTCCCTAGGAGTAAAACAAATAATCCTCACAAAGATCTACAAGGCTTTATTTTTTTTTTTGTACTTCACTAACATTATGAATTATCGACTATATTCTCTCCACACTGACATTACTCCTGACCTTTTAACAAACCAGACATTTCACACCACCTATTTCAATTTTTTGTCCTCAGATCTAGAGTATCCTTTCTTTGGATTGATGTGTGTATATATATTTATTTATATAGTTTTGGAATCACTAACAGTTAAATGGAAACCAATTAACTGAAATTTAATATTTTTATAGTGGTTTTAGTTTAAATATATATATATAGTGAAATGTACAAATCTTATATGTACAATTTGATTAGTTTTGACAAATGTGCATACCTGTTTGACCAGACCCTCTAAAGATATAGAATATAACCACACTCTCAGAAAGTTTCCTTGTTCTCTTCCCAGTCAACACCCCTATTCTTAAAGCAACCACTTTGCTCTTTTTTTTTTTTTTACAACATATATTAGTTTTGTCTGTTCTAAAACTTCATACAGATGCCATTATATAGTATTACGTTTTTATGCCTGGATTATTTCTTTCAGCATAATGTTTGCTAGCTTTATGCATATTGTTGCATGCTTTGCTTCAGTAGTTTGTTCTTTTTTATTACTGAGGATAAATATACTGACCTGTTTATCAATTCTCTTATTGATGCATATTTGGTTTGTTTCCAGTGTTTAGCTAG
Source organism: Pteropus medius (assembly GCF_902729225.1). NCBI lineage: Eukaryota > Metazoa > Chordata > Mammalia > Chiroptera > Pteropodidae > Pteropus > Pteropus medius. Next base: position 10,727,254 of record NW_024355205.1, read on the forward strand.
TGTGAATAGAGTTGTTATAAACATTCTGGTAGACATTTTTTTGTGGGCATATATTTTCATTTCTCTTGGATAAATATCTAAGAGTGGAATCCCTATGTCCTAAGACAGCTGTATGTTTACCTTTATAATACATTACCAAAGCATTTTCCATTGCGTTTATATCATTTACACACTCATCACAAATGCGAAAGTTCCAATTACTCACCCTAGTTGACAGCATTTGATGTTCTCAGACTTTTAAATTTCAGCCAAACTTGATATTCTGTAGCAGCGTTTTATTGTAGTTTTAATGTGAATTTCCTTGATGACAAGTGATGTTCACTTTCTTAATTGTTTATTTTTTTGCATATTTTTATATCTCTCTTTGTTAAATGTCTGTTCAATTCTTTCGCACATTTTTACTTATTGTCTTGTCATTTTATTGTCACATGGGACATATATTTGATTTTGTATTTTGTAAGATACATGTTTTGCAAATAATTTCTTACAGGTTGTGCTTTGGCTATTGATTTTTTAACAGTGTTATCTAAAGAGAAGCATTTTTTTAAATTCACTGATGTCTGATGTTTAATTTAATTTTTAAATTTTTTTAATGTGCTTTTGCATTTTGTCCAAGAAATATTTGCCTGTCCTCAAGTCATGAAGATATTCTTCTGTGTTTTATAAGATTTATAGTTTTGCTTTTTATGTTAGGTGTATTATCTATCCCAAATTTGTACATGATATGAGGTAGGGGTTGATATTCTTTTTTCATATAAAGATATATAATATTATAAATATAATTTGTTGAGAAGCTTTACTTTATTAAATGACCTTGGCAATTTTTTCTATAATAATTGACCAAATATGTGCAAGTGTATTTCTGGACTGTCTATTCTATGCCTTTGGTGTTTTTCCCTATCATCATGGCAATATGGCTGTATTATTATTATTATTATTTTATAATAATTCTCAAAATGTGGTAGTTCTTTTTTAAGACTGATTTTGTTTTTTTTAGGTCTTTGTGTTTACATATAAATTTCTTTATAAAAATTATTTTCTAAGAAACTGCTGGAATTAGATTGTGAGTAACTTGAATGTGTAGATTAATTTTGAGAGAATTGATATTTTCATAATATTGACTCTTCAAATCTATAAGCATGGTATATTCTCTCCAATTATTTAGATCTTTACATTTTTTTGTCAGAAATATTTTATAGTTTTGCATGTACAGGTGTTTCATTTACTTTGTTCAATGTATTCCTAAGTATTTTAGTGGTTTAATTTTACTAAAATTAATTTTTTAATCTTTTTATTTTGGAATATTTATAGACTCACAGGAAATTTCATGGCCAGTGTAAAGTTCCAGCTTCCTATAATGGTGACATATTTTATAGCTGTAGTACAACATAGAAACTAAGAAAATGATGTTGGTACATCACTGCTTACTAGACTATGGATCTTACTCGATTTTCACCATTTTTATCTTTGAAATACTTTTGATATTTCTCTTAATAAAAAAAATTAAAGCTATCGAAGAAGAGATAAAAATGTTTAAAGTAGAGAATATTCAGAACAAGAAAAGGTGAGAAGAACCTAGAAATACAGTGTCAAAAGTCAGGTAGGAAGTAACTGGAAAAATTAAATAAACAGGACTGAAATAACAATAAAGATCATAATGATTAATTTCATGTAAAATTATATAAAAATCAATGATGTAAAATAATTATGAAGTGCAATATGTATAGAAAGTAGGTAAAATATATTAAATAAGTTTAATTGGTAATCCTGAAGAAACAAATGCAAAAATAAAATCAATTTATCATATGCATGCTGTAGATTCATTCCAAGCTTTTCAATAGGAAGATCAGTTAAAAGCAAAATTGCAGTTAATTTACTCTTAATAGTAATATTTACTGTAGATCAGGGAACAATCAAAACAAAACTAGATGATAATGTAGGAAATATATTTTAAAAGATTAGCCAAAATTGAGCAGTACTAACGATGAACCAAGATGATTTAAAAATAGCACTCTCTTTAAGGGTAGCTTTTTGCCAACTGGGCAGGAATTTTCAGCTTAATGATAATGGTAAAGCTTGGATTTGTGTCTCACTGGGACCAAACAATGAGGAAAAATTCCCCTTAGTGTCATTATTCCAGAGCACATTATTCTAATAAAACTTTCTGTAATGATGGAAATTTTCTATATCTGGGCAGCCCAATATCTCAGCCACTAGGCACACGTGGTTGTGGAATACTTGGAATGTTAGCTAGTATGACTAAAGAACTGAATTTTTAATTTAGTTTCACCTTAACTAATATGAATTTAAACAGATATCTGTAGCTAGCAACTAGAGCAGTGGACAAGACAAGCATAGAGAAATCCATAACTTCTCTCCTTTCTATAAATCCACTTCAACCAACCAGACTTTGGAATTAGTCATGGATCTAAGTTGATTTTCTTCTGCAAATTTTCTTAGGAGTCTGTATTGTTAACTTAAAGGGATTATTGTATAAGGTTCTTTCTTACTTCCTCCTCCCATAGACCCCAAAACAAGTCCCTAATATTTTTCATATTTATGTTACCTAGTTTTTGACTAAAAGGCATATCTGTGGCAACATCCATGTAGCTGTGCCCATATGTTACATGCAGTCATAAGAAGAAAAATAAAATAAACAAACCTTACTTAAGTCTTTTCTTGAAAGGGAAAGAATGTCCATGCCCACTCTGAACAATTAAATATATATATATACAATTTAGATTTAGATTGACTTTGAAGGATGACTCTATCCTGTTCAAGCATAGCTCTCCTGGCATCTGAGCAGGTAAGCTGGCTTACATCCTTTACTGATATATTAAGGAATTCTTCAACTAACCTGATCCAATTTGGCTGAAGGAAGACACTCAACCCATTGGGATTTTGAAATAGCTTAAGCAAGCAAAACTTAACTTTCTGCTGTTATCTGCATTTTAAAATGTGCTCATTATTTAGCTTCTGGGCAAATATAAGAGGATAATTACAATACTTAAAGAAATGTATGGCTAAATTTCAACTTTCCAGCCTACCTGCATTATGAGGCAGAAACCTGATTAAACAGATGGGTCTCACCCCATGACCCTCAAAATCAGTACTGAAATTTTGGAGAAAGAAGAGAGTGCCAAAAGGTGTTCATTCTTCATGGAAAAACCCCTAAGGCACCTAAATATGCTAAATGCTGAATCAGCATTCCACTTAGAACTTGACAAAGTCAAAAGGAATGACACTGAAAAGAGGTTTTATTATGGATCCTCAAATCATGAGATATAAAAGTTAGTACTATTTACCTTAATACACTAATTAATCACATGGATTTAAGAGTATAGTGACTCTCAGTTCCCTAAAAGACTATTTCATTATTGAGTTATATTCAAACTAAGACAAAGCATAAACATAAACTACACTTAAGTAATTTAAAAATCTGAAGACTCTTACCATAGAAGGCAAAGAGCAAAAATATCACATACTAGGTCCTGGATTTCAGTTTATACATGATTTAAAATTAGCATTAATAGTAGCTTAATTTTATGTGAATAAATATTTCAGAATCTAGATCTTCTAGTTATTATCAATTTCTGAAACCAAACTTAAAATTATACCTTCTCAGAGAGTTTAAAGAACTTTAAAAAGTTATCTTAAATTGAGTTACATAAGGCATTAAGAATTAACATTTAGCAAATTATCAATACTTTCTATTTATGAAATCAAAGATTGGAGCCACAATAACTTTATAATGTTAGAATGTTTTATACAGATCTCAACCTGCAAACATATACATACGTACATACATACATACATACATACATACATACATGTGTATATACAAACATACACATGAATATAGTTTGGTTGTTTTGGGTAATAAGATTAGAGGGCACAGAATACTAGAATATCTTTTTCTGAGGCTCACTTATTTTATTTTTTTAATGTTTCAAACAATGCTATTTTATAAAATGTAATTCATATTAATATTTTACAGATTCATATTCATTTTTCAAAAAAGAAATGTCCTCATTAAATACCATTAACTAAATCAGATAATAGATATTTATACATTAACTCTAATTTAAGTAGATTATTAGTCTTTGTTTTATAATATTGCAACATATAACATTAAAATTTAAAGTATTCAATTATGGTATTCAAGTATTCAACAATTAAAGTATTCAATTAAAGTATTCAATCAATACCATGATTTTTTATAATATTTTTCAATTACAGATGACATTCAATATGATAATAGTTTCAACTGTACATCATAATGGTTTTATATTAGGTTGAACAAACAGACATTTATATAACTTATGAGGCGATTCCCCGATAAGTCTAGTACCTGCCTGACACCATACATACGTATTACAATATTATTGACTATTAAATAGTGGGATGTTTTGAGAAATAAACCAGAACTCCAAAAGCTATCACATATTTTCTCTCATTCATTCACTTATCCTTACTTTCATTTATTCATTCATGTATTTATTTGTTTAATACATGATGATTAAATGTTTTCTGTGTCAGATATAGGGTGAGTCCTAGAAAGAAGAAAAACAAATATTAAACTCTTTGTACTAAAGAGGCAGTCAACTTACTATAAACAGATTGATGTGTTCAATACCCTGGAGGGTAATAGGAGAAATAGCTATGCAAATATGTATTTTCTTCTTAAAAGAAAAGTATATGCTATATAAATTGTTTATATGAACTTTGCATTATTCCTTTTTTAAATATAACTTTCATGAGTTTTCAAATAACATTTGATTCTCATTAATTTTTATTGCTATACAAAATGTGATTTCTTAAAATAAAAATATTATATAGAGAGTATAAGGAACAGGATGAAGATATAGAAATCACTTAATTTAATAATCTTAATTTCTTTCTTTGAGAAAAAATTTATACCATAAATGGTCCCTGATTATAATATTTATTTGGAAAACTTACATTCACAAGCACTAGCTAATATAGGTTCTAGAATCTTTCAAAGTTATTCATTTAAATAGAAAATAATTTCTTAAGTTTTTGTGTCCTCTTTCTATTCTTATAATTTTTCTTCAATAAATGTAGAAAAATACTGGATATTTAATAGATATTTATAAAATAACTATTTGATGCAAATAGTTATTGATGAAATAGATCATCAATCATTCTTTATCTATTCTGCACTGGCCAATTGATAAGAGTTTTTTTATGTCAAATATTCAATATTGTGATCAAGAACATTGTTCTTACATGTGATGTAAACAGACAGAAAGATAAGACTAACCCAGGACCCTTGAATTGTTATAAATTTCTTACTATCACTTAGTGCTTCATATGTAATAAAGGCCCAGTGAATTGGGAGAACTATTAATACATTGTTAGTCACAGTTTTGGGGCTTAACTCCAATGCATTCTTTTAGTTATCTGAGCTAGCGAAAATTTTATATATAAGGTGTAGAAGAGATAAAAATTGACCTCTACCTTCTTAGGATTCTTTGGCTGGGTCTGATAAACTGACATAAAACAGGAGAAAGACATAGAAATTTATATAAACTTTACATGACATGCATGGGAGCCCTCATAAAGAAATCAAGATCCAAAGAAATAGTGAAACCTACTTGCTTTATATGACATTGAGCAAACAGGCAATTACTAGAGAGTTAACCATGTGGGGAGACTAAAGAAAGATTAGAATTATTTAAACAGTCTGTACAGAATTCTCTTGGCCTCTACTCATCATTTGAAGAAGTTACTTTTCTCCTGGCATAGGAAAGGGCATCTTTCTTATGAGAGTTTTTATCTCTTGTTTTCAGAAAGAAAAGGGGAGATTAGAATGTCCCTCTTACATCTCCTTTTTTTAAGCACCTTTAGCTCAAAATAATCCTTATGCCAAAATAACATATTTTGGGGTCACATATTCTGCCACTTTTCAAAGATCTTTTTAAAAAAGACTAAACCAGATATGTGGCCTAGTTTAAAACCCAAATCAATAGCCCATTTCTTCCTCACTTGTTGGGATTACACTATAGCTTCAAATCTATAGTCACTTATCATGAATTCAATCAATTTTTTTAAGCACCTACTATTTACTGCTCCAGGCATTGAGGATACAGGTTAAATGGCATCCCTCACATAAAGTATTTATCTAGTGGGTGCCACTTAAAATGGCAAGAAGAGAACAGAACGAAATCAGGGAAACCTCACTGGAATTGCAGGAGACCTGCCTTCCAAGGAGGAGAAAGTTTTAGGTTCCCCTATCCCACCAGCTTTGCAATGAGACCAGCAAAATAGGAAACACCACAATAAACCAAATTCAAAAGGATTCCAATTGTTTTCAGTCCTCTCAAGATATTAGATCAAAGTTGAAATAGTTTTACTTCTTGCTTAGACAGTACCAACCCCTAGAACTTTAAGCCCACAATATATATTAGTTCTCATCCAGAAATGGAATAAAGGGAGAGAAACATAAGGATGAGAATCTGCAGTTCTTTTCAGAGGCCAAAATTCAGTAAATGCAAATTGTGTTTTCTAGCAACTTTAAACATTTTAAAAACAGTATTACATTTATGTTACTTCAAACAAAATAACTCAAAAAATATACTGGTGATTGTTGATACTCTAAATCCAACCTAACAGATATATAACAATCTACTTTTATCAAAAATAGAAACTAAAATGTAAAAGAAAATTAATTTAGCCCCTATTACATTTCTCTCCCTTGTATTGATCATTTAGAATGACTTATTTTGCAGGTAATAATCTATAACATCACACATTAGTATAAAATATGTTCCTATCGCAAATTCTAAAAAATATATCTTGATCTACTTTTCCTAGTATTGAGGCATAGTCACTCCTTTTTAAAGCATCACCATGTGGTAAATTCAACAAAGATTATAAAATCGGGATCTTTCCATTGCTATGTGTTTCAAGAAAACCATTTTTTTTTCTTATCTGCCTTTGTTACCTAGGCCTTCTTTCTCTAGTCCCAGATGTTTATAACCTAAACTTTATTTTTATTCTATACGAATTAAGAATGTACTCTTATTCTTGTTTATCTTCTTATCAATGATCAGAAATCCCCATGCTTTAAACAGGGGTATATCACATTGCTTGGAAGTTATACGATAAAGTTTACAGAAACAGGACCAGCATTTTAAGCAGAATAGGATTGAATCTCATAATTTCACCATTGTCCTGCTGCTATTCCTGCTGATCGTACTAAATACCCTATTGGCATACTACTGGATTTCATTCTTTTTTTTTTTTTTTAATGTTCTATTTGAATTAACTAAGTTGCCTGCTGCTGTGCCTTGGGAATATCTCCTACCCACTTTCTTATCTAGTTTTTGAGCCAGCTTATGTAACCTCCTTATGTAAATTCCTTTTATCCAGGTAATCATGTCCCTTTATTCTATTTCTTTACTATGGAATATGATACTAGTTGGCTAGAATATGAGGTCCCTAAGAGTGGAGACTTTATTTTCCACTTCTCTTTCCTGTTTAAGGCTTCCAATAGCCTCCAAAGGTCTCCTGAAATTTTGACTAAACCATGATTAATTAATCAAAAAAAGTTAATATATTTATATAGATTTGATATAGTACATGTCTATTCTGAGAATACTTTTTACATGCTAACATTCACCACATACATTTTTAGTTGCTTTTTTCAAATAGTTTTACTAAATGAAAAAGGAATAGTAACTATAGTATGATACACTCCAATAAAATACAAAGAAGTTCAGTAAAATAAACATTTTATGAACGATCAAATTATTAAATATACAAGTTCCACATTAAATTTTATAATATAGTTTACTTCTGCAAATAAAATCATCTTTCCTGATAGTAACCACTCCATTAGGGATGGGAATGGCAGATATTATTGACATCATTAAGATATGCAATACTTCCTTAGAAAAAATAAATCATAAGCCAAAATATTTCCCTTGAATATTAAACTAGTTTTCAATTCACTGTATCCTTTTTATTCAAAGTTCTGACCTTTAGATATTAATCTTTTGAAGGTATAAGAATTGACTATCTGAAGAATTGATTTAAATCTACTTTTTCACAAAATTATCACTGAATTGACACAAAACATTACTGTTTTCCAGTCCTCCTTAACAAGAGTTCAAGAAAGAACTCTTTTAAATTCTCATTTGAATTTTCCTCCAACATAGACACATTAAAGGTATTGGACACATGACTTGATTAGACCTGTCAATGCAGTCTTGCTGAACTTCTTAGGATTCTCAAGGGATTAAACTGGACAGGAAAAATAAATGCAACACATTATTAATTCAACCTCCTGCCAAAATGTAAAAAGTAGTAGATAAATGTGTACAGAATATATAAAGAGCTACAATTCATAGCAATCAAATTAAGAAAGCCATTGATGCATATGCATCTAGTGCAGAAACCACACTTTGAGAACTATTGTCATTGTCATCCCTGTGCATATGTAGAAAAAGAATATATAACCAAATAGGTTAAAATATTCCTTTATTTGCCTCTAAATGCAAGAGTCTAACCTTTGTAATTAATTCTTAATGCAGAGTCATAGTAAAGTTTTTCAACTTGGTAACATCCTCTATGTCATCAGGAGCACTGGAGAATAAATCTAATTTAAAGCTATTTACTAGGTTCTTAAACTGGCTTTCTATTTAAGTGCAGTTAGTCTACTTCCACTTCAGGAGTGTTCATTCAACATCTCTTCCTCCCTCTAAAAACAAACAAACAAAAAACATTCCTAGAATCTAAAAGAGTGTTCCACCATTTACTTCCAGATTATTTTAGTGGTTGCAGAATTCCATCACATTTATGATGAACATCAATTTCAGAGATGTTAAAAGGGAAAACAAAGATATCTTAAAATCGAGAAATATGATATTTGGTTCTAGGACATTTCTTGTATCAATAACCACAACCCAAATTCTTTCTTACATAATTCATAAAACTGCTTTATTCCCCCACCTACCTAATTTAATGTTGGCTATGCTAAAGCCATTTGAAGCAATACATTTATTAGGAAACAACACCCTTAATCTGGTGTTGCAATAAGGTTGAATTTTTCTTAACTGAGAGGCCTTGATTCTTTGTCTTTCTAAACACATTTTAATCCTACTTCCTACTGTTCATGGCCCAGAAGCATTTGACTTCTTCAATATTATGAGTCTCTTAACCTGTTTAGAAATAAGCCTTTTTTTTTCCTGAGCTCGTTCATTTTTCTCTAATAACTTGTTAAATGCAACAAACACCTGTAAAGATGAACTGATACTCTAGCATTTTCCAGCTACTTAGCCTAGAGATATAAGAAAGGTGGGCTCATGATCTGTCTATCAAGTTAAAACAGGTGACAGTTTTTCCAAATGTTTTGCCATGGTATAATATAGCTCTCGGTTTTTCAAATTGGCAGCATCTTTCCTGATTCCAATCACCAAACTGCTAATTCAATGCTACATATTTTAGTCTATTGTTAGAGCATTACCCCAACAGGGTACTTTCAAGTGTGTTAGTTTCAGTGTGTCACACTGAATTATTCTTAATAATCAGCTCAAATGATTGCTTGATACAATATATATTTATCTTTTGCTCATAATAGAATGCAAGGAGGTTTCATTTTGGTTGGGCTAGGTACAAAGTAGAGGCTGGAGTAGTAAGCTCTGCTCCCCAGTGATCAGTGACCCGGGATGATGGAGATTTTATTATCTTCAATATGTAAGTAGAGAGCCACCCTGGGCATTGTCATTCCAGTCAATGGGAGGAAAAATTAGTTCTGAAGTTTTCTATAAAGTATCTAGCTTCTCACCTTAAATAATTAAAATTATTTTATAATACATAAGACATACAGTATTTCCTTTACAGACGAGTACTGCACTTCCAGTAAGAGAAAAATTTCTTCTCTGGGATTCATAAATGTAGCTTATCTTGATAAATCCTTTACATATATAGAAAAAAATGAACATAAACATGCTAGCGATTAAATTCACATCCTTTAGTTTTAGCTTATGGGCAAGCACCATGTTCTTTTTTCTTCCAGCTTTAGTAGTACACTGTTGGTACTATCATATTCACAGAATATATATTTAGTGGGTACATTTATTTTATACTTATTTTAATTATTCTGTTGTCATGTGTCATCTGTGGGTCCTGAATCCTTTAGGACTATTATATTTCCTAAAATGGTAAAAACTTTGCAATTATCTAATTTACAAATTAAAATAAAAGATAAATACATAGTATGTTTATATATGAGCCATTACTATTACTTATTAAAACTATGGACTTGGTGTAAATAAGGCAGCAGCATTATAATAGAAAGAATAAATGGTTTGGAGTTACCATTCTGTTCATTCCCTTACTCATTCTTGCGGCTCTTGGGAATTACATACATTATATCAGAAAGCATATTATACCAGGAAAATTAATGAACCATAATGTCAGGTAGACTTATTTCCAAATTCCTATTTTTTCCAACTAATAAGTAATAATGGTTTTGTGAATTTTTAAAAACGACTCAGTTTTATTTTTTTCTTATCTCCAAATAGGGATAATAGCATTCATATTATAGTGAAAATGAATTGAATTAGGTACAGATAAACTATCAAACACTGGAAACACAGGGAACTCTCAACAGATGCTTCTTTCATCATCCAACTCTGTGTTCTACTCACTTTTGAACCTCTGTATAAATTATAAAACCTTTGTAATTTGCAGAATAAGTTAATTTCTACAAAACTTCTAGATCATAACATATTCTTATAGGAGCTGAATATTTTCTATTTTGTTTTAAAGGACATTTTGCAGAATGAAGATCAGATGCTTAATCTGATTTAAAAATAATTTAATAGGTGTTTATTGAAAACTTATCATGTGCCAGGAACAATGTTAAGTAAAAGGAGAATAGTGATAAACAAGTGAGATGACTTCTGCTATGCTTCATGGATCTTTAAACAGGATGAACATATTAAAAGCAAGTAAAAAAATGAAAAATAAACAAATTAGATTCATATTGTAATGGGCTATGTAACGAAGCAGAAAGAGAGAACAGGAACTATGGAATTAAAAGAATGTGCATATTATGGTTAGACAGGCTCCACAGATATTCATAGTGAGAAACTGCTTGAAATGGAGAAGAGCTAACAATGAAAAAACTGGGGGAAAGAGCACTGCAGGCAAAAAGAACACCATATGAAGAAGCTATAAATTGAGAAAGAATTTAGAATCTGGCATGTTTAAGGAACTGAAAGAATATCAGTGTGCCTATGGTTTAATGTGTTAAAAAACGCAGAAGACATAAAATTGAAAAAGTAAGAAGAACATGTCATGCTGGGACTTATATATTTTAGAAAGATTTCTGGATTTTAACTTAAGTGTGATAGTATGATAGTAAAGGATTTCAAGTGAGTAAATGATTTCAATTTGAAGATTTCCTTGCCAATAAATATAGAATAGATTTAATGAAGACAAAAGAAAGAATAGAAAATTTACAATGTTTTTTCACTAGTCCAACAAAAGATAATAGTGGCTTAAACCAGAATGTCAGCAATGGAGATAGAATGAACAGTATTTGCCTATGGATTGACAAAGGAGAATAGAGGAAAGAAATAAATAAAAAATGATTCCTAGATTCCCACCATGGACTATCTTTATGGATAGCACTGTCATTCACTTCATTCACTGAGGTGGAAACCCCTGGGGATGGAGTAGAGGGTACATTTGGATTGGAAAAGCTGGACATATTAAAACTAATTCCAAACAGAGATTTCAGATAGGTAGTTAAATATTTTCCCTTGAACAACAAGTTTATAGTGACTACCATATTTATATATTATTCCTTAACTTACTAGCTAGTGAATTCCTAATATTTCTTATCATATTTCAAAGACATTGTGTATGAAAAAAAGGTGGGATCTCTTAAGAGAATGCTTATAATATTTTGGGGTACAAATATTACTTATTTATATATATTAAAGAGTTTACACAGAACAATGAGATTCATGAAACTTCTGCTTTATACCCATATCTGAGGTTCTTGTACTGAATGAATATACTGCAGTTCCTTTCTCTTTCTGTTCTCACATGCTAAGAATGCATAATATTATCTGTCTCTCTAACTATCTGTCCATCCATCCATCCATCCATCTGTCCATCCATCCATCCATCCATCCATCCATCCATCCATCCATCCATCTATCATCTATCTATCTAATCTATCCGTACACACATAAAATGTACTATATGATTATAATATATGTAATAACATGAACTATGTGATTAGTATATTGGTAGTCTACTAAGCATTCATAGTGCAAAATTTGGTATAAAATGAATATATCTGAGATCTTAAAATAGAAATTTAAGAACAATAAATACTGAATTTCTTAATATTAATTAATTCCAATTAAGAGGATTAGAGATTTTAAGTAACTCGTCTAACGTTATGCAAATTATAGAGACAGGATTATCTCTCTGATCAATTTAATTCTAAAATCTATTCAGTTAACCATTATACACTATAGACACTAAACTTATAGTTAGATCTAAAGTGATTTCTAAATTTCTATTATATTTAGATATGTATATATATAATATGCACTAAAATGACAACTTATTTGGCAAATATTGGATCCATTTTAGACTAATCAAGTATGTTATCAGTAAATTCAGTTTTAAGTCTTGATTTCCTTATCAATAAATTTAAAATAAAAATATATACACATGTACATAATTTGGGTAGAATCTAAGGCATCTTGTAAATACATATATATACATATATAAGTGTGTGTATAAACATATACTTTTTTCAAACATATACAGATGTAATAGGTTATATAGAATATATTCAAGTAGGTATAATACTTGAGTTACAGGTTATTGCAAATTGATTTTTTAATTTATACCTACTGGATTAAAATAATTTCTTCCAGAGAAAATAAAGTGTTTGAACTCTCCATAAGACCTAGTATATAATCTCTCTTTACCACGAATTACTGAACAAGTCAATCATTAACTTTTTCTTGGATTATTTTTTTTCAGCCTCATAAGAAAAATAATTAGCTAAGTGTAAATTATGAATTCCAGTAGAAAAGGTTTAACTTGTAATAGAAAACCAATAGCATAAGGACAGTACATTTTCAATGATGGTACTGTGTGAAATAAAAAGTCATATAAATGTTCTGACAAAATGTATTTACTCCAAAGTTTTATAAATTCAGATATTAGAGTGCCACTGAATTATATATTTTTAACATTTAAAAAATGTTACATTTCAAGAAATAAATTTTTTCCTGGAAAATGTGGACTATATCTTCCTATGTCTATGGCATCTCATTGATGTTTTCTTTACCAAAAGCCTTTTGCTCATTCTTTTCTCTTTCTCAGAAATATTATAGGTATGTTACTTTATTCATAGTTATGTTTATTTAACATTCTTTAGAATTCTTCTCCCAAATATATTTCTTTAAACATAATGCTTTTTCATCTTGTCACTATTTGATATTTCATTTTAAAATACATGACACAAAGTTTCTAATTTTACAATCTTAGACCACAGTTAATGTAGAAGTAATATGTATTAAGCTGGTTAAGTACTGACAAGGACAGAGAATAGCCTATAAAGGGATTAAGAAAAAGTACCTATAATTTAATGGGATAGATAAGGTTTAAGGACTTATCTTTACTTTTTTAAAAGATACATATTAAAGAATGACCATCTCCTTAAGAGATAAAAGTAATGTTGGTTATCATGCCTTGTTAATTGCAACCATTGCTCTTTTCTATATATGTTCATTTGTAGCTAACTCCTTGCATTTGTCTCTTAATTTAGAGTTGCCAAAACACAGGGAAGATTTATTTTCTGTTCGGCCAGAAAACAAAAAGTAACTTTTATATATTTCATTAAGTTTATATGGTATTGACCACAAGGAAGAGAAAGGTTAGCAACATTAATTGAAAGTCTACTTATTTAAGACACGGTGCCAGAAATTTTCACAATCCTTTCAATAACCCAGTGAAGTGAGCTTTTAAGTACAAATTTTATAATAAGGAAATTTAGAATGAGAATGGGAAACTTTTTCAAGATATAACATCAGAACATGGTTTCCTGATTTCAAAGCCATTTTTTCCCTTAATATCTCACTAGTAGTCCATGTTTCATGGCAATTTGTTCAAACAATTATTTTAAACAATTAAGAAGTTAACAATAAATTATTCATGATAAAATGTAACTTTTATAAAATATAATTATGTCCAGTATAGCCCTAGAATTGTATTCTGTATCCAATGGTTTACTAGCCTTTCAGTATTAAACTTTGATTTCCTAAAGTTAGAGTGTAAAACTCTGAGTACCCAAGACTGGGTTACCCCTTATGATGCTAATTTTTAAAAAAGAAATGAAGTTTTATCATTTTTCAAAAGTAGAGACTGATGAGAATTAGATATTACCTTTAAGTTTAATTAATAACAACAACAAAAAAAATGGATTCTCACTCTCAAAAGTGCCATAGTTAAGAAGATAAATTGTATGGTTACCTTAGCTATAATAGAAGTATGCTCTAGGTGTTACAAGACTAGAGAGAATAACAGCAAAAACAGCTTGAATCTAGAAAAGCTTTCTAAAAGGAACTGCCATTTTTATTTAATAGATAAAGAAATTAAGATCAATAAAAGTTATGTCATTTGCCCAATGTGACAAAGCTATTGCCAAGCGAAGTCTTCATTTGGCCTAAGCCTTTACATTTTATAAATATTGCTGTTTACCATTGTGTAGAGACCAAAAATTTCTGGTATAGAATGTAGTTTAAGCCCTAAAAGAATAATTATTTCTTATACTAGAAGAGTGTTAGTTTAAAGATAATATGTTAGAGGAAAATAAACCATTAAAACTTCATTAATTAGCCCCACCAATTCAATTTCTGTGATAGTTTTTGCAAAAATACATTTGCAGTTTTATCTTTACATAGTTTATAAAACTATTTTATCTGTAAAAACTTTTATATGATATCTTGAATAATGTTGTACAGAAATCAGCTGGGTCCTATGTTCCTGAATTATACCAAGGTTACTCAGTCATTAACAACTCCATCAGTAGTGGTCAATGTGCAACCTAGAGCCTTGTGCAACTCTAAGTAATCTTGCCAGTCCTCCAACAAGGGTCAAAATCAAATCCCATGTACTAGATCAAACATTATAGCTACCTAGTTGTTCTACTCAACATTGATGACATTTTATCTCGTTAAAAGTGGCTCTTGCTCCCAGAACAACTCTCACCTTCCCAATAGTCAATCTCTTTGCTTCAATTGCCAGGCTCTAGAGAAAACTCTGGAAACCTATGTTTCTTATTTCTTAATACTACTCAAAATACCCTTAGCACTATCTCTCTTGAGTTGTCAAATGTGAATTACATTATGTTTTTTTTTAATCTCTATAGATCTAGTCACTACATAAAAAGTCATGTCTTGAATTCTAATCACATAAATTTTTCTATAAACCTTATTTTGTTTCCACCTCACACATCTCTTCACTTCTTAAAATATTCCCACTCTCCTCTACGGAACTACTAAATCATCATTAGCAAAATGTTCTACATATATAGTCTCTTAGCCAAATGTTTTCTTCTTGAATGCTTCTATTTTTATGGAAATCTACTCTCTCCTGAGCTTAGGATCTTTCCAGAGACACTGCACATAAATAAAAACATTAATAAAAGCGAATAAATTTGAGGTATGAACATGTTTGTCAGTAATTGAGATTGAGCTCTTCAGATAATTAACTTACTAGAATTTACTTAGTATTTTTGACTATTTGTAGAGAATTATTGGAAAGTGGTAAAGTTACAGTTTCAAGTCACACGACTCCAATACTTGGTTAGGGAGGTAGATGCTTAAGGACAAAAAAAGTAATTCTATTTTAGGAATTATAGAATTAAAGTTAAAAAAGTAAAAGCCAAAAGTAAAAAAAAAAAAAAAAAAATCTGTATCACAGATTATGCTTATAACATCAAAAATCTTTACCTAATACCTTCTAGGAGAGATATAATATTTCCCCATCCTTTCTTACAATTTGCACCTCTAGTGAACTATTAGACAAAAAATGAGAGAAGGTATAAAAATACCACTTTGAAATAAACCAAAAAAATATGACTCCCCACACTCAAGGTTTTTGTTTGATTCTTTCTTTGTTTTGTTTTTATAGGAAGAGGACATATTTTTCCAATCAGCAATTTTCCAAAGAGACAAAAGGTCCGAGACTACACCCCATATTCATTTTCTATTACTAAGTAACACATTTCTCCAAATGTAGTGGCTTAACACAACACACACCATCTGAGTTTGTGAGTCTTCTGGACATGGTTTCACAGGGTCCTTTGCTCAGAGTCTCACAAGGCTGTAATTCAAATGTCAAAAGGGCTGCATTCTCATCTGAAAGCTTGATTAGTGAAGAATCCCCTCATTGAGATTGTTGGCAGAACGCATTTCTTTGCAGCTCTGAGACTGAGAGCCCAGTTTCTGACTGGCTACTGGATGAAGACTGTCCTTAGGTCCTAGAGGCCACTTTCCATTTCCTGCCACATGACTTCTCCATAGGAAGTTCACAACATGGTTATTTGTTTCTTCAAGGCCAACTGGAGAATCTCAAATACCAACTTGCTAAAATGAGGTTTTATACAATGTATTATAATCATGTAAGTGATATCCTACCATCTTGCTATTTTCTACTGGTTAAAACAAGTCATAGATTTCACATGCACTCAAAGAAATGGAATTAGATAAGGATCTGACTCACTAGAGGATTGCCATAGTGTATTTTCGCTACAATTCCCTGAAATTCCACAGACCATAGTTTTGGTTTGGAGAATATTAGAACATTAAATAGATATAGACCTTATAGAATACCTACTCTAGATACTAATATTTCTAAAACTAGAAAATAGGCTCAAAGAAATAAACAATAACTTGAAATATTATGCATTGGGTGGCAGATCTAATTTGAAATCATAGTTGTCCTGAACCCCCTGCCTACTCCTGGGATGAGGGCAGTGATTAAGTTATGACATTCAATCAATGGTAGTGCATCACTAAATTTTCAATATATATTAATGGACAATCAGGTTTCTATATATAGCATTTTACTTCTAAACAAATTTTGGAGTACAGAAAATTTTGTTGACTTCTAAACAAATTTATTTAGTCATTTTTATTGCTGAAGGATTTTATTCCAGCCTGAACCTGAGCAGTGGACATTTTAGCTGTGTACCATTTAAGCTATTATTGAAGACAAAGCATAATCCTTCCTCATTTAACTCTTAGGTTAGCAGGTGTTCATTATTTAAATACAGTGCTGTAATAAGAAAATACATTTATTCCATAGTAAGTATATTATAAAAGAATAGATGTTTTGGTTTATGTATTTAAATTATTATTTTTATGCCTTTAGAAGTAGAAGTCACTTAAAATTTTCAGCAAGGAATGAAGATGGTGACTTTGATATTATCAGCTAAAATGTTATATTTTAATTTCTCCTGTGTTCTTATTTTCTCTCAAAAGCAGTTTGTTTTTATATCAACTGTGTGCAACAAGACAAGAGCAGGACACACTAGTAATTACTCTGCAAGAAACAGCTTTATTCTGGAGAATAGAAGGACTCACTTTCATAGTAGAAAAGTAGCACATGACAGAATGAACAAGCATCTTTTAAGGACTAGTAATAGTCCCAACTATGCAGCAGATTCAAATAATTCTTTTTAATAAAAAAAGAAAAGTTAGCTTAACAATGTTAGAAGGGTGTCAAAAACAATAGCCATACATCTGATTTAGGATGTAATGGTAAATTTAGAATGAGTAGAGAGTTTTTATGATTCATTTCACTGGGATTGATTTGAAATTTGAGCACCTTTTATCCTTCAGTGCAAATTATTTGTTCCTAAGAATCCTCAAAAAAAAAAAATTAACTAGTATGATTGGGAAGCATATGTTTACTGGCAGATGTTGAGATGTTAATGCATTGGTTGATGTAAATAAATAAATAAAATTATAATTTTATTATAATTCTAAATATGAAAACATTAGATTGGGTTATATGGCTCATTAATTTTGTTATCAGTTAAATTTTCACATCAAGAAGTACAAATAAAAGCAGGTTATTAAAAATGGACTAAAAGTTTTATATATCATTTGAATAAAAATAATAACGATTTTATTAAGATATCCAAAAGTCTCAAATATTCAATTATTCATGACTTTTTAAAAATATATTTGCATCATAAAAATTGGTTTTCAGTTTAATACAGTAAAATCTACATATTTAGAACACAAACTAAAGCATAACAAAGATGTATAAAACAATACTACTCATTACTTTTCTATACCCCACCATCTTTATTCCCAGCTCTTGATTTAATCAACTTTACATCACCTAATGCATTTTCTTTTACAACTTTTTTAGCTGTGTGTGTGTGCGTGTGTGTGTGTGTATACACACACAGATATAACAGAACTTTAATTAGTCGACAATTGTCATGGATTATTATTTCCTCATTCATGAATAGATTTTTTTATCTGTATAAGTTCTGTTTTTAAGATATAGAAATATATATGATAAAAATATAAATAAAAATTAAATTTTATTTAAATAATGTTAACATAACATTAATTTTTTCAAAGTAGTTAACAATACTTTAGTGTTTATCTGTTCAAAACACAGATTAACATATCAGATTTGATAGTAACAAAATCCTTGTGTCATCCTTCCTCTGATTTGTTCTTAAGGACTTGTGAAAAAAAGTAAAAGTAGGTGAGGACTCAACATACAGATAACAGATATAATTATGTATTTTTATTAGAGATAGAGAATAAAATATTTCTAAGAAATAAATGAAAATTAAATTGGAAAAAATTCTACTTCAAATTAAGTAACAATTTTAAATATTTTTACTAAAAACAAAGTCGCTTGTATTTTATAAAAATGTAACTTTTTAAATATATAATTAGCAGTTTTAAAGTTCAACTGACTTCCAGTTAGAATGATTTTCTAATTAACAATCATGCCATAGAATTACATGAAAATCATATAAACAAAATTATTTCTGACGTCTAGTTTAGACACAAAGACTATTATAAATAAGTGGGGCTAGTTCCATAAGTAATGAAAACAGCTTAAAGTCTATAGTTTTTCTTCTAAAGGTAAACTTTACAAAAAGCAATAGCCAATATTCTAAATTTCATTAATAAATGAACTTAAAGAAGGAAACCATAAGCAAAGAATGAATGTTTTGCATCCTCAATAGAGCAAGATCTGGATAGGGTTGTTGAGTTTTTTCCACAAAATGTTAGGATTTACTTCTCAGTGGCATAATCAGAAAGTACAATAATAGAACATGTACAGACAGACCTATAAAGGGATATCTGTCAGCAACAAGGAAAATGAAAGAATTTTAAGAAGCCTGTGCCATATTGAGAGGAGAAAGAGATCCTAGTTACTGGCCAAGTAATAAAAAAGGGCCAATATCACAAATATTTTACAAACGGTGCTTTAGAGATGGAAGGAAGTTGAGTAAATTCTTAAGAGGTGATATAGATGGCTTTGTTACCCAGACAATTTAATTTAGGATGGCTATTATCTATCAGTACTGAGTGGAATTGACTGGCAGTCCCATCCCCTAAGACAGAGTAGCAACGACCATTTCAAATTTCCAGAACAGCCTGAAGATTGTCAGATGCTTATTCCAAACAAATTAGTTGGTATTAGAATTGTGATACATTCTTATACAGGAAGCAAGTGAGAGGAAACAGAAGAAATGAAGGTGATGCATTGGTATAGATAAGCTGAATGATAGTATCAGAATGAGTTCTTCCATGTTATATATTGCACCTCCTTCCCCAGTTCTTAGTTAAGCGGCTATGAATTCATTTGGGCAACATTATGCTAAACGCAAAGTACCTATTTATAATGGCGGGTCCAGAATATTGTTTATTTATTTTATTTTTCTAGTAAATCCCCAGCATAATTTCAAGTAAGTAATATTTTTAAACACTGTTCAAAGATGGGGCAGTTAAAACTTACAAATCTATTAAAAAACAATTTAGGTTAAAATAATGATATGTGCCATTAATATATAAATAATTTTAATGAAGTTCTTTAAATCTATTGTCATGTTTTTTAAAAAAATTATTTTTTAAAATATGCAAATATAAATTGGGAACCTATGATATTGAGAATTGACATTTAAACCAAACATAACATAAATAATTATATTAGAGTTACCATTAAGAAAAAAAAAAACAAGCTAGGTTAAACCAGAAAATGTCAGAGAAGGAATGATGATCCATATTCACTTAAGTTGTGAAAAAGACACACAAACAGTTTTTACTTGTTTGCTCTTGAATCAACAAATAAATTGTGCAAAGGCTATTCAAGCATAACCAGTGTCTACATAAAAAACATCCAAAACTGTAGATAATTTAATGAGCATATTTGAGCCAAAGTGACAGTAATTGCCGAGAAGCAAAATCTCAACAGATTAAGAAAATACTCCAGAGAATGGCAGTTCTGCAGCTTATTTTATACATTCGAATCAAAGGAAGAGACTTAAGGAGGGTTACATGAAAGCCATCAGTGATAGATTAATGGGGTAGGAGAAAGCAAAGCAGGAAAAATCTCTGGAATTAGATAAAAAGTAAAACAGAAAGAGACATACATTTTTTACGTATAGGATAGTTAATAGTTAACATTTACAGCACACAGAGATGGTTTGTAGGTAACAAGATAACCAGGAAGGGTTCTGTGGTCTTGTACTCAGGTGCAGTGGGCTGTGCCCTGAAGGATCTGGAAAAAGAGATTACTCTGACATTCCAAGGGGATGTTATCTTAGATGCGAAAAGACAATAGACAGGCTTACTTAATGTAAAAATTGACCTTAGTCAAGAAAGCTATGGGCGTAGGATATGACAACCCACATGACCTACTTTCAGTTAGGAATTTTTATGTTCAGATCAATGGTGTGGCTGATTTCTGTCTCTGAGTTTGTAGCACCCAACATGCTGGCCTCTCCTGAGCTTGTCAGGTTTAGTATGGCCCCTTTTTCTAATGGAAATCATAAGCAATCCCTTTTTCTTTCAGAGTCCATTCACAATTTACCCAGTGAGTAAAATATTTCTCCTGACTGATTATTAGGGCAAGTGCTTTTAGATAATCAAAAATCATGTTAAACAAACACAGACTCATTTGGGCTTATCTTCAAACAACAGACTTCCTTTTACTACTCTTCCTATGGATTTATCAGGCAAAGGTTAAACCCTTGTCCACCGAGTTCTGTAATTTCAGGGGATACAGACTAAAGTTTCTGAGTGGTCTCACTGAAGCCTATCTCTCTTGACTTTAAAGAATTCCAGTACTCCCTTTTTGAGTGAGGTGGAGTTTACTATACAGCTTTTGAGTGAGGTAGAGTTTACTATGCAGCTTTCCCAAAGAAGTTCTCTCAAAAATCCTTCCTAAAATTCCTAGCAAGTGTACTTTTTTACAGTGAGTAGAGGTGAGAAATTCAAGACTATTTTTAGAATCTGTTTTTTGGCAGATCTGCAAATTCAGTCAAACACCTCCCTTTGTACCTTGGTATTTCTACAAATATTTCCAATTACCATTACATATTAGTGAGTTGCCTTATTTCCTCTTAATTTCTTTGGATCTTCACCCGCCTCTCCCTGTTCCAAACTCAGCAGACTAGTAGCCAGGATAAGCAAGCTGATAAAGGCAAAGAAAGAAGCTGATCACATCTCCCCACCTATGTGCAACACACCTACATTAGTCCTGAGGAACAGTAAGAGGGATTAAATGTGAAGTTAAAATGAAGTTGAAATCTGTGTCTATTATACATATAGAACCAGACAAACTAATTTCAGAGTGGAGACTATATTTTGTGACTAAAATACCATATTTTTTTATTTTATAAATGTCATAAACAAGATTTTCCATTGTCACTGTCTTTGAAAAAGTCAAATTATAAACAAAGAAATAGAAATACTAGTCTGAAAGAAAATCATTACTCTTTGGAAACACTTTAATATTTATTACCAAAATATATTTACATGATTTATCTATGTGACTTTATTTATGAATAAAGGAATATAGGTGTTTTTACTTTTCAGTTATAAGTTATATAAATTATGATCTGTTCATCCTCAACTTTACTGAAGCTACACTTTTTTATTCTAGTATGTACCTTATCTTTTAATTGTATGTGTAATGTACCTTCATTTTAGAAAAAGAAACAAGGTAAAATGATGACTAAAATATAATGTAAAAGTTCTTTGTAATCCCAAAACCCAATTAGCACTTAATATTTGATGAAATTATACTTATTGACTCATGTTCATGAAAATTAGTACATCTAAAAGGTGATATATATTGCTCGCCTGACTTAGTACTTCTTAATTTGCATTAGGATTTCATTTTTACGCAGGATACCAAATTCTCCGATTACTCATATGTGATGCCATTTAATACAGTGATCTATTACATATATTCAAATAATTTAATAATTTGAATCAATCCTTATTTTTCAGTGTCTTAAATGGAATATGTTTTGATTTAGTTCATTACCTATATAATTAAAAGCACATTTACTATCTTTTAACTCTGGATTGGAATAAACCAGATGGAGTTATTAAAAACATTATTTATCTATGTGACTATATTTATGAATAAAGGAATATAGGTGTTTTTACTTTTCAGTTATAAATTATATAAATTATAATCTGTTCATCCTCAACTTTATTGAAGCTACATTTCTTTTCCCCCCTATCGGGTGTCCTCTCTGGGTTTCAAGAGGGCCTGTATATTCTTATATGATGGAGTGATTATTATACTGTATCGAATGTGTGTGTATATATGTGTATATATATACGCACATATATATATGAGTTATATCCTCAATAAATTGTAGCACCATTTTTGAGCTTCATCACCCATCAGTCTATTAAATATATAATAGTTTTTAAGAAAATATTTGGTAACTGAATTAGGGTTCAACTGTAGGAAATATAAATATTTTCAAAATCTTTAAAGTCATTTAAAAATATATTTATAATATAGATTTATGATGGTTTAATTTAGACATTTTAATAAAAATTCTTTTTTTCTCTTCATGAATGGATTACATAAAAGGAATATGACTTATGTTGCTAATTAACCTATCTTGGAAGTGATTTTTAAAAGTTTGTGATTTCTTCATTTTTTTTAAGAAAAATAAAACCTTCCTTGCAATATATCTTTACTAAAGGAAAGAGGTTATCTAGTCATATTTTCCTGACAGCTTTTAGGGTACATGACTCCATCTCAGCTCCAAAGGGAAAAAAAAGTTAGGTCAAAAACAAAGACTTATTAAGTTGCTGGAAGAGGAATGTCCAACCTGTTGGTATTGTTATACTGTAAGACAGAGGAAAAGGCAAATGGATTTTTGCCTGAAAAAAAGTATTTAAATTTAACTGTGTATAACTTGTGCCAAGATAGCAATGAGTCAACAAACGAGATAAAAATAACATTTGTAACCAAGAAAACTAAAATTTTATGTCTCCAAATCCACTTGATATGTACTTAGCATAATGATTAAAATGAATTCATTAAAGACTGAGAGTAGTAAGCTTTTAATATATCACATAAAGCTTTAATCATTAATTTCAAAGCAATTCTAGTAATAGTTTGAATTAATTTTAATCATATTTTAATTCATCTTACTAAGAGAGTTGTTGCCTTTGGTAAGTTGAACTATTATTTTAACCTAGATTTTGGAATATGAAGATGATCTGGAAATATTAAAAGAGTAGATATTTCTCTGTCACAAAGTGGGTGCTTGCTCAATATCTTAAATACAACTAGCTCTATGAATAGAATAGATAGCTTTTTCAAAACAAACTATGTTTCTGGGGTTACTAAATTATTTCTGATCTTATAAAATTATATCGATTAGGTAATGATTACATAGGACATGAGTTAAGTTAAAAGTGAGAGACTGGAAATAGATTATATGCCAAGAAATAATAAACAACTTATTAATACTTGAAATTAATTGAAAAATTTCTTAGTTAATACTAATTGTATTTCAAAGACCATACATTGTTTGTAGATTTTATCCAAAGTACTATAAATTGACACTGTACTATATCATAAATTACACAAAACATGGGATTTAAAGGTGGTAAAAAGGTCCCAGTATGTATTACTAATTAGAAAATTATGTTTTTTTTCCTTTGAATGATGACAATCCTCAGTTTACAGACTTATTAGGAAATTATACCCTCACACTATTTTTGTATATCTCTACAAAATACTTTTAGTGACCCTATTATCTACACATCAGATTGTTTAATAAATTATTTTATGTGCTGTTGATGGTCAATCCATTTCATTCTAATGGCCTCTTATTGCTGCCTCATTAAAATACAGCATTACAGATCCATTATATTCCAATGGCCAGTCATTGATTTCCTTCTTTTATTAAAACCACTCAGCTTCAACAGGAAGCATAATCAGGATGAATCATCTCATTCTCTACAAAATGGGATGGAATATCCCTAAATTTATTTTGCACTTGAAGAACACAGTGTACATTTTAATGGCCCTAAAATTAAATGCTTTTTTTTTTTTTTGGTAAAAATATATACTTTTTGGTATGAACACAGGTTTCCATAATAATGGTTCCCACCTGCCCCTTGTGAAAATGATATTCCTATAGCTAGTGAAAAGAGAAATTGCAGCTTTACTATTGTGTTTAGAACATTCTAATTCCTGTTTTTGCAGTTTATTTCATGGTTTATATAGTCAAAACCAATACTCTTTTCTTAACTCAGAATCTAGTTTTCTTCTAAATGCTCTCTCTCTCTCTCTCTCTCTCTCTCTCTCTATATATATATATATATATATATATATATAATTACATATGTAAATGCATATATGTATGCATATTTATACACACACACAGAACTTTGTTATTCTAAAGAATAATTTCTAAATTGTCATACAAAGTTCATCATTCATGATAACCACCAGGAAACTAAAACTTTAGTTTATAAAATATCTAGTTTATAAAAAAACTGTGAGTTTTTTGGTCTAATTGTGAAAACTAACTACAGCTAGTGGTACTCCATGCAGTCTTTACCAGTCCTTTATAAATTTTGTTCTAAAGCATAAGAAGGTAAAAAAATATACATATATATATATTTTATTTTAATAAAAGAATAGATGACTAGGTCATATAGTCTTAAATGCACAGTGAGTTTTACCTTTTATTTATTACTATGAATTCAGGTTATACATAATCAATATATATTAAAATATGTGAAACCATCATAAAATAAC
Source organism: Pteropus medius (assembly GCF_902729225.1). NCBI lineage: Eukaryota > Metazoa > Chordata > Mammalia > Chiroptera > Pteropodidae > Pteropus > Pteropus medius. The sequence continues at coordinate 10,752,607 of NW_024355205.1, forward strand.
AAATTCTGAGTACTATTATGGAGATTTTCTTCTTATTCTTCTCTTTCTTTCTCCTTCGGCTATTATAGGCTAATTCTAATTTTATCTTCAACTTCTTATTCAAATTATTTTTCCTAATAACTCTGAATGGTATCATGGATGAGTTTATATAAGTCTCTTGAACGCAAGCCATCTTGGGACCAATGTCTTTACACAACTTTAAAATATCTGCTCAGCCACCTCGAACAAGTCCAATTCCATCTGATCTCGGAAGCTAAGCAGGGTGGGCCTGGTTAGTACTTGGATGGGAGACCATCTAGGAAGACTAGGTGATGTAGGCATAAAAAATAAAAAAGTAAATAAAAATAAAGGATTGTAAGCTGAAAAGGTCCTTGCAATCTGTGAGGTCAACCAAGGGTTGCCCTGCCTAAAAAAAAAAAAATTAAAAAATAAAAGATAATTAAATAAATAAATACCTGCTCAATTTCTCTGTTCAGTATCTTAATTTTAGTCATGTCACGAGTGAATTCTTAACAATCTGATCATGAAATTCCAAGAAAAATAACTGAAGCCGGGTCTAGTTCTGACACCAATTCTGATTCTGACACTAATTCAAATGTGTGTTTATCTCACACAACTAAGCAATTAACTCAATTCTGACACTATCTACCTAGAGAAAGCATCAGATCACAGAGGTTAAGGGCTCAGTCCTATGAGACTAAATCAATAAGAGATATGTTCCTTAGTGAAGAGTAGGTTTGTTAAATTGGTTTGAGAAAATAAATATTGTTCACATATCATATAATTTTACAATGTGGAGATAGAGTCTATACATGTACCACAGCAGAAATATATTTCAGAAAAATACCTGGGAGTGAGTAGCTCCTGAGTTTCTTTGTCAATGCTGAAGTCAACTCAGCTCTGTTTGGGAGAAGCTCCAAGTTATCCCTATGCCTCCAGTATTGCAGACTGTTTTCCCCATGTCCATGTTCCATACGGCATTCATAAACTTAATCATGTTGTTAGGTAGTTAGTCAAGCATGAGCAAAGGGAGTGAAGGCCCAGCTCTGTAACCACAGAAACTTCACTTGAAGACCTTTCTTAGGACTCTCAGAAACACCTCACTTTCAGGGTTATAAATTACCCCAAATCCTAGAACACAAAAGTTATAAAAGCTGCTAGCTAAACCAGCTACAAATGCATGCGCAGAAAGTACTGCCCACAACCTAGACTCCTTATACTATCATTATATCATGACTATGCCTAGAAGTTCATGAATCTAATTATAACAGACTGAATTCTGGGTAAGCACATGCGCAGTAGCAAAGAGTTATATAGCAGCCGACTGTCAGTCAAGGTAACCTTACATATGGATCATCTAGGACCTCCCATCACAACCCAAATATAAATAGGTCTTGCCACTTCTGCATTGTTACAGCTCTTCTGGTTGAAAACCTGTCCCTTCCTTTGGGACATACTGTCTTATCTCGTCAGCTCCCAAATTCCATAAAGCTGCAGCCTTCCTTAGCGTGGCCCGTCTCCTTCTAAAATGTACTTTCAATAAATCTTACTTTTTCTAAATCTAGCCAATTCAATCTCCTAAATTTTTGCCGTGTCGCCAAGGAGGAACCAAGAGACAACACACAACGCCACTGTCTTCCTCCTCCTCACCCACGCTACTGGGGGGATGCCAGATTTCACATCATCCCAGTGGTGACAGAGTTACTCTCCTGCTTAAAATGTTTGCTTGCTTTTCAGTGGTTTGTGGACAAAACCAGATTCTTCTCTAACCACTTCCCCACTCCAGCTCCTCATATGGTTATCTTCTATTCCAGCGATGCCAAATTAATTTTGAATTCCACAGTGGTAGCTGGTTCACAAATAAATCTCTGGTGTCATTCCTTTCCTGTCAAATTTCCCAACTTCTTCATTTCCCTGCCAGTGTCTCTTGCATTTGCCATACAACCCACTTGTACTGAAATATATGACTCAGAGTTTGCTTCTGCTTTCCCATTGCACTGTCTGTCCCCTTCAACTTTATATCTGCTTCAAAGACTGACCTCTCAGGGTTGAGTTAAGATTTCTCTCCCCTCTACCCTTCAGCCTTCTACCAACTTTAGTTGTTTGTTTAGCTTCTTTTCCCCATTAGACTACTTTTTTCTGGTTTGAGATTTTTTTCTTAATTATGCTTAATTTCACCATAGATTTTTAACTTAACAAAGTCTTAAAGTTGAATAATATATGAGCTTACCGCTGACAATAAGGGTGTTAAGCCAAGGTAGAGGTTGTTGGAAATGCAAGGTTTTTATAGGAAGAAAGATACAGCAAGGGAGCTGTTAACCAAAAAAAAAAAGATTTATTTTTAGACCAGGACGACTTCTTTATTGGGGTGAGGGGGGGAGCTGAAATAAAGGTTTTTATCATGCAGATTACCTCTTCTTTCTATGAGAGATGAAGAGGACCCAAGTGACAGATTATCTCATTGGTGTTTACCAGAAAATTCCTGGCTGATTGATTAAGATTATGTTTCTGGGAATGGTTTAAACAGCAGTTAGGTCAGGTTTTAAATCTAGGTTTGGACTTGTGGGATTTAGCACAGTTGGTGCCATTTTGGGCCTGAGATTTTCTGTTTGAACAAGATGGCTTTAAATACTGTAGCTCTGATCTTTTCTCTCCCAATTTAAATATTACAGCATAGAGATATCAGTAGTTCCAAGTGTAGGAGTTAATAACGAGCCACCCCAAGATGTGCCTAAGTGGTATGTGAGTTATTTTGAGCTAACGGCAACAGAGACCTTGGGGCTCAAGAGAAACTCTACTCCCCTCCTCACTCTTGAGTACCTAGAAGAATTTAAATTAAGAGCCTGCGTATGATAAGAGTTAAAACTAGAAATGACTTTTTACTTGTCTATATGGCAGGACAAACTAATAATTACTGAAAGCATGCTCTCTCTAAAATTACTTTCTGAAGCCCTGAAGTGTATTACTCTCATCCCTAGCTCGGAATGTCTTATATATCTTTATCCCCTGCTCTGTCTTTGAATCTCTCATGAATGTGGGTTCTCTGACTCTCTCATGTATGTGGAGTTCCCATCAATACATTGTAATTAAATTGGGTCATTTTCTCTTTTTAATCTGTTTCATGTCTATTTGATTGTTAGACTAGCCACACGCACACACACAAAAGGGGGAGGGATAGAGGTAAGCCTCTTCCACCACTACGCATGTATATATGGGAAATTAATATATAATAAGGATAGAGATAAAACAAACTAGGCATTATTGAGAAAATTACTTTACTACATGAAATAAAATACAACTGGATGAGAAACAAAACAGCAGCCACTAACATCTAAGAGCTAGGTCTTGATGTTGCTAGAAATTGGCCTTTCGCTCAGAGCTCAGTGATAATGTTCCATTAGAAATAAACATTTAACAGAACACCAGAGTCAGACAAGGGCAATCTGTGACCTTGATGGGTTAAGACAAAAGGGAGATTATGCCATAACCATGTCTGAACACAGATAACTATGTGAACATTGTCGAAACCATAAAAATTACTGACCTCCTTCCTTTCCTGGTTAAGATGAGTAACCACTATGTTTTGTTTTGTTTTTCTATTATAGTTTAAGTCTCACTTCATCCTTCATACTTTATAGATATTATTTGGTATAATACTCAATCATAGTATTACTCCAGTCTCTTGAGAGCATACAATCCAGAGTAAAGGCCCACTAGAACCTTTTTAAAATCGTCTAACACACCCAAATCTTATAAGTCCTTTCTAACATCCTTTTACTGAGATGCCCCACTAGCTTCCATAGTGAGCTGTCACTCATTACAGCAACCTAATACCACATATAAAGATGAAATCATTTTTGTTACACTGATTTTTTATTTCTAGCATTTTCTTGTTTCTTTCTTAGAACATCCATTGTTCCACTTATACTACTCACCTGTTTTGTATGTTGTTTATATTTTTTCACTAGTCTTTAACATATTTACATAGTTATTTTAAATTTCTGTTCTGGTAATTTCAACATTTGTGTCATGTCTGAGTCTGATTTTTGTTTTGCCTCTTCAGACAATGTCTTTAACTGCTTTTGTCATGCATTGCAATTTTCTGTGATTGTTGTTAACAGTTCTTCATGACATATTAGGCAATAGGAATTGAGGTAAATTTCTTTTGTGTGAGATTTTCTGTAAATCTGTCTAGTAGTTGGGCTATATTTAACATTTGCTTAAGCTATAGGTACCAGTCCTCAAATTCCTGTAGTGTGTGTAAGGTTTTTTGTTTTGTTTTGTATTTATTAGTTCTTCCTCTGTTGACTTTGGGCTAAGTACTCCTCTAGAGAGAGAATCTGTGTTTTCCAACTCTCGAATGGATCCCTGTTTGGTGTGGTGGTGAGGTGTGGTGGCAGAGAAACATTTAATATTCTTTGATTAAATATGCCTGAGCTTTGACCTTGACTAATGTTTCTCAGCCTTCCCATCCTGCCATCCATGTTCCTTAGGTGAGACAAGAAGGCTAGGAAGAATAGATTTCCATTTCTCCAGGTGGAATAGGCTCTTATAAAGTCTTTTCTCTTGCAGAGTAGGCCTTTTTTTACAGTGAGGTATTTAATAAAAGTTCATTTTCCCCTCCCCCTGCAGAGATACCAGGGGGTCATTTTTTGGCTCTTTACTATGAGAATATGGTGGGGTTCCTGCAGGTAAAACCTAGGAAATTGTAGGAGTTTCCATAAGAATGTGGACCTCAGGGATGTCTCACTCTCATGTGAGTCCATACTCAGACTCCAGCAAGTCATTAAAATTACCATTTAGTTTTTCTATCAGTTTATGTCTCCAATGGCTTCTTCTCTGGTTAAACAAATCTTGGCTGTGACTCTGCGGATTTTTCTGTTTCTTCACATTTTTTCAGGTGGCTCTTTGCCCTGTACCTTTAGTTTTATGATGAATCTTAAAAGAAAAGAAAAAAAAAAGAGCCATTGCTTTTCAGCTTGGTCAGCTTTTTTGTTTGTTTGTTTTAAGGACAAGAGTAACAACTTCAAGGGTCTTTAGATGTTGGAGCTAATACTGGAAGTCATGTTTGAATACATTTTAATCACCCAATTCTCTCTGTCAAATTCATTTTTAAAAAATACTTTTGTCCCCTTCAGTTATCCTAAATCATTAAAATAAGTAATTGAAATAAACTCTGAACATATATCTGAATGAGAAATAACTTCTTTTTCTTTCTTTCTCTTTTTTCTTTCCTTCTTTTTCTTTCTTTCTCTTCTATCTTCAAAAAATAAATACAATATTCTAAATTAGAAATGAAAATATGACTTTGATTTCTCTTAGAATTGAGATATAGAAAGACAGATAAAAGTAGAGAAATACTGTTTTTTCGTCATTCTAATGATATAATGTATATAAATTTAATGTTAATACAAGATAGTAGCACTTAGTGTAATAACTAATGATCACAAGTTAAGTAGCACAGAATGTGATAATTTTCAAAAGAATGTTTTCTTATTAATCTTATTACTTCCAGGAGATTTTTATGTGGGACTATTTGGGGTGCCTCAGAGAGAACAGAATTGGAAAAAAAATAAAATAAAACAACCCTTTCCAAGTCATTTTAAAAGGCTGAAACTTTATAAAACTTCAAATTAATATTTAGATAAATTAGAGAACCAATTCTGAATTTCTAAAGAACAAAACTGGGACCCAGAAACAGAGACCATAATCATGATAAATAAATGGTCTTATCATTAAAATATGGAGGTAAAATAAATGTTACAACTTTATTTCTCAATGTTTTGTTATAATCAATTTCAAGCATTCAGCTTGAATGCTTCTGTGATAAATCAGTAGTTCATAATATTTACAAGTATGAAGACCTACTTAAAATAATAAAAACATTTGCAGATACCTCTGAATTATGGTTTTAATAACTAATATCTAAGACAATACACAAAACAGGTCTTCTATGAATTCAATAACACTTCTAGATGATTTTGGATTTTGTTACCCCACAACAAGAAGTACATACATTGAAAATAACATTACATAAACAAATAAGCTTTATTTTCCCCCTAAGTCCAAAATTAATGCTTGCGAACTCTCCATAAAAGATGGTAGGGACAAGTACTATAATCGTTGATGATATCATGTTTTTTTCATTTAAATTTAAAACAAACAGTTTATTACATTTTTATATGTTGGTAAAACTATTTAAACTTTCTTATAAATGCTTAATGCCTCATACTACTCATAAGGCCTTGTGCAGCTCAATAGCTATTCATAATCATTCATTTTGAAAAGAATGTATTTAAGTTCCTATTATGTGCCAGGCACTATTATAAGTGCTGAAAACGAAGCAGTAAATTAACAGGTAGAAATTCCTGCAAACACAGCTTATATTCTGATCAGGGATACAGAAATACTAAATTAGAGAATAATAAACATGCAGAAAAAACAAACTGAGCAAGAGGATTAGAAAATACTGGAAAAGAGTATAACTTCTACATAAAATAGTCAAGAAAGACCTTATTAGAGGTTAACATTTAAATAAAGTCCTAAAGGAAGCTAAGTCAAAAGTCAAGAAGCATCTAGGCTTCTAGACGGAGAGAGGTTCAAAGTTCTGAGGCAGAATGCTCCTGGAATGTCCAGAGAACTGATTGACTATCACTGTGGCTAAAGTGGAGGAAAGGAGAGGGAGTACAGAATAAGAGATCTAAGTAGGAAGGAGAAGGCAGAACTTCTACAGCAGTGCTATTCGGTATGTAGACATCCAGCCTATATTAGTCCATAATCAATTTGTCACTAGTCCCAATGAAATAGACACAAGAAATTAGGAGTATTGAGAAACTTTTATAATAATTTGATAGAGTAATAGAGTAACTTTATGTCTATTAAAATTAATATTAAAATATTGAGGCTTAAATATCCTGTTTTTCTTCATTTTTTTAATAACTCATTTTTACTTATTTTACAAAATTATTGGGCCGTTATATAAAGGAAAAAAAATAAACAAGTAAGAGAACCCTTCACCACTAACAGTTTGAGAAGTTCTCTCTAATTGAGGGCATTAAGGACATAATAAGGACACCAGCTTTTACTGTGAGTGAAATGAGAAGAAATGAGAGGATTTTGTTTAGAGGAATGGCATGACTAGATTTGAATTTTTAACAGAACTATTATGGTTGCTATAGGCTCAGAATAAACTAGAAGCGGGGCAGGAGTGGAACATGAAGTAAAGAGACCAAATAGAAGTTATAAGAGTTGTAAAACTCTAGGTATTTTAAATGTAAATCAAAAAGTGTTGTTGAACAGATTGGAAGGGGTGTGTAAGAGAAAGAGAAAATAATAAATCCAGGTTTAGAGCTTATGAAGAAGTAGAATAGAGTTGCCACCACTCAAGATGAAGAAGAAGGCAAGATAAAGGTGAGGAGAAACATTAGGTTCTTGTTTTTGATATGTTAAGTGTGAGACGCCTATTAAATATCCAAGTAGAGATATCTGCGTAGGGAATTGGGTTAAGATTCTAGAGTTCAGAAGAGTTTATGGGGCTTAAGAAATAAATCTGGCAGTCATTAGCATATAAATGGTAATTAAAGTTATGGAACTTGAGGGACTCACTTTTACAGTGAGTAAAGATGGAAAAGAGAAAAACAGATCAAAGGGATGAATCCCACGTCATGCTAATGTTTACAGATTAGAGGACTGGAGGAACCAACAGAGGTAGTTAGAATGGGAATGACCAGAGAGAAAGAAGGAAGAATAAATGGATATAGTGCCAAGTGAAAGAAGTATTTGAAGAAGAGAGATTTTGAGCTTTAAATTCTATAAGAAAAGAAATAGGGACTGAGTTGGATAAGGCATAATGAAAGGTAGTGTGAGTAAATCAACCGAAGTGTCTCCTGGAGTCAGGACTTGATGGGATTTAAAACGAACAGTACTGGAAAAATAAAAGGTTATAGTCAGGTTTGAGATGCTTGAAGTTGAGATGAGGTAAGCTTTGTAGATATAGTTTAGGACCAAGTTAAGGATATGGTGGTACAATAAGGCGGTTAAATGGGAAACAGGACAAGATCATCTGAAAGTAAGATGTTAAAGAACTGAAATGACAAAAAATAAAAGAATCATTTATGTTAATGCTGAGATTGTCAATGGCTATGACAGGAGTGATGCTGGAAAGAGACATAAACTTTCCTTTAGAGCTGTGGTTCCAAAATGAGATCCAAGACTACATTTGCATATCACATGTCTAAATATTAGTTATTATTTCATTTTTTTTTCCTAGAGGTTATGAATTTTATGGTAGTTCTTTTGAGGTAGAAGTATGATTTACAATTAAAAAAATGACTTGGGGTTATGGTGATGCATTGACAGATTAGGAAATCACTGCCTCAAACTGTCAAATACAGAACACTAACCCAGACTATAAAGTTTGTCAAGTATATTTGTATTTTTTTCTTCAAATGTCTAGAAAAATACCAGCTTCCAACTCACCTGACCATTGCTATAGCAAGCAAGTTTCTAAACGTTCATTTCAATTTTATAGATTAACATTAATAAAGTCAGTTTACATTATGAATTAAGATAATGAGTAAATAATATTATAATTTCATTTGGGTCATTATATAAATTGAATCAATATTTATAAATATATTTTATAATAATTTTTCTTTCGCTTAAAACATTTAACTTTAATTTCTTATCCTGTGTTATTAAAAAGTTATTTAATAATCAACTTCCCCTATTTTCCTTTTGTTTCTGAGACTTGCTAATTTACTTTCAACTGTAATTACTTTTAACTTTTATATCTACTATGCATTTTATCTAATTTTAAACCAAATAACACAGAAATTCAATCTTTTTAATCTATTCCTTTTCTTTTTTAGCATAATTTATTAAAAATATTACAAAATGTCAGGTACTATGCAAGACACTAAGAAAAAATTATTAAACTAACATTTAAACATGGGTTCTTCACGTGAGAGGTTTATAGTTTAATTAGAATGGGAAGTGTGAGAACAAACTCTTAAAGCGATGGGAATGTTCTCTAGCCAAGGCATGGATAAGACCATAGAAAGATACTTTTCACTGTCTAACGGTAGTGGCTTCCTCAAGGAGATAGCGTTTGATTTGAAACATTAAGGCTGAGAAAAAATTTACTTCCTATATATAGATAGATAAGATACACCAGAAGAAACAAAGTAGACTATTACATGCATAGGTTAAAAAAAAAACTATAATAAAGAATGGCTACTTTCTGTAAATTGCAACTATTTGAGTATGGTGTGAAATAAGGGGCTTCGTGGAGAAATAGCAGGATAAGAAGCTAGAGAAGTAAATAGTTTTGGACCATGAAGGGGCATTTGGAGAAACTGAGATTTTTAACCCTTAAGTTCATAGGAAATATTTAATGTGTTTAGTCAAGAATGACATATGATTTGAATTTTGTTCATGTGAGATGTGAAACATTTCAGTAAACATAATCAGTAATGTTAGGTTCCATATTGTCAAGCCTTACTTTTTCATAGACAGGAAGAATAATCTAGTTGTCACCATTGTGTTAGTCTTTTTAGGCAAAATAGCCTATGTTTTCATGGATAACAAATTAAAATTACGGTAATTTTTGTAGTTGTTTTTTGTATGTCCTATTATCCCTGTGACAATTTTTTCTTCCCAAGATTTTCCAAGTCTCACACAAATGTATCAGATTGACATAGCTTAAATGTGACAAATGTCAAAGGACATTGAAAAATTGACAGGACATAATTCAATAATAAAAAAAAGTCTGATTTTAATTCTCATTACATATTAAGAAGACTGAGAGCAGCATTTTTAACTTTGGGATACAAGAGCATTCATTGGTCATATTGATTTTCAAATCTTCAGTAAATTTTAGTAAGGTCTTTATATTTATTAAATCAAGTGTACATATATATGTAACATTAATAAACTTCAAATTGTTAGCATGTTAGCTATTAGTTAGCTATTAGTTTTAGAGTAAAAATTACTTCTAAATTCATAATGTCAAAATAGAAATTGATATAATTAACTTATAAGTTGCAATATAACTTTTTACTTATGTAGCAATTAATTCTAAAATATGAAATGTTAAAATATTTCTAAGAAGCTAAACTTCCTAGGGTGACTAATACCGTATTTAAAGTTTATAAAAATAACAATTCATCCACAGTGACACTAATACAGCACTACCGTGAGCCTGTAATATAAATTGAAAAAAAATCTAATTTAGGGAAAATATACTTGATGGCAATCAATAATTTGACCCAAAACAAATGAAACATCTTTGAGTGACAGTTATTCAATGAAAGAGAACGTGTAAAACAATTTAATCTGACTTTCTAACTGTAATACATTTTCCCAGTCCATGGGTTTGTGTGTGTGCGTATATGTGAGGATCCTTCAGGTTGTAAAAAAAAGAGATGTTATTAGTATTACCTGTATATGAATCACTGTTTTTCTCTCTTACCTGCTATGTTTTCCTACTATCTCAATAAATCCCTCTAATGTCCTATGAATTCTCTTACATGGGTCCTCTACTTCCTAATACACTCTGCTAATACCTTTTTAAAATGTATTTCCCAGTTTCTGATCCACTAGTATTTCTATGTCCTTCATGCAAATTTGAGTCACTTAGTCACAATTCAACATAAAGTACCCAATGTGCCAGATTTCTAACATGCTTTTACCATCATTGGGAGTAAAAACAACTCATTTTGTTTTTCCATTATTGATTCCTGTTATAATCAGCTGTGGCTCATTCAGCAGGTCCATGCCAAACAAACGAATAAATAAACAAACTAGAAATCATATTGTCCAGTAGTGGGCCACTGGAAATGTCAGCTAACTCTAAAATAAACTGTCTTGCTAATTCAGGCTCAGTGTTTTCCTGAGGCAAGTGTGCTCAATTCATTAACTTATTTCCTATATTTATATTTGTATTTTTACAAATTCAACATCATAGCACTAATTAGTCTTCAAAGCATGACTTTTAGCAGATATACAGTAGTTGCACAGGCCACATTTTATTTAACCATTAGATTATTCTTGGAGACTCAGGAAATTTGCACATATTTGCTATAAAAATTGCCTTGTCATTGACCTTTAATAGAGTGTTTGTCCATCTTACTATGACCACCACATTTTTCTAATTTCCCAACTGTTTTTGCAATCATGATGCATTAGTCCCTGAATTCTATTCATTTTCAGAGACATGACATTGTTCTGACCATTGAATTTTAATTGACATCTCCTGTCAAAGATAAACAAAGCCAGACATTAAATTGATAAAGATAGATTTTAATCAGTAAGGTACTATTGCAATAAGGAAAAGAATCCAGCATGAACTGAACTCAACTTCAATTTGTACAAAAGGGTCTGAACAGTTTGAAGGGAGAAGAAAAATGTGAGGAGGGTGAATAGGGGCCCAGTTAGGTCAGGGAAGCGAAAATTTTCAAAAGTTAGGATGTGGGGTTGATCTATCTGAAATCCCTCTGGTTTTGCTAACTGGTACTTATTGAGGTTAGGCTTCTACTCTCCCATGGAAGATGAGAGACAGGGCCCTTATCTTGACTAGAACAAACAGTAAATTCTTTAGGCATTCTTAAGTTTTCTCAGGCAGGCACTTTAAGGGTGGCTAGGATCATCCTAGAGATGAGACCTTGTGCTCTTAGAAACTATGTTAGTGTTTGTTCAAGTCTGTATAGGCCAAGGTTAAATCTGGTCGAGAAGAGGACTCAGGGGAGCTTGGCTAAAGTTTTGTAAAGGAAAAAATCTTTGGCAGTCCATTTCAACATAATGTTTTATTCTTTTCTGCTTAATCACGCTTGAATTCCTTATTGTTAATTGCAGTCAAAAGAATCCTAAATAAGAAATTAATAGTTTTTATAACAATAGCTTTCTATGTACTAGATTATATACTTGAGATAATTTTCTAAAAGTAGAATAAATGTGTCAAAAATATTTTTTAAAGTCTCTCGTACTATGTTGTGAGATTTTTTTCCTTATTAATATTCCTACCAGCTATTGATGACCATGCCTAACTGATGTGATTAGAAAAATAAAGGTTCTAAACAATTAATTTTTTGGTTTTAAGGGTTAAAAATGGTATGTATCACTGTTATACTCATAACCATATATTTTTTGGTTAGTCAATATGGATGACATTTCCTTTTTTCTATTGTAAGGTGTTTATATTATTTGACCATGTTTCTAGTTAAGGAAAGTGTTTATTATATATATGAGCACTATATCTCTATTTTGGATTCTTACTAGTAAGCTGTATGATTTTAAATATTGTAAAACTTTAAAAAAAATTCTTATAATTTTAAACATGATTAAAAACAGGCACAAAAATATAATGACCTCCCACGTACACATCACCTAAGACCAATAACTATGAACCCATGGCCAATTCTGCTCAATTCACACTTATGACTATTTCATCCTCACATTATTTTTAGGCAAATTTAATCCATAAATACCTATACATAAGATATACAAATAATGTGTCTTTAAAAATAAATATTTTTAAATGTAGCTACAATGTCGTTATCACACCTAAATATATTACCAAAGCAGACTCACCTAAGACCCATTGAACAAAAATCTGCATTTTCACAAAATCGAAGGTACTTTTTATTCATATTAATATTTGAGAAACACTGCATTTCATATCTCACAGTCTGTATTTCACTGATAGAAACATAAATAATAGGTTGTTAGATCCAGAGGATTTAATATATATATGACTAGTCTAACATATATACAGTAACGAGTCACTTCACAATAGGGATATATTCTAAAAAGTGTGTCATTAGGTGAATTCATGATTGTGTGAACATTATAGATTGCACTTATACAAATCTAGATGGTATAGCCTACTACACACCTAAGCTATACGGTATAGTTTATTGCTTCTAGGCTATAAACCTATACAGCATGTTACTTACTGAATACTGTAGGCAATTAACATAATGGAATTTGTGTATCTAAATAGATCTAAACATAGAAAAGAGAGAGTAAAAATATAGTATAAGAGATAAAAAATGGTACACTTGTGTAGGGCACTTGACATAGATGGTGCTTACAGAATTGGAAGTTGCTCCGTGTGGTCAGTTAGTGAACGTGAAGGCCTAAGACTACTGTACACTGCTGGAGACTTTACAAACACCACACGCCATCATCATCACAAACACGTGAGTAATGTGTTGGGCAACAGGGATTTTTAGCTCCATTATAATCTTATGGGCCCATCATCACGTATGCAATCCATTGTTGACTGAACCAGTGTTATGCAGTATATGACTGTATATGTTTTTCATAGGTAGGGGCTTCCCCTAAGAGGCACATGATGTTTGCTTGTCTCTCTTTTAGTAATGATAGAAGTCACTGATAACTCCCATGTAGATCACCTAGTTCACTAGGGGTTGCAAAATGGAAAAATAATTCTCATATTCACTTTCTGCATTAATTAGTTGTGATACTTCCATATAAAAAACTCGAATCTCATATACCCTTAGGTTAACCAATCACATATTTTGTTGAAAGAAGGCAAGATGCATGCTTGATTCTTCAATTTGGCAATTTTGAAAATAATGCTATTACCCTAACATCTACCAACAAGGGTAAATTTGGTATTTTTGTTTGTTTGTTTGTTTGTTTTATCAGAGCAAAATGTAAACACTTTAAATGTAGCAAACTTATTGCTTCTTTGCATACATTTTCCTATTACTCTTCTGCTTTTTAAACTGCCCCAAGTAGAAATCATCCATTTTATTTATATTTTACTTAAATGTCCTTATTCCATATTTATATTTTTAAAGTTAAAATTGGAATTGTAATTAACATATATGATAATTTTGACCAAGAGATGATGGTGGGTCATTCTTTTACCAAGGAAAATGTGATCTGGAGTCCAGAATTAGAGTGATCAAGGACTAGTACTAGGAACGTGGCAGGTACAGGAAAAATTAGTTCCTAAAGGCATCCAAACCTTTGGTGGGGATTGGAAATTTAATTTTTGCCAATAGGCATCTCAAGAAGGCAGAACATGAACTTTTTGGCTCAATTTAATCTTTATTTTTTATTGGTGAGTTTTATCAATTTACTTTATAGTCATAAGTATTTAAACTCATGTCATCTTAAAAATGCCTTTTATTTTTTATTATTTTTCTCCAGTTTTTGTTGTTGTTCTATTGATATTTTGCCATATGTATTATTTTGTTGTTTAACTACTTTTTATGAGTATATGTATTAATAATATAATTCAATTTTCTGGAAGGCATACATTATACCTCTTCATCTTTTCAAAACATCAAATGTCCTTCCTTGCTCAGTATATTTGCTAATATAGTTAAATATTCAAAATTATTGAAGTTTTATTTTCTATCTGGTGAAGTTACATTTTGAAAATTAATACTTTCAGAAAATATATTGTACTTAACTGCTGCTATAGTCTGTCCAGCAATGAGTTTTTCAAAATGTATAAACCATATACATATAAAGAATACTTCATTCATACTTTTACAAAAACATAATTATGTATTTGCATAAATGAATATAAGTATATACTTAAAAGACTAAAATTGCCAACAAATACATTTCTTTAATTTTTTTCATTTAAATCCTATAAATTGAATACTCTAGAATATTCAAAAACAAACAAACAAACAAACAATGAAAGTAAGTGAAAGCTTGCACTGTGCAAATATTTACTGTAAATTTAAGAACTGGGTCATTTACAAGCCTATTTCTATTAGTCAATTTTTTAATCTTTTTCTTGTCTATTTGTATACCTGGTAATCTTTACTGCCAGACATTTTGCATTAAAAATTGCATGTCACCACATGATGGAATCTTCTTCCAAAGATAATCTTATTTTCTGACAGGTGGTCTAAGGGGGGCAGGCAGACATATTGCTTTAATCCAACCAGAGACAACCTAACTTGAGGTTGGGTTGTCAATTTTATAAGACTTAATTAACTTTTGTTTTACTCCTTGGTGTTTCTGCATGTATTGTGTCAGGGTTTGTTTCAAACTATCTTTTCAAGGATGTTTGTATAATAAACAGTCTTGACAAATAAACACACTATTTCTCTCTAAGGTAAAAAGCAGAGCTTTTTGCCGTCCAAGATAATATTGATATTGTCTCCCTCAAGGGCAAAAGTTAGGTGGGTTTGGTAATGGACCTCATATAAACTGGCAGGGTTCTAAGCTCAAGGTTTCTCCCTTGTGACACAAACTGACCATGTGTGCAGCATCCCCTGGATCTCATTTTGCATTTCCCCTTGGCATTTGAGGGGCAATGAGAATCACTGCAAATGTGCCGCCTGCTGTAATGTTAGTAATAACGTCCTTTGCCTATGTCTCACAAATTTTATGTATTCTCCTAGCACCTGTGAGACTGGAGCATGCTATCTCGTGAGGTAAAATCTCAGACCCTTCACACTCTTGACATTCCTAAGATTAAGTCTTCATTAGGTCCCAAGTGGGAATTTGGCAATTGTAGTACAATCTCTCCTCCTGAACTTCAATTTTAATCTTCTTAGCAATGTGAGACTGCAGAAAATGTTGTTCTGCTTTTCATTGACTTTCTGTTTAGCTACTTAACCTCTGGCCCTGAGCATTTTAGGAAATCAGCTAATGCCTTGAGGGGAAAATCTGCTGAGGAAGGGTTCTTCTCTCTGGATTTTGCCCTCTCAGGTCCGGCTACCAGAAAATCTCTAAAATCCAATTTTTTTGTTCTATCACTATGAACTTTCCATAAATTCTCTTGGCTTCTCTATCTTTAAAATGTAATCTCTCAGAGTTTTCTAACTTGTACCTTACACAAAATTAAGAATAATCTCTGAGGAAAAAAGATACCCACAGAATGCTGGTTCACATCTCTGTGTTTCCTCCCGGTTGCCTATGCAACTATGAGATGACTTCAAAATGAGTTTTTTTTTTTTTCTTTCTTTATTTTCCTTTTTATTCTCTTCTTTTCTCTCTCCCTTCCTCCCCATTGCCCTTCATCCCTCTTTGTTCCTTATTGCTTTCCTAGTTTCACCAGAAGTGCTCTGCCACAAGCTACTTTATTCCAGACCCCTAGCCAGTAATATAATGTTAATATATCTTATATATTTTTTTATATCAAAAGATAATATTAAATGAGCATTTGAATACTTTTTTGTCCACATGCCTGTGAAGAGCTAATTTACTCTCAATAGTAGAGGCAAATTTTAATATTGTGCTGGCTGGAAAATTACTCCTTGGCTATCGCCCATGGGAACATAGGCTATCACCCATGGGAACATAACATTCTAACAATAAGCTTTCTGCTTCTGTACCCCCGCTTGCACAACCGAACTGTGGGTTGACAGGTAGTGAATAAGAGAAAAATAGACCTTTGTGTTTAAGACAGAATGAGGAATGGGATTTAGGGCTTAAAACTCGGTACCTCTACATTTTGGGGCTGCTTAATTCGGGGTCTGCGTACCCCTGACAGACCCAGCTGGCTGAATAAAGAGTATGTTTCCTATAACTCACTGATTTCTGGTGGTCCATCTGTCTTTCGGGGGCTGGTGGCTACAACAATATCAATAGACTGTTTTCTACTACATAAATATTTCTTTGTTAAGTAAAGTAGATTCAATATTTTATAGACTATAATAGCGCAAACATGGACTTTTATAAAATTGAACTCACCTAATATACCCTATTTTCGATGATCACAAAAATTTGATCTCTCTCATTCAAGGCAATCAAACATTTCAGTTGTAAGAACTGGATTTAGGAATGGCTCAAAGTTTAGTTAAAGTCAGTTTTCTCCCATTCAGTATTCTCCCCATATTTGCTGAGCATTCATATGTACTGAGGATACCACCAAGTAGGGTGTCCACTACATGGACATAATGTCCTAGTGATGATCTCATCTTTTCTCTTAGCACAGGTAATAGATTGTGATAAACCTGGGGAGCTGAGGGTTCCATCCCTGATGACTGAACCTCCAACCCTAACTCATGTTGTTGCTGCACTCACAATTTTAGAATTATCTAGAGGTATTAAATCTCTTTGGTTTGTTTTCTTAAAAAGAAGCCAGGCAGCAGGACCTGTATTTGCTTTCTTTTCCTCATCATATTAAATCTCAGAATATTAAATCTCAGGTTCTTGCTCTGTCACTGCAGGGTGGAAACACTGTTTATGTCATTAGATTCTTTATTTTACTCTATGTTGCATGATATAAGGTTTATGTTTCAATGCCTTCAAGCTTTGATTTGGATATACAAGGCCAAGTTTTTGATTTCCAGATCACTTTTTCTCTCTTATGGTGTTGTTCTAAAAATAAAAGTTCTTTTGATTTTAATCTATTATCTATGTTATGAATTTAAAAAATAATCCCAATATTTAATTTACTGCTTTCTTATGAATTATATCTGCTCTCTTCCAAAGCAACAAATGATACTCTGACTTGGTAGTAAGCTGTGATACACCAAATTTTATGTTCCACCGGAGAGCCAAGAGAAAACATTATTCACAAACTCTACCAGAACTGTGCTGGTGAGATGGACAATAGCATTATTAGGATGACTGGAGGTTTCTCTCTGCAGATCATGTCTCATGGTAGGTAAGACCATGAATATCAATTGAGATGGTAAGGCTCCATATTAATAGAAGCCAAGTGGCAATGCTTAACCATCAGAATTCAGATCATAATTACAATAACCAAGGGAATATCAAGAGAGCTTGATCTACAGTAAGCTGTGGAACTGGTTAATATGGCATGGTGTCTTAGAGGCAAAAAAACAGATCATGCAAGAGGTTTCTGAGAAGATAGAGTAGGAAGCGCCAGTAATTTGTCTCTCCACCTACACAAAAATTTAAATGGCACATTCTGTCTGATGTAACTATTTTGGAACCCTAAACTTTATTGAAGGCTTGAAACTTCAAGGGGAAGGCTTAGACAGTAATTTGTGGTTATTTTCCATCAGTTCAGCTCTTAGCAGCTACCCATCCCCCATCACCCAGATCCTTAGCAGGCAGCTTTGTATATATTCCTGGTGCTTAAGTCCAGGATCTAGTCCTGGAACTGACCAAAGTGGTAGCTAAAGTTTGATTTACAGTAGATGTCCTGGCTCCATGGACCCATAAATTGGGGAAAAGACCACTGTGTGGGTCCATGGATCCAATCTTTCAGTTCCCTTCAAACCTGGCTCTCACATACCTCCAATATTATTTCTTAATACTTTGACTTCTTGTTCTGCACATGGGAATACACCACACTCATACACTCTCTACCCATGCTCATCTACTGTTAGATTTCTCAATATGGCATGCTGTTTCTAAGCGCTAATTCTTCTATTTGCAAGTAATTTTAAGTGACATCATTCTCATTCCCCACTCTTGAAAAAAATCCCTATCTTGTATTCCCAGGTCAAATTTACATCTCATTTCCTTCTTGGTAAGTTTCTCTCTCCTCCCTTCTAACATTTCCCATCTTTAACTCAAAGCTCAATCCAGTTAGCATATGTCCTCCTACGGGTCACTTTAAATATGTATGAGACATTTATCATGCAGTATGTTAATTGTTTTTTATATTTTTGTCTCCTTCTCTAGATTATAAAATCCCTTGAAGGTGGAGACAATGACTTAATCGCTTTATGTTTCCTGTTCTTCTCATGGTGCTTGCTACCTGGGAGAAACAATGTTACTTCTCAAATAAATGGATTATTTAATGAATCATATATCTATGATACCCTAACTTTTTCTAATATTGTCTGTTGAAATTCTCCCCTTTAGCAGCTTAACCTCTTTTCAGAAACCTTTTATCTCCCCATCTTAACTGAAATTCAGGGATACCACTCCCTTAATAGCCATCTCTATGAAAGACATATTTTTAACTACAAACCATTCTCATGCCACAAGGCACTGGCACTTTCTAAACATAGTTCTTATTTTTTTCCACTTTTTAGATAAGAATTATTCTACCTTTTGGCTCACAACTTCACCTTTGAATCTTATAGCATACCAAATAACTTCTACTTCTTTTGTTATTGATTTTTAGATTTCTAAGAACCTCACATTCAGCAAAGATAAATTATCCTATAACTGCAAATATGATGGCAATCCTAATGACAGCTGAATGATAAATCAAAGAGCCTAAATTCACATTTCAACTGAATTTAAATGTCTTTTATTTGCATACTATTTTAGTTACATCCTCTGACATACATATCGCGTAATCCAGATGTGTTCCATATAAATGATAGTAATTTAAAGATCAAGGTCTCTGATTTTAATTCACTATTCTTCCAGTTCTTTCATACTCCTACTTCTAGTAACCATACTCATTGATCTCATTGTGTTCTTGACTTCTTATTCTTTTTTGTTTGAACTTGTTTGATCAAAGTCTCTCTTAGATTCATTGCTTTTGATAACAAGCCTGAATTCATACTGCAAGCCTGAATTTATTTCTTTTGATAACAAGCCTGAATAACTACATTATTCAGAAGTTCTCATTTGAAATATTAGATATTGACAACAGATGACTTAAAGCAAAGCAGGAATTTATTGAATTGTCTGTAGGCTACTCATGAAATCACGACTAGAGATGGAGAAGCAGGTCCCACAGGCTGTGCATCCATGACCACAGCCAGCATTATTCTAAAACATGCTTCGCTGATGACTCCTTTCGTATACTAATAACTACCAGATAAACTGGCTTGTACCACAAACAGCTTACACTGTATCCTAGGTATTACTAATGACATCTCCATCATTATGTACTGTAATTCAATTTTTTTCAATAATCTGCCACCACAAAAGTTTTTCTATTGTTTCCTAGTAAATTTTGTTACTAAAATCAAAACTCAAATCCAGGACAGGTACATCCAATTGGATGAAAGTAGGCGACTTGTTGATGCCCTATAAAAAAGGGAGTTGGGAATATTGAGTAATAACTATTTTAGCTTGCATAACGGGAGCTGGTTTTCATTTCTCATTGAGACTCATAAATTGCTCACCCAGTAGATTACTTCTGAAAAAGCCAAGTGCCAGTTTCAGCTTTCAATTTGAAGGAATCTCTTTTGTGTTCTCCACTGAAACCATTTTGTCCTTGGGTTTAAAACTTTTCTAAAGTATCAAAGATTCTATATATGGAAACAGGAGGCAATTTTTTTTGCAAGTTAAGATTTTTGATGAAATAATAAGTATCTTTTGCTCTTCACTTTAACTTTTCAGCACTTACATTACAGTATATTTGTAACTAATTCTCTAATCTTCCATCTAAGTAATTGAATATCTTGTTAAACCATTTAATACCACTCCTGAATTATCACTATCAGTATTAGTCAGGATAGACTACATTATGCCAAGGGAAAAAAAATCTTACTGTCTCAATTATTTAACAGAGCAATTGTCTCCTTTCTCTTCTTGTTATAGGTAGGAGTCTTAGTAAGGTGGAATGCCCAGAAGGGGCTCTGCTCTAAAAATCACTTAGAACCACATGTGATGGAAGCTTCACTGTCTCATTGCTGCATCATTTGGAACATGAGTCTTGTTCAATTACTACAGCAGGGAAAGGAAAAGCTGAAGGGCAATACTGACATCCATTACTTTCTCTCATAACCCTTTGGCCAGATGTTATCTTCATATCATCCTAACTACCTAACTACAAGAGGGTTTGGAAATGTAGGACAACAGAATGTTTACAAAGCACCAACTCATTGCAAGATTTATTCTCCCAGGCAAAGAAAAGTACCACTCAGAATTCACCTGCTGATAAGATTTCTCATTTCTATGATGCTCCAGGGAAAATCTGCTGGAGGCTAAATGCCATAGCAGTTCAATCTCTATTGGTGCCAGCTTATTTTGCAGAGCCATCTCCTTTTAAGGGTTAACATTTTTTTCTCCTGAGACAGTTGGTCATAGGTAACTTCTTACAAGAAAGTGACAGTACTGACAAAATAGGCACACAGAGAGTATGAAAAATCTGTTAGTGAATATATTTGTACTATTGTGATCCCTAAAGGGGATTCCTTGACATTCCAAAGAACACTGGGGCTCCCAGTGACTCCTCTAAGCTGGCTGCTCTCTGAACTATGTTGAAACAAAGCTTCTACCTTCTAGCATACATAAAACTTACAAAAGAATCTAAGTTATCTGCTTTGTGTCCTAATAGCCTCCGGGCCCTTGAGTTTCTGCCATGTTTACTGAAATCAAGGAGACTTTTTAGATTGTAGCATCTTTCCCAGCATTCTCACTCTATAAAAAATAAGCCAAAAAAGCACTGTTTTAAGATACTAGTGCTCTATTAATCAAAAATATTTCTTAATGTCTTAGCGAATGGAGTATTTTCAGGACATCTTTAGATATCCTGAATCCTGGAAATAATTAAAGAATGGGTGTTTGGGGACCACACACCAACATGCCTATCTACCTCACTCACTGAATGTCTTCCTTAATATTATTTCAAGGAATTTCTGGTATCATAGAGAACAACATGGATTCACAAATAGGAGCAAGAGACCTGCAGCCTGGGTGTTAAGTCCCAGTTCTGCTCCTTACTGTGTTAATTTCCCTGCCCTCCTTTTCCCTGCTTGAGAAATAAAGGATGATAATCCTCTTTACCTGATATCGATGTTGTAATAAATAAATTAATTAATCCATGTACAACCCTTAAAACAGAGCTTGAATATTCAGTAGCCTCCTCCCTTATCCATGGGGTATATATTCCATGACCCCAATGGATGCCTAAAACTGAGGATAGGACCAAACCCTATATTTACTATGTTTTTATTTCCTATACATAAGTACCAATGATAAAGTTTATGGTTTCTCTTTGTCCTTTCATTACTCTTACATTTTGGGGTCATTATTAAGTAAAATAAGGGTCACGTGATCACATGCCCTGCAGGGCCGCAACAGTCTATCTACCAAGGGACTGTTGAGCATCCTATAAAACAGCATGGAAAAGCTGAACGAAGGGATGATTCATGTCTTAGGTAAGGCGGAGCTGGATGATTTGAAATTTCATCTCATTACGCAGAACTGTATGCAATTTAAAATTTATGAATTGTTTATTTCTGGAATTTTCTATTTAATATTTACTGGCCACAGTTGACTGCTGGTAACTGAAACCGCAGAAAGCAAAACTGCAGATAAAGGGGGATGACTGTACAAAGAAATCAATAACAATAATAAATGTTATTATCTGAAATGTATTTATCATAAGCCATTATTGAGTCCATAATTTAAGCAAATGAGAAAAATAAAAAGACTTCAAATTACCTAAGTCAGTTTTTGTAGTAACCCCAAAGATACAGGATGGACCCTCACACACACATTGAATTTGACTTAAATATAAGGATTGATGATGGTACACAGCACAGGAGGAGAGTACTTTGGAAGAGCAGAGCACATTCCCAAGTAAGTTCAAAAATGAGAAAGCAAAGTAGCAATTAGTTTGGAGTTTTAGGGTGATTAAGCAATGGAGTTGTTATAAGGGTTTTCTCACATGATTAGCATTTGTGTAGTTTGAACACTCTGCCAGTGCCAAAAGAGGAAGCACCAGGGCTTTGTTATCAGTATTATCAAATGTAGGACAAAAGTGAAACTGGGAGGGGTGGGGCTTGAAAGTTGTCAGCAGTCAAACATCAAAAACAAAGTCAGACTTTTCCTGACATTAGTACGATGAATTCGGGACTTTGTGTAAGTCCACAAGCATCACTATGTTTTCACCAAAATAAATATATGTCCTCCACAGCTTATTACTATATAATATTAATAATAATAATATAGTATGCACCATTTATTAAGTACCTATTTTTGTCTCAGGAACTGTGCTCTAAAAGAAATTTAACAAAGTGGTCCACATAACAGACATAAAAAACAAGATTCAGAGAAATGAAGTTATTTGCCTGAAATAATACCTAAAAAAAGAGTCAGTAATAGAAGAAAAATGTGGAACAAAGTGAATTGTCAAATTCCAAAGCTTCTAATCTTGTCATTGTTACATACCGCTTTTCTGGTAAACATGCTGCATGCTACAAAATTATAAAATTATAATACAGATAACAATCTGATATCGATTGGTTAAAACAGTCAAAAATTATTGAGATTAGTAAAGAGAATTAAAAGGTAACACTTTTATTTGCATTCAAGTTTGAATGAAAATAATAATTATTAACTGGGTAACAGTAATAACAGTGATCACTTAGGCAAATATATTACAAAATTTACATTTAAACCCTTAACTGTTGAGTTAGAGATAGCCCTTATTGCCACCAGAAAAAAAATGCATACATAATGCAAACCTTCAACATTATATCAATTCATAGATGACTGTTTTTCAAATATTTAATATGTGTCACATACTTATTTAAGAGTGTTCTATTTTTGTCCTCTAGCAGAAAAGTATTCTTGCCAAGATTCAGCTTTCTGCACTCTATGTAAGAAATTTAATCTAAAATTAAATAAATCAAATAAAAAACATCCAAATGTATCTTATTTCAAATTAAATGTTCTTTTAGTATAGGAAAAATATCATAACCCCTAAGTTGTCAAAAATATTCTTCTAAAATTGTTTAAAATATTATAGTGGCAATGACATGCAACTGATAATAATGAAACTGCATGAAAGGGATCTCTGAATTCATAAATTGCCCAGTAGAATCTATCATTTTGATAGGATTCTGGGAACAGTTTCTAAAGTAATTTCACACTATGATGCACAGTTCCTTACTAAATTTGTAAATTGCCTTATAAGACAATATAATGAAGAAGGAAATGTAAACAGCTAAATCATTTATAAAGATTGAGAAGGTATTTCAGTCACTGCTTAACAACATGTATGATTGTTTTTTAAATGTGACAAAGATGGAAACAATCCCAACTTTGAAGTCAATTGATAGTATGAATTCTAAACAATAAGCTTTCTATTTCTTCGTGTCACAAATATTGATTTTATTATTTTGTATTTAAGAATTTCAAATATAGTTCTACAAGGATTTATTACCTCTTTCTGAGTAGATCATGATTTGAGCTGAGTTTTCATGCTTAAAAATTCTATCTAAAATACTGTTGATTTTACCTCATCAACATGTGTTACTATGTTTCTCAGTCTGCTTCAAATTATATTTAACATTTTAAACAAAGAAGAAAAAAGTTATTATTTCTTTTTTATAGTTATTCCTTTCTTATTTATGTTATACTAATGAACTATATTTATGTGTCAAATTTAATCAATTGTTATAAACTCTCCAGAAATACTATTTTTAGATATGATGTGAAAATATATACTGTGATTCTATTGCATAGGGAGTACAGCATTTATGGGCAATAAAAAATAAATTTCTTTAGTCTGCCAGAACTGAATTCTTGACATTATTTTCAAAACTTATAAAACAAAGGTCTATATATCTTTTATCATTTGCATATTATGGAGCTTTACTATACTCGATAAACTCATAGTCAGTTATAACTTGGGCAAACATGTGAATAAGGTTTGCAAAATAGTAATAAAATATGAGTTTGCATAGATTCCCCGAAGTAATTTATTTTCTAGTTTAATAATGTAAATTAATTTAAAAGCAAAATTTTTCCAAATAATAGTTTCTGCTAAGAAGTAAAAAAAAATATTTCATTAAAGCAAATCAAAATACATATTCATTTACTTTGACACTAAAACCTTTAAAGAGATTAAAACAGATATTTATAAGAGCAAATGATAAACAATTTATATTTATTGATTTAGTATGTACAATTTTTAAGCTTTTACTCAAGAGATTTGGCTCATGGCAGATTTTATACAGTAGTCTTTAGATTTAGAAAATAATTTCTAAGATACCAAAAAGGTTTAAGAAATGAAATAATATCTTCAGCTACTTCTTAAATAAAAGAAATTGCTGACCTAAACTTAATGAGATAGCATTATTAACTATAAAAATACCTAGCTAAATTTAAGTCGTAAGATATTTATTTCTATCTTCATTTAGCTTACTTTTTGTTTTTTATTAATTGTAAATGGTAAGTAAAAAGTAGAGGAAAAAGTAGAAAAGGTGGTGAGAAGATAAGAATTCTAGTTCTTTTTTAATGCTAACAAGGATTTGACAGGCAAGTTTCCTGGAATCTCTGGATTTCATGTCCCTAATCCGTAAACTTGGTTTATTGAAGCAGATAATGTCTAAGTTCATTTTGATGTTTAAATTCTGTAATTTAACTGCCAAACTACAAATTTTACAGAGTTCTACTAATAACTTTTAAGGCTATGTTTCTAAAGACCTAAATATAGAGACTATAAAGATTACTATTTATATTAAAAATTTTTTTGAATAAAACTGCCTGAAGAAACAAAAT
Organism: Pteropus medius; assembly: GCF_902729225.1. Classification (NCBI taxonomy): domain Eukaryota; kingdom Metazoa; phylum Chordata; class Mammalia; order Chiroptera; family Pteropodidae; genus Pteropus; species Pteropus medius. Next base: position 10,777,942 of record NW_024355205.1, read on the forward strand.
AAATGAGACCTAACAAAATCCTTTGTTTCAAAATGGCAGCCATGGTTCATCAAGCATATTTTGCATGTTTTTTAGATAAGTGTATGTAAGCAGAAGTCTGACATGAGGTCAAATTAACACAGCTTCCCTCCTTCATTTAGTCATTATTTATTTCATCCAGGAAACATTAACTTTGTATTTATTGTTTGTCATTCACTGTTTTTGACTCTGAATATAAAAGAGGAAAGAGTAGGTAAATATGTTAAAGATAAGAAATATGGTCACAATGTCACCTCTGTGAATTGTGGTAAAATAGAGTTGGAGAACTTTACCTAATATATGAGTAAATTTCTTTTGGATGTGGCTTAAAACCATTTTCCAAAGATGTCCATATCCTAATTACTGAAACCTATGACTATGTTATACCATAGGGCAAAGATGAATCGAGGTTGCAGATGGAATTTAGGTTGCTACCAGGTGACTCTTAACAGACTGTTGGTAGAAATATGGACTTTAATGTGGTTACTAGTGAGAGATCAGAAGGAATTGATCCAATATATTATTGAAAATTAGAGAAAAGGAGAGCTTTATTGTTATAGTGGTAGAAGACTTAGCAGAATTGTGCTGTGCAGTTTTGTGAAAAGAACTTATGACTAATGAAATAGGACATTTAAGCTGAGGAGACTTCCAAGCATAGTGTTGAAGGTAAGACTTAGTTTCTTCTTTCTGTTCATAGTAAAATTCTAGTGGAAAGAGTAAACTGAGGAAAAACTATTAAACAGAGAAAATAAGGTTTGATAATTTGGAAAATTCTCATATCTAGATTGTAAAAGATTCTATAATTAAGACACAGTCCTGTGCCGCAAAATGACGTTCCAGTCAATGATGGACCACGTGTGTGACAGTGGTCCCATGAGATTATAACTGAGTTAAAAAATTCCTATCACCTAGTGTAGCCATAGTAACATCATAGTATAACATGCTACTCACGTGTTTGTGGCAACGTTGGTATAAACAAACATACTGCTTTGCCAGTCCTATAAAAGTATAGCATATACAATACAGGTTACACCATCTAGGTTTGTGTAAATACACGCTATGATGTTCACACACACCAAAATCACTCATGACACATTTCTCAGAATGTATCCCTATTGTTAAGCAGCTCATGGCTATATTCACTGTCTGAAAAGTATGCTCTATAAAAAAAGTCCATGCACGTGGCTAAAAATATCTTTCATTAATACCTTATAAGGATAAAAGATCAGTATATTCAGTTACAGAAAAATTTCTTTGAAAAGATTAATCATGTGACTCAAAAATCTTTTCAACCAGCAGAGGCCAAATATAGATGGCGTTATTTAAGAGCATCATATTTAAAGGAGTGAATTCCTGTGACACCATAGGCAATCTATGGGATTCTTGAGATTGTTATATAGGCAAAGACTGTCAATTTTGACTGAAAATTACAGCCATAGGACACAGTAGAAGCCACTTAGACACTCAAAATTCTATAGCCAAGAACAAGCTGATAAAATCACTCAGTTGCAAAAACATATCCTTCATGAAAAAGGTAGGATGACATAGAGGATGGAGGCTTTAGCTCAAAGGGTGGAGCCATAAGACAGTAAAGGTCATTTTATGTCCTTGAAACTAAGTGGAGTTCTCCCAGCCAGATTTCAATATTGCAGAGGATTAACTCTTTTGCCTTCCATATTTTCATTTTTAAGATAAGAATGTTTATAATTAGTTCCTATTCTTGTTCCGCCATTACATTTTTCACAGATGGAGAGAAATTTTATCCCCAAATGGAGCATACCCATAGTCTCACTTATATCTGATTTAGTTGATGAGATTTGGAACTTTTGAGATGACGAAATTTAGATGAGCGTTTGGACTTTGAGTTGATGCTAAAATAGGATGATATTTTTGGGGATGTTGGAATGAAGTGAATGTATTTTACATGTGGGAAGGATGTGACTCTTTCCAGGCCAGAGGGCAAACTAACAAAATAATTGCCTCACAAAAATGTCCACACCCTACTCTTCAGAATCTGTAATTACGTTATTTTATATGACAATGGGAAACAAGGTTGCATATGGAATTAAGGTTGCTGATCAGCTGACCTGAAGACAGGAAAATTATTTTTGAGTTAAAAAATGCTTTGGCTCTTCTTGAATCTTTTACTTATGGTGTAAGGGAGAGATCAAATTGTTTTCCCCCATACGCTTAACTAATTTGCTTTAAAATTTTCTTTTGTGCATTGTATTACTGTGAGAACTTGTTGAAAGACAACTGACCAAATAAATATGCTTTTTCTTCTAGTCTGTAATCTGTTCCATTACTCATTGCTTTTCTAAAGACTAAAACAATACAATCTTTATTAAGAACATTTTGCACAAAGAAATTCAATAACATGAGTCCTCCATCTTTTTTCTTTAATTTCCTTTCACATTGTTTTTCAGTTTATTGTGGAGAGGTCTTACACATTTTTTCTTGAATTTAGTCCAAAGAACTATATTTTTTACATTATAATAAATGGCATTTTTTTTCTAAATTTTATTTCTGAATTATTTGATGATTATATACAAAAATGTAATAGATTTTAAAAATATTTTTCCAGTTTTGTTAAAATATAATTGATGTACAACATTGTATAAATTTTAGGTATACGATGTAATAATTTGATATATGTATATATTATAAAATTGTTACTACAATGTTTGTACATGTTAACCAACTTCACCCAATTATCCTACCCACTCTTTCTGCCTCTGGCAACCACAAATCTGATCTCTGTTTTTATGAATTTATTTTTTTTAGATTCTACATATGAGATCATACAATATTTCTTTTTTTCTACTTATTTCACTTAGAATAATGCCCTCAAAGTCCATCTATGCTCCCACAAATGACAGAATTTCTTTTTTTATGACTGAATAGGATTCCATTGTATAGATACATCATAATTTTCTTTATCCATTTATCCATGGATAGACACAAAGGTTGTTTCCAGGTCTTGGCTATTGTATACAATGCTGCAATGAACATGGGGGTGCAGATATCTCTTTGGAATACTGCCTTACCTTCAGATATATAGCCAGAAGTAGAATTGCTGGATTATATGGTAATTATATTTTTAATTTTTTGAAGAACCTTCATTCTGTTTTCCAGAGTGGTTGCATCAATTTATGTTCCCACTAACAAAGCTCATGGTTCCCATTTCTCTACAATCTCACAAGCATTGGCTATCTCTTGTCTTTTTGAAGACAGTCACTCTAAGAGGTATAAGGTTTATATCTCACTGTGGTTTTGATTTTCATTTCCCTGTTAATTACTGATGTTGTGCACTTTTTCATGTACCTGTAGGCATTTTAATATCTTCTTTGGAAAAACATCCATTCAGTTCCTCTGCTCATTTTTTTTAATATCCTATTTTATTTTTATTAAATTTATTGGTATAACATTAATAAAATTATATAGGTTTCAAGTGTACAATTCAATAATATGTCATATCTATATTGCATTATGTTTTCACCACCCAAAGTTAAATATCCTTCCCTCACCATATATTTGACCCCCTTTACTCTTCTCTACCTCTCCTCTTTTCCCTCTTCCATTTGGCAACCACTAAACAAGTTATATGAGTTTCTTATATATTTTGGATATTAACTCCTTATCAGATATGTGGTTTTCTCCATTGTTTAGGTTGCCTTTTCATTTTATTGATCATTTCTTACTGTGCACAAGCTTTTTAGCTTGATGTGGTCCCACTTGTTTGTTTTGTTTTGTTTTTGTTGTTGTTGTTGTTGTTGCTTGTGCTTTAGGTGTCATATCCAAAATATAATTGCCAAAACCTATGTCAAGAAAAACTTTTTCTATGCTTTCTTTTAGGAGTTTTATGGTTTCTGATCTTATATTTAAGTTTTTAATCTATTTGAGTTAATTTTTGTGAGTAGAATAAGATAAAGTTCTAGTTTTATTCTTTTGCACATGAATATCTAATTTTCCCAGCACCATTTATTGAAGGGGCTATCTTTTCTCCATTTAGTTTTCTTGGCTCCCTTGTCAAATATTAGTTGATCATATACACATGGGTTTATTTCTGGACTGTCAATTTTGCTCCAATGCTTTAACATGTCTGTTTTTATGCTAATACCATAGTTTCAATTATAATAACTTTGTAGTATAATTTTAAATCAGGAAGAGTGATGTCTTTAACTTTGTTATTCTTCGGATAGTTTTGACTATTATTTGAGTGTCCTTTGTTGTTCCATATGAATTTTAGGATTTTTTTCTCCACTTTGTGAAAAACACCATTGGAATGTTGATAGTATTGTATTAAATCTATAGATGGCTTTGAATAGTATGGACATTTTAACAATATTATTTCTTCTAATCCATAAAAAAATTTTGTAAATCAAAAACAATATGAATATGTATTATTTATAATATATAACAAGATTATATATAATTGACCTATATTAGTTATATGTATTTAATATATATTATAATATATAGGTCAATTCTATGTAATTATATATAATTAAGTATATATGTATGTATAATTATATATATATATAATTCCAAATCTTTAAGCTTTCCAAGTAATAACTATTGAAACAATTTTTTTCTGCTCCATTTTTCCTCTTTCCTTCTTCAATAACATGTATATTATACCACTTGATATTGTCTCACAAATCAATGATCAATACTAGCAGCGCATTTACTTAATAAGCACCAAAGCTCCAATCTGCAACTCAGGACCTATTCTTTTGGTCAGGTTTAGGGCCCCTGACCAAAATTTCATGGCTTCAAGGTAACTTTTGTCCTCCTTTTTCTTATTAATTCTTCTGTCTTCCAGTTTCTCTAAGGGCACTGCCATTGCCTAGACTCACAACTCTTCCTGTCAAGTGACATAAGTTTCTAATTAATAATACTTCATAGAGGTCATATTTTAGGTTAAGAGGGTTTGACTAGGAAGTACATTTTACTTCCCTGGAGAGAATTGGTCTCCCATAGAGCTCCATGGAAACTTCCTACAGTCTGGTGCTTAAGGCAGTTAACTCTGGTAGAATGGTGAGTAGTGAATCAGTCCCTTCTTCAGCCACATTATATGTTGCAACAATAAGGCTTCAACTCAAGGTTGTGAATCATAGCAGGGAGGGGCTGGTGTTATCTGAACTTGAATGTTGAGTTTGCAGAAAAACATAGCTGTTGACTGCTGTAGATGATGCCAGTAGAAGGGTAAACGTTTTCCCCACCATGCAATTTAAAAGTTCTGCAACTGAAAGGTCAGGAGACCTTTCCTGGATTCTAATGCCTGGGCCTGTCAGGTTGTTATACACTGAGATATTGAAGCACTGCATTTACTTCAAAACTTTGGTTCAGTCACTCTTCTGTGGGAGTTGCTTGGTCACTCATTGTAATTTGCTTCATAGGAATTTGGTTCTTATATTAGAATATTCTTTTATGGTATTCTCAGAAACAGAAAAATTATGTATATTTAGTTAAATGTTTTATTTCTGCTACTTCTAATCTTATTTAATATTGACAGTACATGCTAAAATAGATGGCATTATAATTATAGCACAGAGAAATAGAGTACAGTACAATATTTCAAATAATCAAAATAATAAACTCATCCTTACAGCCAAAAAGTATCTAGTAATATTCGTGGGATGCCTACTCTATATATCAAGTGAATCCTTGAGGGAGTCATGGCCATTGTTTAAAAGAAAGTGTTTTAAAAATAATTTCTTTTTCTATGAGAGAATCATTTTTGATACCTGGAAGTCTATAGTAACCATTAAGTTTTATACTGTTGAGTATGATTTTACTACATTTTGAAAGAATATTTGTCCTGAACATAAAACCCAATTTTTTCTTCTAATGGCTATTTTTGCTTGGAAAGTAAGTCATCATCTTTCTTTAAGGAAAATTATTGTGTCATATTCCTTTTCTCACAACATAATGCTTGATAAAAACTGAAATGTCAAGAATATTACAAAACTACCTTGTTTTTGCTTCAGCATTACGGTTAGCTATTCACATAATTAGATAAGTCATAAAACTCTCCATGTTTCATATGTAAACTCTTAAATGTGTAGTAAGGTAGGCAGCTTTTGCTTGTACAATGCAGGTTTATTCTACGCCTATGGATAAACATGGAACCTACCTACACTAGAATTGTGATTTTGTCAGCCTAATAGCATAGGGATAGACCCATTCTGCTTTTACTATGAATGCCTGAAACAATATAGTTGTAATAATAACTGAGTTATTTTTGTTTTCTTATCTAAACATGTTCTTGTCATTGGAAGATATCAAAATTAGTATAGACATACAATAGAAAGCAATGTATAAGTATGCAGAGCAACTCTGAATAACTAATTAAGAACAAGTAAATTGCTAGTTTTAAAAAACAACAGTAGTTAAATATTTATTAAGAAATTCTACATAAAAGTATTTTAATATATAATTTAGAGGTGAGAGTAAAATTAACATTTAGAGAAAAAATATTTTTAAATTTGCTATATTGGTGTAAAAATAAAATAGTGACGAAATATATACATTTTTAGGAGTTTGGGAAGAAATTTTCATCATATACTTTTAAAAATTTTTGTTCAATGAAGCTGCTAATTTATTCACACAAAATGCCAGTTGTCTTGAAGAGAATATGTATGTATGTATATATGTGTGTGTATATATATGTATATGTGTATATAGAGAGAAATATTATATCTCAATAAATGACTATTTCTTTAATTTTTTTAACTCTGTGTATGTATTTTTAAATATATTTATATATTCTTTGTGTGTTATTAGAAAACTAATGCATCAAGACAAGAAATCATTGGTTTCTTTTGCAGGATCCAAGTTAAAATTATATATAGTTTTACAATTTTATAATTAATGTTTAGCTGGTATGCCATGATTTTAGAAATATATTTAATTAATAAATTACTGACATCTAATACATACTAAGAACTTGTGATGTATAAGGACTATAGAGTTGCATACCTAATTTATAACTCATAACCATCTTTAAAGTTATGCATCGTTATTCAGATTTACTGATGTGGAAATTGGGACTCAGATTGATTAAGTATATAGCGTACAGAAAGAAGACAATCTAGTTCCAATCAAAGTCTGTGAACTTCAGGCCATCTAATGCAGAAGGAGAGGGGAGTAACAAGATCTGTCCTATATGTATCCATAAACATGTGGCCCCCATCTAAGTCATTGGTCAGAGAAAAACAATTTACCCTTTTAGGTTCTTCTGGCTGAGCTAAGAATTAAATTTACATAAGACAGATTAACAGGAGAAAATCAAATTTAATTATGTATATGTAGTGGTCTCACAGATATGGGACCTAAGAAGAAGTAATCAAAGCAGGCTGTTTATATACCTTTTAGACAAAGAAACAATGAATTTGTCAAATATTGACAAAAAAAGAAACAGGCTTAGGTACCAATTAGTGAAGAAACTAAGCAGAGTTTGTTTATATAGCCTTCTGGGCCCTGAATTCCCTATTTCTTCTGATGAGGATGTCTTTTACCTCCTGGTGCAGGAAGGGTACCTTCCACATGGGAGACTTATTTCCTGCTCTCAGGGTGACATACAGGAGACTCAGAGTATCCTCCTTGCACCAGCTATTTCTCAAGGAACTTTAATTCAAAATAATCAATATGTCATTTTGGCCTATCTTGGGGTGACCTACCCTAAGCCCCATTATCTTCTTGAGTCTAGGACAACAGAATTACTCGATCTAACTTTAATTATTGGTATTTGGTATATAATTAATCCTGTCAAGTCTCATTTTTCTCTTAACCTTCCCAGTGACTAAAAGGAACTCTTAAAGAACACAAACAAACAAACAAAACAAAATCATATGATAGTTTCCTCCGGATACTAGCTTTCATTAACTCAGTGTTCTATGACAGAAAAGTTCTACATTTTATTTGGGTAAGTTCTGAGCCCATTGCCTTTCAACTTGTCTATTATAAACTAATCTAGCTGTTTGAGTTAATCACCTTTCTGCTGATATTTTCAGTGTACTGGGAAATTTCTAATCTAGACTTCTGTCCTAAAAGAGCTGAAGCCATCTGTCTATTTCTCTAGAGTCCTACATTGGTTTGCTTTTCCCACCAACCCCTCCACATCATACTACACTAATTCTCATTTTTCAGTCCCCAGCAATCCCAACTTCTGCAGGTTAGACAGCAATCACAATAGCTTCCACATAGCACTAATGCTGAGGCACTAGACAGGTTGTTTTATCATCTCCCTTATAAAACTATTTGAAGACATTTCTTTAAAGCAGGAGGAAGACCTGACCTAAAAAGTGTTTCATTCAGAATATAATAAATGACCTAACTGAAGATGGCACTATTTCTACATCTCATTTTTGGGCATATTTGTGAAGTCTTACCAAATTATAGCCTAATTTTTCCGTAGAACCCTCAGTGGGGTTAGCTAGTTTAGGATGTATGCATATACGAATGTGCGCATTTCCCATTGTACTTAGACATCACCATCCACTTAGACTCACAGAATCAAGTATTGAGCACTCTACAAACAGGAAAGCTCTTTGCCCTTATCTCCTCCTCCTAGTTCCAAGGGGATTATTTTAAATTAATGAAGAACTACAATTTACTGCTCAGCTTTTATAATTCTCAAACTCTGAAGCGCATATACATATGATCAAAGGTTTTTTTTTTTATCATGACCTATCTGGAAGTAAAGCTGAGATTTAATTATAGAGTGGGGCTAAAATCCTATGGGTTAAATTGTACTATTTCCTTTTGGACTGGTTTATAGATGATCTAATTTACAAGACACATTTGTTTTGTTTCATTTTATTAATTAAATTATATTCCAATTTTACTTAAAGTACTAGTTAAAGAACTCTATGTCAAACTAGTAAATAAAATATATCTTTTGAGTAGTTAAAAGTTCAAGTTCACATTTGATTTTATTAAATTGAAAAATACTTGTAAAATCATATTTTTAGCTTAATAGTAATTTGTTGTTTTGTTACATAAAATTTATAGATAAAATATATTACTTCTAGAACTTTCCACAAATATCAAATTATGCAAAACAAGACTATCAATCTAAAAAATCTCCTCTCTCATCTATTTTTTTACATTTCTCCCAGATTTATCTTTTTTGAAAACTCCAATTAGATATTTCTATTGCTTTAAATCCAGCTTGCCATCAGCATAATATAAAGATATCTTAGAATTACTTAATTTTCTTAAAATAATTTTCCATATTTTTTTTTACAAACAATCCATATCTTATTTTCCATTTTCATAGGTTACCTTACGATTGTCCCAAATAATAATATCTTCTCAATCCTCCATTTCTCTTTGTATGCTATTTTCTCTTCATGGAACAAAGTGTTCTTCTCTTTTCCAGTAGTCAGAATATTATTTTATTAAAGATGCAGCTGAAAAGTCACTACTTAAAAGTTTTCTGTTTCTTATCTCTAAAATTCTTTCTTCTCTCCTCTACTCTCTTCATAGATAGCATTTATCACATTGTGATTTCTTATACATGCATTTTCTATTCACTTACAACATTATCTGGAAAATGTGCCACTATACACCAGAATCTGAATCATTTGATTATGTTAAAAATACAGATGTAGGAGCCCCCTCCAGAACTACCTAGTCAAAAGGTGGTGGTAGTAACTGAATTGTAAATAAGTACTCCAGATGATTCTTATGTGTATTCAGAACTGAGAACTACTGTCCTACCAAGCTTACATGATTTTGACTTTAGGGACCAAAACAAACTCAGTCTGATGATCTCCCTTTCGTTCACTGTATTTAAGCCACATCCGTTTTATCTAATTTCCAATGGGCTTTCGACGACTGTTTTCTCGATTTGTAATGCTCTTTATTACTTACTGTTCTCTTCAGTTGAATTATTTTTACATAATAGCACTTATCACAATTACATTTTAAGTCAAGTGCATGGTTATTTCTTCGTTTGTTTCCCACTCAAGATTGTAAGCTGTATAAGGACAAGGACATTGTCTGTTTACCATTCTTTCTTTCAAATTTGTACTAATGTTGCCCTACACTTAGGATACTTTGAATAAATATGATTATTGTTTTCCTTAAAGATACCAGTAAATGGAATCACAGTGGTTGACAGCAATGAGGCGAAAAACATAGAACTACACTTAAAAATAATGGTGGTAGGTGGTAGGGGAGAGAAGTCCAGACTCAAACTTATTTTTCCATCTACAAGCCAAGACAAAATCCTAGTATCCTTTACTACACAGCAAAGACCTTCAACCTATTACTAAGGAATTATTTAACCACAGAAGTCTACACTCTAAAGACAAATAAACAATGAATTTTGCTGAAAGAAACATCTAAATGCCAAAATAATATGCAACATATTATAACAGTGTTTCTGCAATTGTGAATCAGGATCACTTACAGTGCTTAATAAAATATAGATATCTGTGTCCCACCACAAACTTACCTGATAGTACTCTCAAGAAGAGGGGAGAAAATATAGTTTTTAAAGGAAGTATCATTGATGATTGACATGTTTGCAATACTTAAGAAAAGAGCAGTTGTTTGCAATGGTTGACAACTGATCAATTAGGACATATCTATGTAGCCAACACATTATGAGTAACTATTAATTAGTGAAAAATTGAATATCAAATCCCTCACTAATTATCCCACAAAATAATGGAAATAACATGGACTGATGAAAAATTAAGTTACTGAAACTACTATAGAGAATGTTGTAATGTCGTAAGTGGGAGTACTGTGATAAAAAAAGAGACTATGAAATATTGATGAACTATTGACCAAAGGTGGCGGAGGAAGGTAGAAGCAAATTATGTGAAAGTACAAAGCCTGTTTCCATGTCATGAAAAAGAGCTTCAATATTAACATTAATGAGTAACCATCAACTAAAATGCTTTTTTCTTTTTACCATAACAGAATTGTATTCATTTCAGTTTCAGAGAGGCAAGAGACAGATTTTTTTTCCTTTCATAATTATATTTTCTAGAGCTCAAGAAAAGTACTTTTCAGCAAGGTGATTCTAAATACAGGTATCCTTGTTTTTTCAAGTTCACATATGTCACATTGCTTTTACGAAAGACCCACATAAGTACCTGTTTTTGCTAACTAAAAGAAATCTGAAGAGGATTTTCACTTTTATGAAAAAAGGCAAAAAGCAAAACAACATTCAATATTTTTCAGTGAGCCATTATAGAGGCAGCAGTACACCCCAAGCAGTGACAGTAGCTCCTTCCCCAGAAACTACATTAGCATCTCAGCATCCAACTGCTGTAGCTGTATCTGTGCTCATCTGTGCTTTACCTTAAGGTATTTTGTGCTTCCATTAGCAGTGTCCCAAGGCATCGGAAAGGCCTAACAGAGCTTCTAAGGGTGTATTATGAATAAAACTGGGTGTCATCAAGCATATTTGGTTTGATTCAGTAGTTGTTTTTTAGATCTGGAAATGGTCACAAATTTTCCATATAACTTAATGTTAATTGCTTCTCTTTAAGCCATTTTGGCTTAGGAAAGTTTTCATAGGAACCCTCTTCTTTCAGATAGTGGGGTAAACCTGTATAGATCTTGTGATCTTTAAAGGTTATGGTACTGTACCTTCATGAGACAATTCAACAATTGAGCTGTTTGGGAGTTTACTTGTTTCAAGTCTGAATTCCAAATCATTAAAAAATTTACCTGCCTAAATATTGTTCATGATGGAAAATAATGTTGATAAAATTTAAACATTTTCATCCTACTTTCCTGTACTCAGTAACTGAGTTTTGCAAGAGAAAATTACAACACGATGAAAATTGGTGGCATGACAAATTAGTGGCTTCCAACCTAAAGTGAAATCCTAGAGTGCTCAGCAATTTATTTTCATGGCATTATACCTCAAAATAAATAAATAAATAAATAAATAAATAAATAAATAAATAAATAAATAAATAAATGATAAATTAAAAAACAAGATACCTTGGAAAAGCAAAAAAAAGATGAATGTTCATGTCCACAGTACTTTTCATCATACAAACTCTTTTATCCACTTCCCTTAATCCAATGAATTTATCTTTTTCTATCAAGATCAAGCTCAAGTATTATTATTCAATGAAATTTATCTTAAGTCTTTCACTTTCTCAAAAGTAGTTAGTTGAACTTTTATTTTTTTTGCATGTATTCATAACGTATTCTACATATTTCTACTTAGCTTTTAACTTGATATCTTTAAGTCAGAGCAAATAAATCTTTCTTACTAGTCTTTGAGTTCTCAAAACCAGGAACATTGTATGAGTCATATTTCTGTCTCCATGGCCTTATGTTGGGAAACAAAGATGCTTCACTGTTTGGCTTGACGGAATTTAGAATTAAGTAACTGTTCATATAAAATACATGAAATATTAAATATAAGTGCACGAAGCCGAGTTTAAGTAATGTTACCTTTTGTAAAGAAAATAAAATTCTATGATATTAAATAATTATAGAGACCGACTAGGTACCTTACTATGTTTATATCTTGCTCTCCCATTTCCTATAATTTTCTGACTTAAAACATTCTGGTATCTATGTTAAGATTTTAATTTAAAAAAAGGTGCTACATTTTGTTTTGCCTTTTTTTTTTTTTTTTGGCAAATTTCCAGCATATCCCTAAATTGAGTATTAACCTATAGAAAAATATATTTTTTGGTGGGTAATTATATCCTAAAGTTCATTTCATAAAATAATGAATCCAAGATGCATGGCTGGTAGATGTAAGTTTTCTTAAAACTTCTTTACAGCAGAATTTGAAATAAAATTTATAAAGTAAATTGACATTTTTATCATTATTTGAATCTTTTCCTATATGCCTCACTTAGAGGTTGTGAAAATGATAAAATTATAATAACTTACATAAAAATCTCATTAGCAGAAAATATAGGTCCAAGGATTTGTGGCAGGATACTCAGTGTTTAAAGAATCAAAGTTGTGATTTACTTACTAATATTAAAATACAAATATCCGGGATCATATTATAAATTTTTAAAAAAGCAAGTTTTGCATTCTAGAGTATTCACTAGTTCTTAATTCTTAAAAGTCACTTATCATGAGAACACATTTTAAAGAAGTGAAATAACTGGACATACTATACTTGACTCCATTTATATCAAACTAATGTATTAAGATCTACCTATATAACTTTTTCTAACTTGTAATGACATTTATATGATCTTTTCTTTAAAATATATGTGTTCATGGCACACACATATACACAGAGAATAAACATATACACACATGGTTAGAGAGACTCAACCACATTTAATAGTATATTTATTAACTTTTCTATCATGAAAACTATAAATCTTCATAAAAATGATCTATTTTGCTTCAACTGAAAAATTGTTGGGACTTTTATTTTTAGAAACATGTTGGTTATGTCTGATCTTATCCCTCATTATTTTAGAATAAAGAATGCTAACTCCTCTCTCCTTAATTATTTTCTGTCTTCTCTGGATTGTTTCAAGATATAACTCATATTCTGTGCTCTAGTATCATGCCTATTTTTCCCTTGATAAAATCCAAATTCCATCTAAGCTGAGTTTCCCGAGACAGGTAATGCTCTTGTCTAGCACTTGAGTCGGTATCAGTTTGAACTTTGCAGATATAGTAGCATGACCTATAAGCAGATATAGTAGCATGACCCATAAGCAAATAGGGTAAAAGAATAATAGTTTAGAAATAAAGTAAAAATATCAGAGAAAAGAAGTCTATGAGCAGAAGCACATCCAGAGTAGAGTCATAGCTGTCAATGGACAAAAGGAAGAATTATTTAGATTTAATTCTTGGAAAAAAGGGAGCCAGAGGAAGAGTGACAATCACAATATTTACTAAGAAATAATTCGGGAACTCCTTTTCAGACAACTGATTTGGGGAGGGATCAGGTAAAAGGATTTTGTATACTTAAGGAAAAACTGGTCAAGGTCTAGATTACATTATGTAATGAAAGAAAGTTATACCTAGATTTTACTTAGAGAAGAGATATATAATACTAGTGGCATGCACATAATCAAATAATACATCTTTATTGTCCTGGCACTATGTCAGTTACCCTATGATTCTGCATCCATTTTGAATTGGAGGATTAAAGAATTCTTGATGTAGACCTTTGAATATGACAAAGGAATACGACAAAAGGTGAATGTTTTTGGAAGAAAACTTTGGAAAGACACTTTCTAAGCACTAGGAGGAAAAGAAAACATTGTTGCAGAACACGCTTGTGAAATTATTCTGAAGGAACTTTGGACATCCTGATGTAGATATAAAACTGTCAGACTAGTTAATTTTTAGGTTCTATTTATTTTTTATATCCACAGTAGAGAATAAAATCTATTGTTACTCTAATTTTCTGCCTCCCCATGTCATTTTTATCTTTTTTTAAATACGTATTCCCATTATGGAGATATTTTGTTTACCAATATAACCCAAGTATATAAAAATTGCTTGGAATATGGTAGTTACTTTATAAATATTGTTGAATACATAAACATTTTTTAGCAATAATTTTTACATCAAAATTATTTCTGCCAAAATATACAGTATTTCTTGTCACCATAGAAAATCTTCATTGACACTTAAACCCATCATAAAAGTTATTCTAAATTACATCTTAATCAATGAAGCAAAGGAGTCAATGAAAAATTCAGTTGTCTCTTAAATTTATATATTTTATATTAATAATATATAAATTTTTCATTTCACTAGGATATGTTGTAGTTAATATTTAAGCAAGGGGCCTCTTAGTTGACTTACTTCCTAGATACCCTAGTGCATATCCTACTTTTTTAAATGAGTCATCCGAGTATCTGGATCTCCCAGGTAGTTGCCTCCTTCAGGGGAGAAGATGACTGAGAAAGACTCCAATATCCACAATATACAAGGAAACCATTAAGAGCAACCAAGGAAAATCAATATACTTCTTTATCAGAAAATATCGAGACCCTCAGAGATCACAAGGTAAATGAGAAAACAAAATAAAAGAAAGAAAAGAAATACTATTAGTGTCAGAAGGAAAAGATAAATCAGAAAATAAGACCATAATTCAAAAAATAAATAAAACCCTTTCTATGTGAAAGTTTAATTTCCAGAATACATAAGATAAGTGTTGGGTTCTTAAATTTGATTCTCCCTCTGGTGCTGTATTTTCTGGTTCTTAAAATAGATCTTTGTCTGACTTCCTAGGCTGGTTAAATCCTCTAGGTTTCACTTTTTTCCCCTCTTTCTTTATTATTATTACTTTTATAATTGTGCTTTAACTTACAGATTTTTCTTGGTTTTACATTGCAGTTCTCAATAGATTACATTCTTATGCATTTATGCAATTAGATTTTCTTTAATTTCTAAGAACACTTTTTGTTCTCTAGTTGCTCACATTTTTCATATAGTTTTGTTCGTGGTTTATGCATGAATATTGGTGTTGTTTTTACTCTGGAATTTTCCTGGACTTTAGAATTTTTTTCTCTTACACAAATTAATTATGTTTCTTCTCGTATAATTTTAAAAATTTATCTTGTATTTTATTTAGCTTAATTTTATTTAGCTCTCATATTTCTGATGATCTTTGATGGTGTATTAATATCTTATATTAAGGGATTATATGGACATTCCTTGATGGCTCATGGGAGATTCCTCATCTACTATAGATGTTGATGTATTTGCCTATTATCATTTTTTCCAAAGGAGAAATGTGCAAGATTTGTGTACACAGGAGAGAGGTGTATTGACGGGAAGGGTTTGGTTTAGTTTTAGATTAAAAGGCCTTCTGCTGAGAAATTGAGAAGGAACTTATTTTCTAGTGCCATAAACTATTTCCCTTCAGCAATTCCCACCAATATCTCTGCCCCAATGATTCAAATTCACTTTCTCTGGAATTTAGACTATCTCTTTTCAATAAAGAATTTGATTGGTGAAGCTATTACTTAGAAAAAACTTTATAATAAATCTCATCTGACTCTGAGCCTCCAATGCAGACCTTGATCTTGGATTCTCTATAAGGTTATTTATACCTGTTACATCAGCCATCTCTTCAGCTGTAGATCTTTACCACACTAGCTGGGATTTTTAACTTCTCATGCTTAATCTCATAATATGTTTCCATCATTTCCCCATCTTCTGGAATGCAGAAAACTCTCATCTGCTGTGAAATCTTATTCTCATTTTGGTCACAGTTTTGTTCTATTGTTTAAAATTTATGTTATGACCTCAATAAGATAATAGGAGAAAGAAAAAACAAACATATGCTCTTGGTTCACCATCATTATTATATTTGAAGGACTCAGCCATAGAGATAAATGAAGAGAACCACTCTTTTTAACAAGTTTAAAAAGATTAAATAAATTTACATTAGAATATGAAGACTAAAATAAATCCGTTAATAAATGTCTGAACACAAAGTAAAAATTTTTCACAAGTGGAAAAGGGCAAGAATACTTTAAAATTGAACACTAGAATGAAGACAACTAAACAATAACAAAAACGTAAAACAGATATTATGGTCTAACCAGAGGTGTAACTTTTCCCTTTCTCTTCATAGAAAAAAAATTAGAGCATATATTATGCCTTCATTGGATATTATTCTAGGTTCCTCGTATATAAATTTTAATTTAAATTTGAATTTCTGTCATTGTAGATTGTTAGTACATTTTGTTTCTAAGTCAAATCTTTTGATATCTTTGCTAAATCTTGAGTTATAAAATTCCTTAAAGACTAGATTTAGGTAGACCATATGAATTAGGTGGTTCCTTTCAGAACCTTTAAGATTTTTACTCGTAGAATGGAAACACAGGTAAGAAGTATTCTTTACAGAATGATGTATTAAAAGGTTTAGTTCTATGTTGGTATGTAGCACTTTATAGAAAATTTTTCTTCTCCAAAGCTTATGATGTAGTTACCCATCATTAATTAACTGATAAATTCATTCATTTTTAATAAAAGTTAATAGTTAAGAAAATAAAATTCATCTAAATATATACTAGAAACACTCATATCCTTATTTTTTATTAATTTATTCACTACATTAATAAATATAACTAATTATATATTTTAAAATCTTTAATATTATATATAGATTCCAAGTTATATTTCACATTATTTTAAAAGAGATTTATTAGAGTTGAAAAATTCAATATGGGAAAAAATAGTTAACATCAATGCATCAAGAAGTTGAATTAGTAATCAAAAAAGGTGTTTAGTAGGTAACAAATCATAGCAATGAATATAAATTCTTATGAATATGTATAAAAATGATGCTAATGTAACAATATAGGCAATAATAAGAAACCTTGAATTCTATGCAGTGATCGGTATTGGCTAGTAATGTTACCTTTGGCACCACCCCAGGGGCATGGGGGTTAACAACAAAGAAGTACAATTTGCATTTTTCCTTGGTTCTTCCCCACTGCAGCAAAGAATTACAGGTCAGCAAGACTTAGGAAAGTAGATTTTTTGAAAGTACATTTATTTTAGAAGGAGATGGGCCACCTAGGGAAGGCTATAGCCCTATGGAATTTGGGAGGTAAAAAGATAGAAGAAATAAAAGACAGAGTATGCCCCAAGGGAGGTGAGGATTTTCAGCCAAGAGAGCTATAATCCTGCAGAAGGAGGAAGGTCTGTTTATGTTTATATTTTAGCAGTGATGGGAAGTCCTAGATGATCCTTATGTAAGGTCACCTTGACTGACAGTTGGCTGCTATGTAACACTTTGCCTACTGCGCATGTGCTCACCCAGAATTCAGTCTGTTATAATTAGATTCATGAACTTCTAGGCAAAGTCATGGCATTATAATGATAGTATAATGAATCTGAGGTTATGGGCAGGTTAAGGTAGCACTTTCTGAGCATGTGTTTGTGGCTGGTCTAGCCAGTAGCTCTTATGGCCTTTGTGCTCTAGGATTTAGGGTAATTTATAACCCGAAAAGAGAGGTGTTTCTGGGAGGTCCTTAAGAAAGGTCTTCAAGAGAAGTTTCTATGGTTACAGATCTGAGACTTTGCTCTTGTCACTCAAGCCTGCCTAAATACCTAACAGTAATTTGGTGGGAAAGTGTATAGAATACATAAAAATTGTAAATGCTTTCTACCTTATTTTTGAGTTATTACAATTGGAAACTAATCCATCATAAGACTACTCCTTAGACTAACAGGCAATGTCCATATTCAGTTTTAAACTTATTTCCCATGATTCAGTCAGCAAATTCAAATAACTCCATATTTATTAACCATCTACTATATGCAACAGTGGAAAAAAAAGTGTGAAACTGACATTAGAAAATTTAGAATCTAGTGTCTGATAAAGAAATGAATCACAACATTTTTTTGTAACATCAAATGCCCCAATATGGGTAAGTTCAAGATGCTCTTAGATCCACTAGAAAAGACCTTCTCAGACTTAAGGAGTTATATAAAGCTTCAGAGAAGAGGTAAGACGTAAAATGATTCCTGAGTAGTGATTAGGTATTATCCAGTGTAGGATGTATTTGGTGGAGGCAGTATGGCATGTTCAGAAGAAGTGAATGGCAAGAGGTAGAGATTGAAAAATGATAGATCTAGATATATGCATTAGATGAATTCCATGTAGGTGCATAAAATGTGTCTGAGATTGTGATGGAAGTGAGAGGGAGAAGGAAAAACTAAAAGCTGAATCTAAAGAGATAAGAAGAAAAAATGGTCACAGAAGGATTTTGTATGCTATATTAATGTAATAGCAGTTCAAGATAACAGTTTTTCCTGAGAGCGATTGAGAACTCATTAAATACTTTTTAAAAATACAGTAATCACATTTAAATACTTTTTTTAAAAAAAGAATGTGTGTGGATAACCAACAAATTTAGAGCAAAACTATACTCGAAGAAGGACTGCCAGTTATGGAACTCAGATTATAAATCAAGTGAGAGACATAATGTCAGACAGAACAAAGATAATGGCAGTGAGAGAGGAAGAAAAAAAGAAGACTTGAGAAATATCAAAGAAGAAAAATCAATAAGCCCTAATGGTTGATTCAGTATAGGAGTGGATAGAGGTGGTAGTGGAGACTGGAAAGAAATAAGAAATAGAAATATCTGCATTGGTAAAACCATTCATTAAGGCTCAAATAGGAGGGGAAATGTTTTCAATTTGAACTTGTTAAATTGAAACTGCCTCTTGGGAATCCAGTTTGAGAGTTATCCCAAGCAGTTAATTATACATGTTTGGAACTTGAGAGTTATCAGGGCTGTAAATAGAGATCTTGAAGACAGAAACAGTAAACGCTTGTTTAACATATGGGAATTGATGAGCTTGCCCTGGAAGAATGAGTAAAGGGACAACAAAAATATGTTTGTGAAAGAACCATAAGAACACCAGCCTTTGTATGACAGAGGAAGAAAGAGAGTTGGAAAATGAGGCTGAACAGAGGCAGCCAGGGAGATAGAAAATTCCAGAGGGTGCTTGTCACAGAAGCCACAAATCAAAGTGGTAAACATAATCAAAGTTATTAGAGGTCACCTAAGTAATAATAATTGAAAATTGTCCATGGAAGCCAGAGACTCAATCATTATAACACTTGGATTAAATGCCTGTAATAAGTTGGTAAGAGGAGAACTAACACCTAAATATAGAGCAGAGGGAATGGAGAAGGAGAGCTAGAAGGGGCCAGTTTAATCACCTCACTCAAGTTACCACTACACTGGCCTACTATTAATTGTACAAATTAACTTACTCATTCCACTGTCCTTGCTCAGGATATCTAGCCCACATCTCTTTCTTTATTTACTCCATAGACATCGTGTAAGAATCAGTTAAATCCCATATCCTTAACCTTTCCCTGACTCCTCTGCTCATGCTGCTATTATTTTTTTAAACTGCTACAAAATTTACCTCTTAATTTATACACTGTGAAAGTATCAGTCTGGGTTTGTAGTTTTAAGCAGCAGATTATGACTGTTTATTTGAGCAGAAAAATTACATTTATTGAAAGAATATAGTTGGGAAGACTGGTATATAAGAATGAGATAAAGGGATTAAAACTAAAAGAGAGATTTAAGTTGGAAAGAATTGCAGCCAAAATCCATCCTAGAGAGATCTGTGCACTGTCCAACACGAGCGGTCATGCCTCTACCACCAGCACTTCTATGCCTTGACCCTTTTACTGGTGACAACACCACAGTTGCCCTTGGAAACACCATCCCTTCTACCCGGAAGCATTCTTTACCATCCTTGCTTCTGTTCAGACACAGCTCCAAATTCAAATTCCTGACATCTCTTCCCAATCCTATCCTCACCATTGGTTAAGCTCAGATTCCACAACAAGGTCCGAAGTTCTAGGGAGCTAACAAATTTGCCTGGTGTTTTCAGCTTTTAAATTAGGAGGTGTGATCTGCCTCCCACTGAGTCTCAGTCTATATATAAAGTGTGGGAAATTCCCCAAAAGTTGGACAAATGACCAAACAGAAGTCACATTTATACAACAATAATTAATCTTTTTTTCCTCCATAAGCAATTTGCTATCTACTCAAGTAGATTACAAACTCTTTTGGCATATTAACTCTGGTTTATGTTTCTTATCTCCCATTTGACCTAGTATAATTCTTGGAAATATGAGCACTTGATAGGTTTTTCCTATGATTGATTATATTAACATTACCTCTTCCCTCCTTCAAAATTTCATATTCTTTGTCGAATAGCTTTCCAGTTCCTCCCATTAAGGGACAGAGTATATTCCTCTGACCCTGGACTTTGGGTTTGTCATGTAGCTTATTTAGACAACGGAATCAGGCTAAAGTAATTGTGCACCAGTTTCATGCCTGGGTTTTACGAGTCCTTGTCTTGTGTCTTGTGCATCTGCCATTGCTGACAGCAACAGGGGTGGACTAAATATTTATCCCAGATTAAGAAAGACAACTATAAAGACAAGCTGCTGCAGGTGACTCCTACCTATATCACCTGATCCAAATGAATATGAGCTAAACAAATATTTATTGTTATATGCTGCTTAGTTTTGGTGGAGTTTGTGATGCAGAGGAAACTAACTGATACAAAAATGTGGGAGGCATTTTTTCTGTATTAAATCAAAGGCCACATAAAAATGGTAATGTTTTAAGTTTTTAGGTTTCACACTGAAGTAAAAGATAATATATCCCTTGCAATATATACAAGGTCTATATTGCAAGGGATATATAGAGTCTTTTCAAAGTCTCTTTTTCAATGGTATTTTATCCATATTGACTATCTCTACTTAGATATCTTTTTACATAGAAAATTTAAAAGATTTCCTCTTTAAGTGTTATTTTAATCCTACCTAGCTCAATATTCCTGTCACATCCTCAGCTGTAATGGTCACAGCTCAAGGTTATCATTGAGTGGGCCAAGTGAATGAAAAAAAAAAAAATAGCATCACGTTTGGACCTCTAGCAACTATCCTACTGTATAAACAAAGAGAAGTGACCTAAATTACAAGGATCTTTTGCTCGAACTCACATAAATATATCTATACACCTATGGGGTCCTTTGGGTTATCATACCTTGAGACTTATAGTACAAAGTGATAGAGACCACTTTTTACAAAAAAAACACAATTTTTAAAAAATATGTCTAAATTTAAATCATGTTACTTTCCTTTTTCTTAAAAACTCATATGAGGTACACTGCTATGGTTTCAGGCATATAGTAATTGTCAGCAAATAATCACTGCATATTTGATAATTTAATAATCAAAAGAGAGAAAGTCACCTGCAGGTAAAGTGTGCTAAAAAATTACATTAGACAAAAAAATTAGTATTGAGAAAATATACATGTCAAGGATAAAAGTGAATATTGCCACAGTTATATATGTTCAGTTTACTATACAAAGATAATGTGTTTTAAACTCTACATGATATATAATTGGAGCTGGAATAGTTATGTAATTAAGATGGCTTGTTGCCTTCCATTATAATCCCCACCCACTAGAGAAATGACAGATGGGTAATTTTAAGTTTTTAGCTGCAGAGAGGAAATGAGCTTATTGCTTCATCTGTCAGGTAAACCACTTTACAGTCTTCAACTTCATTAAAGCTTCCCCATCTTAGAAGAAATACATTTCAATATGGAAAATAGGTTGTTTGGGGATATTTATGCTTCATCTCTCTCACTGCTTCAGCTGTCCTATGGCAAATTTGTACTCAGAACTCTTCTATAAAGTCAATGATAAATTTTATAGTATTCCTGCAATCCTTAGAAACAAGATAATTAGGCCTGGAACTTCAATCATCTCTCCATATCTAAACACTTTCTTTTCTTCCAGGCTGACCCTAAACAAGGTAAAAATTGATGTTTTCACCTTCTTTCTCCTTTCATTAACTGACAATAAGCCTTTCCTTTTCTAATATTATACCACATACTGTTTTTTTTTTTTTTTTGCTACAAGTTTAAGACTAGCACATAAGGAATTGAATACATTTACAATGTTGTAATTCTATTTTTAAGAGGATGTCAATTTTACACAAATTAAATTTAAAGTATAAATAACTATAAGACATCACATCTCATTTTTAATATTTTTCACACTGAAAAGCACTGAGAAAATAATGTGATTTTTTAATACTTTTTAAAGGTTGAGCCATGCCGTATGGATATGACAATAATAAATGGAAGAAAAATAGTTAGGTGGAGCTAGGGGAAGGAACTCCCTCAACTATCATATGCCAACAAATCCGTTTATTCAGTTAGCAAATTAAATAAGTCATATGAAAAACCCAAACATAATGTGTTTGTTTCTTTAAGAATAATTGGTTATGGACTTAGCTTTACATCAGTTATAATTACAGCAGTCTAGTTAGCGGGGAGGGGGAGAATCTTGGCAAGTACAATTTTATGCGTATCTAAATAAAGTATAGCAGTATAAAACCTGCCGACAAACAGTGTTCATGAAAAGTTTTCAGATGTGTTTGCTATTTTATATACGGCAATTTTTTAATTAATTACCAAATGATATTAAAATGGCCTGGAGTTTACCTGTTAAAATATAAGTATAACATGAGATATCAAGGAATCCCTAAGTTTATTTTTAGATCTAAGGAATAGTATGCTTGTTAAGATAATCATGAAAGAGGAAGATACCCATTAAGCCATTAGAAGAATTTTCTAATCAAATCTTGTCCACCAAAGATGATAAAAACTATTTCTCAATTTTATAAATCAAGTAATTTCCATTTCTACATATATTAGTTATTCAATTTATTAAACTCAATTGCTTACATATAGGAAAGTTTGTGTGTGTGCACTCACACATGTGTTGGTGTGTGTCTAGAATTTCATCCAGTTAAATCCTGTATTTCTAGCATTTATACCTTGGGATATGTAATAGACAATTGCTTTCTTTCTCTCAGCTAAAACAATACATTTCCATTTAATTAAAGTCTCAAACATTGCTTGATTTCACATTAGAATTGTGATGTCTGCTAAATGAATAGGTGGATTTACTGGCATCTAACATTACATTATATTGCATACTGATTTCCCTTTTGGCAAAAGTTCCTAGAATTTCAAGACCTTCATTCATATGTTTAAATATAAAAGTGCTGATTTAAATAAAGAGTGAAAATGTAATGGACTAATAGGTCTTGTTCCACCTTTTTATTTTACTTAAATAAAATAAAACATGTTTCCTAGTTTCAACTGCCATTATAGTACTTTCAATTTAAAAATAGCATAAACCTATACAAAACCAAAGCTGAAGTTTTTACATTATATAAAAATATTGCAAAGCCATATTTTCAGTTCTCAAATCTGTACTTAACATTATAAATATCATATTTGGATAGATGTGACTGAAATGGAATATTCTCGAAATGATTTATATATGTTTTCTATTCTACTCACATTTGTAGACTAATTGTAAAGTTATACTCTGAATCTGTCAAGCCTAACATTTTTAAGAGATCACAAACCCTCAGCCTAATTATTAATAAAGGAAGGTAAAAATAAAAACTGGTGAGTGACATATTTAACCACAAAACAGAGGAAACTGCTGCTTCTAGCAAATGAATTAAAAAGTAGAGATGAAACCAGAGGCTTGATAGCATCTTCCTAAATTTAATTTGTAAAGTTTAATTTTGGTAATAATTAATAAAGAACCTTATGTATTAATCATCACTTTAAGGAAACCAGATACCTAAAAAAAAAGAACCATATAATTCTTTTGCATTATGACTGTAATGCAAGAAAACTGAACAAAACACATAATCTGTGAAATATAGGAGATAGAAGCTGAAATAAAGGTTTAAAATATTTATGGGACAAATGAAGTTATAGATACATGTCGATATTTTTAAATTACTTTCTAATCCTCCACTCCAAAGTGAAAAATAATCGAAATAAAACTTTTCATGTGCTTAAATTAGGAAAGGACTCAACAAATCTCATAAGCATAAGATAAGTATTAAATGCAGCCTGGTTTGGAACATGTCAAGAGAAGGGAGTTGAGACATTCATACCAGGCTTATCTGTTGTGTTTATAGTAAGGTATGGTAAACAGTGAAGGGAGGTAATTTCAAAGGATCAGAATCTTTATTCATTTGGAGGAAGAGTGCAGGAACTAGACAAAATGCAAAAAGAAAACAGGACAAGAAAACTGTAAACCCATTCTATCTACTAACAATACCAAGTCTGAGAAGTAGCAGTGGTTAATACAGTGTAAAAAAAAAAATACATGCAAATATTTATTTATATATAACTACAAATATATATAAATATATTAAAAGTTTAGAGTATTTATATACATTATATACTTATACATAAATATAGAATAAATATATATATGATATATTATGTGTATGTATGTGTATAATTATGTATGTTATATATATGGACACATACACACAATTTGTTTTCTCTAAGTTGGTATCTTCATAAGAAAAACAGACATCTAGATGTTTTTAAGGCTCAAAAATGAAAGGAAAAAAAAATATACATTGAATCATAAACAAATAGCCCAGATACCAGTCTAACCATTAATAATAAAATAAATTCATCTAGAAAAATTATGCAGTCTCAAATACAAGATCTTGTTTGTTCTAATAGTGAAGGCCATATATTTACCATTTAGTGGGTTGTCTTTAGGGCAGACATTCAAACAAATGGAAAAACTTAAAAAAACACTTCTGAAATTAGATACCCATAGTTGTTAATTTGCATCTGTCCTTCTCAGAAAACCAAGGAGTTTAACAGAAAATGTTCTGTAATTTCCTAAAAAGAGCAATCACTTCCTAAGAAAACAGGGAAATAATTCCACCTATAGTGTTTTTTGTTGTTGCTGTTCTTGTTGCCTGATAGACACAAATTTGCTGAGTACACAGCATCTGCCTCAGATCCAGGAAAAATGACCAGTACTTCACACTCCTACTAAAGAAGAAAAAAATGTAAGGACATAAAAAAATGGGTATTTTTGATATAAATTCATATGAAATCATGAAAGTAAAATTCAATATGATTATAATGCAAGAAAACTAAACAAAACACATAACCTGTGAAAAATAGTAGATAGAAGTTGAAAATGAGCTTAACTGAAGCAAGAGTAAAAAATAAATTTAAGAAAAAATAATGTCATCGCACAATTAAAAATCAAATAAGTGACAGAAAATATCAGATATATCCTTTTCTTATTTCAAAAAATTATCATGGAAGAAGGTTCAAAAAATCAGGTGCATTATAAAACAATAGACAATAGATCTAAAGGCTAGCCAGGGGCAATGCTACAAAAATTCTGCCTGGTCAAAACAGAGGATTTTATTTTGGATGACTCTATCTCACTGCGAATAACTATAAAATCTGTATAATATATAGGAATGCCTTTTTAAAGAGATTTCAAAGAAATTAACAGGAAACATTTGAGATTGCTATTGCAGACAGAATAAAATAGCAAGTGAATGAACGTCATCTTACCATAGCATTTTTCCTGAGGTCATTTATTAACTCCTACTGTGGTAAAATAGGTCTTGGCAGAATAGTACAGTCACACTGGGCTAAAAAAACAGAAGTTGAAAATTGAATTAGTCGAAGTAGCCAGAAATGAGGGAAAAGTCTGAAGGAAAAAAACCTACATGGAATCTCCCTTTGAAGCAATTATCTGCCACTAATTTCATCATATACAAGATAAGACTAACAAATCCAACATAAAGCAGATGCACAGAGGCTAAAGAGCTGAGTTCAGATTTTAGCAGCTATTCATTGACTAGGAGATAAGAAGTTAGAGTTAAATGCCAATGTAGAATGGTTGTGGTCAATACCTTAGGCTTTTAGTTGAGACTCTGGAAGTCATACAACTAGGAATAAAGGAACACTAAAACACTAACACAAAGAACAAAAATAACCTTTTACAGAATTGAGATAATCTACTTGTATCCTATATTCCTGATAGAAGAAAACTTAACTCTCGCTGGAAATAGAAAACATAATCTAATGTTTTTACAAATTTTAATAGGTAATGTCTAATACCTAATTAAAAAAAAAACTCATAAGAAATCTATAAAGAAAAAAAAAACAATTTATTAAAACCAAGGTAAAAACCTTACTACAAAAAAGTAGATATAAAATGACTTGGATTTTGGCAAATCAGACTTAAATTTTTAAAATAGCTATATTAATTACACTCAAGCAAATTAAGCAAAGCATAAAAAATTAAAATAAAATTTGAATTTTTCTAAAAGTATTTAATGAAAATACTAAAAGAGAAAAATTCTATAATTGAAGTTAATAATTTAATAGATGGATTTAATAACAGATGACACACAAAAGAACAAATATGGTGAAATAGAGGGCAGGTCTTAGAAAGTATCCAGATCATAGCCAAAGGGGAAAGGAGAGAATGCAAAAATACAGAAATGATCATTAAGGCCATGTGAATATGGTGTCAAAGTCAAATGTAATTGCAATTTAAGTTCAGGAGAAAAGAAAAGAGAGACTAGGCTAGAAAAATTGCTAAAATGCTGGCTAAAATTACAAATTAAAAAAAGATGAGATATTGAACTCCATGAATATTTTTTTAAATATTAAAGCCTCAGTAAAACCCACAGAAAATAAGTAGATAGAAACTCATACATAGGTATATTAAGATAAAACTACTTAAAAAAAAAAAAAACTAAAAAACAAAAGGAAAAGAGAAAATTAAGGGCCACTAGAGAAGGAAAATGTATTATCTTCAAAGAAACAATGAAAAGTTTACAAATTTTTTAAAAGAGATCATGGAAGCCAAAGACAAATGCTGAAGGAATAAAATAATGCCAACCTGGAATTCTATAAACAGATAATATAGTCCTCAAAATATTGGTGAAATAAAGATATTTTTAAGCAGACAAAAGCTGGGAGTTCGGAACCAGTGGATGAAAAATAATACTAGATATGATTGAAAATAAGACAAAGAAGGGACTCTCGAACAAGGTAAATAATAATATATAAATAGCCATTGTTTAAATGATTGTTATGATGATATATAATGTCGGGTTCAAAGCACATGTAGAGACTGCATGTATGAAAATAGCACAAAAGATGGGCATGAGAAATTACATTAAATATATGTAAGGTTCTTACAATTATAGACGTGGTAAAGGTAGAAAATCAAATGTTTGTTAATCAAATAATACATTGTTTATATAACCCATTATTAAATATAAAAAAAATAATGGAAATCTTAAAACTCAAGCCGGCAATTATCTCTGAGATTAGGAATAGTGTTTTATTTTATTTTATTTTTTTTTTGGTTAAAAAATATCCAGGAGCTTCTGAGGTCATGGCAATTTTCTGATCTCAACCTAGAGAATGATTTGGTGGTTGCTCATTTTCTAATTATTTATTACACCAGATATATACAGTTTATGTTCCTCTTTTTCTGTATATGTAACAACATAAAGTAAAAAAAAAAATATTTTGGGGACACTATCATAATGCTATTGGGTGGTCATTAAAGGGTTTTATGCATAGAATGATAATATTTGCTTTGTGAAAGATTACTCTGGCTACAGCATGAGGAATGGATATAAGTGGGGACAAACAGGGAGAGAAGTAGGCACTACCACAGTGATAGTGGAGATTTGATTTATAGGAGGATTGGAAGCAATTTTAGAAATGAAATCTGCAGAAGTAATGATTTAATTAGGTGGGAGTGAAAGTGAGAAGAGTCAAGAAAATTTTGAGAAACGAGGCTTAAAGTAGGTTTAAACTAGGCTCCTGACTATTCCTAGAAGGATAATAGATTAAAGCATTCTGGCAGGAGAAAAAGGGTCACGAGTTCATTGTGAGGTGTATTTGATTTCAAGTGTATGATATTCTCTGGATGCTCCATGTAGGGTTTGATGAACAGAATAAAAATTTCAGCTAGGCGATATATTTGGGTAGTGTACAAATGGCAACTGAAGCCAAAGAGAATAGATGAGGTCATTTTAGAAGATAATGTAAAATGAGAATTGGTCCAAATACAAAGTGATTTACATTACATTATTTTATAAAATAAAATGGGTCCGCAAAATTAATTGATAAAAAGCAGTCAGAATTATAAGGGATATCAGAAGAGTGGTGACATCCTGGATCACATTATGGCATTGCCTCACTAAAATATAGGTAAATGATAAATAATGGAAGGATGGATGGATGGATGGATGGATGGATCTGCAGGTACACAGTCATAAAGAGAGTTGTGCAGAAATTAATAAAAGTCCTTTGTGATCTTCTACCTTTCCTAGCTTCATTACCTACTACTTTTTTTATACATATATTTTAATCTAGGGTTAACAAATTTTTTCTAGATTTTATTTGTCATTCATTTTCTGGGCTTGTGCTCCATTTCTTTTTATCTAAAATAATCTTCATGTATTACATATCATTAAATTCTAAATATATTGTAAAATTTGGCTTAATAATACATACTTCTGGGAATATCTTCTGGTCCTACAAAGTGATTTTCCTTATTCTCTATTATATTTTGGGGGGATTTGTCCATATTTGTTCTTATCTCACTATAAATACACAAGAGCCCTATGAATCCCCTTCAATAAAGAAGTCTGAAGTATAAGAGTAGAGACTTTCCTTATCTAACTTGATTTTATATAACTAGGCATTCAATGAATATTTGCAGAATTGCTAATTTTTAACATTTTAAAGGAAAGGTATAAATACCATATTATTCCTAGAATTCAGAAATAATATACTTGTAGCCAAAGGAAATTACATAGTTTGGGATTTATAATTTTGAATTGATAATATAAAATCAAGATGTAAATATTTATGGATATATTACATATAAATATTTATGTTATATATAGATATAAATATTTATGGATGTGTGTGTGTGTATCTTTCCTTGAACTCCAAATACAGATATCACTAAAATTCGACTACAGATAAATTTCATAGAACTTTCCTGGAATACTTTTTACATTGTTAATTCTATAACTTAATTATCTAAATGAATTTCTACGTAATCATCTAGATATAACACCATGGCTATCCAATGTAAATTGTATTATAAAAGTTTAATATTGTATTCTTTTGCACATAAGCACTTTAACAATTTTTAAAGAAATCACAAACTACAATGTACTTTAACACAGAAAAAGTAAGCCAATCATTTCTCATTAACTTTACAAATCATGTGACTACATAAGCTATTAAACCTTAACCAGGACATTCTTCAGTGCAGTTATAAATAACTAGCTGTCAAATTTCACAGCCCCAGTCTGGTAAAACATTTCTGGATTTTTGGATATCACTAGCATCAATATAACATATTTCAAGAATGGGTGAAGATATGAAAGAATAACATAAAAACCTAAAAATATTCCCAGAAGTAGAAAATTGATTTTAGAAGCCAAGACCTAATACTTAGATAATATTTCATTTTTTTTTGTAACAAAAGGAACATCATGTCTTTCTAATCCTACTCAAGCACATAATTTAATATATTTTTTAAATTACACATAAATGACATAGTGAAATTGCATATCAAGCATAAAAATATATTTCTTAAAAGATACAATAGGCAAAAGGAAGATTAGCCACAAATAAATACTAATTAACCAGACAAGAGGTATCCTCAAAGTCTATGTGAAAATCATTGTCAACTTAGATATCTATACCCATGTAAACTATATTTTGACACAAATGGGAACGTATGAATGATAATTCAAGTTGAATGATTTGTATATGTCAGTGTATTATAGTTCATAAATATGTTTAGGTACAGTAAAGTGAAATAAACCATTTTCAGATACTAAATAGTATAAGGGTTTCTTATTCATCAATTAAGAAACCTGCTAAGAAACCTGCTTTAGCAAAAAGATAATTGAACAAGGAAGTAATGAGATAAAATAAGCAATGGTAAACACTATTATTGGTAAAGTATACTGGTAAATTAATCATGATTATGAGCAATAAGAGCAAAGGAATAACAACAGTATTTGCTTTTATATAATTAAAAATATTTCCAACAACTTTATCTGAGAAGATATAGTAAGTAGATTTAAATAAAGTGTACTGACCCACAGCTTATTGCAGAAAGGCATAAATCTACCAAATAACTCTGTATTTTCTTAAAAATTGAAAGAAAAATGTAAAAAAATATACCAGACACAACACAAATTTTCTAAATCAATAAAGAGGATACAAATGTAACAAACAAAATTTCATCAGTCAAACAAAATTTCATCAGTCCAACAAAAGAAAACGAAGAAAACATGAAGCAAAAATAAATCATGGCATGGAAATTAAAAGTGCCTAAATGAACGGACACACATGTACCTTCATACATTAAATGGTAGTGTGGGTCCCAGGTCTGGCCGATCCCAGGTCTGGCTGTGATCCAAGCTCGCAGCTAGGAATAGGACTCTGGACTTAGTGTTACATTTAATGTTACATTAGTGTAGTAGGGTGCCTAACATATGTAAACATAATTCAGCTTATTGTATTACACATATGTGGCTGATTGCCACTATTGTACTCTGATATATGTGGAGCTCATGTGGTCCCCTAGGGACAGAAGCGTGTTCTCTGCATTAGAAGCATGCTCCCTGCAATAGAAGCATGCTCCCCGCAATAAAGTTGGTTTCATTCTCATGTCTGTCCCTTGTGCATTCTGCCGTTTAATTCTCATGTCTGTCCCTTGTGCATTTTTCCAGCTGGGCATCTCACCACTGAAACCTTCTCTTCTCGATCAGCTTGGCGCTTACAGGCAGAATCAATATTTCCAAATTTAGAAAGTTTTAAAAACCTCAAAATTAATGGCCTTATCCAAATAGATGTGAATAGCAGAGTAAACTCAGGATAGGACAGAGTAGGATAGTCTAGGCTAGGCTAGCAAATACATTATATTTACATAACTATTTATAACCTATATCTCCTATAGTGTAAGCTTCATAAAAATAAGAAATTGTTCACATACATCATTATATCATCAGTGTCTTGAACTAGCATAGAACAGGCATTCAATAAAAATTTGCTGAAAAAAAATCCAAACAGATGCTTTCATGTAAACTGGTGTTGATGGTGAGATGTTTCTAAAAATGCAGAAGGCCAGTGAAGTGGTAAACAAAATAAAAAACAAAGATCAAACAAAATACTGTTTCAAATTGTAAAATATTGACAGTCATCTTTCATTTTTATTTTGCTACTATTTTAACTTTTAGCTGTTTTGAACTTATATAATTGAATATCAATTTTCCATTAGAAGACATGCTGAAAAATGCCTTTCTCCCATATCTTAATTTTTTATGTATGTTTTTAAGTCATTTATTCTCCATAATTTACTTTTATTACTTAAATATTTGATTCTCCATAGCTTATTTTATTATTTAAATCTTTGAATCATCTGAAATTTGGCATAAGAATCAATTTTTAATGTTTGGAGCAACAAATTTTTGGAATGTTGTTTGACAAAACTTGCTTTTTTAAAATTGATTTTAAATATATCTCTTTTAGTATATATCTCTTTGTTTCCCTATATTTCAGCCCATTTTGATTTTTCTTTTGCCTTTCTTAAGTTTTCTTATATTTTGTTTAGCATTAACCAGTGAGTCTTAACATGTTTCTGTAATCTGGGTTAAATTTAATTACATAAAACATGAATCCAAAATTTAAGGAAAACAAAAATATTTGCAGCATAAATGATAGGACATTGTTGATATCCTTAGTATAGAAGGATAAAAAGTGGACTTCCCAATGGAGTGATACTGCAAACCTCACAGTCAAACCATAATAAAAAATCTGTTGATGGCCAATAAACATGAAAAAAGTTCAAAGCCATATAAATACAAGTTAAAAATAAAGGACTACATCTCTTTTTTCTTATCAGTTTAGCAAAGATTAAAATAATTAATGCAATGCCCAGTGTTGGGACTGGAGTAGGGGAAACATAAACTGTCAAAAAATGTTGGAATGAACTGGTGTAACAATTTCAGATGACAATTTGACACTACCTAATAAAATTCTTTGAAAAGTTTGACTTGTCCCATCAATTCCACTTGAAGGACCTCATTCTATTTGCAAGAATATGACAAAAAATGTTCACTTGGAATTTGGTATTCATATCAACATTAAGTGGCTATTAGATGGTATGTTATACAAATTCACAACTATATGCTCACAACATATAAAACATATGCACATACATCATATATTTACTGACCTAGATTATTTTGTCATAAAAGAAAAAAATATAATAATAGTTTTGAAGTCCATTTTGTTATTTAAAATCAATTATACATAATGTAATGTGTGATAATATATATGTATGCATATATGAAAATGTTTCAGACTGTTAATAGAAAGTAATTTTTCTGATAGAGATTAAAATATTTGTTTTCATTGTTATGATTCTTCATTTATGAATTATTATTTCTACAGGAAATATATATTCTTTAATTATTTAAAATATAAAGAATTTTTAAGATACTTATTATTTAGCATATATATATAAATGTAAAAGCACAGACATACACATGAAAACACACATATAAATACTTTCATTCCTACAATTCCAGCTCCTACTCTTTCCTATTTATCTATCAGTTCTATAGGCAGACTGAAACTCAGCTGTCATTTATTGAGAAGAACCAACAATAAGCCACCATATATATATACATTATAAATATAAATAAGAATTTGATTATATTCATATCAAATATTTCTTTTGTAATCTACCTGTTCAAACTTGCCAGATTGGATTTGTAAAACTGTTTTGATATTGATATACTCAAGTTTCAGCATCTTTTTAGGGCAGATTTCTTTTAGACTCTGCATGGAGTAAATGGTAATTAGCAGTCTGTGTACAATATTAATGTCAAAAAATGACAATAAATCTTTTGAATCTTAATGGAAACATTGATTTTTAAGTAATAATTGAATAGGAATATAGTTTGAGTCCAAACTAAGAAATAATAATCTTTTGAATCTTAATGGAAACATAGATTTTTAAGTAATAATTGAATAGGAATATAGTTTGAGTCCAAACTAAGAAATAATAATCAAAATATTTTAAAACTTAACAAACTTTTTCTCTTCAATTACCAAAAATAAAACTCAAAGATTAACAGATTGTATTTATGTTTAAAAAAAAAAGTAACAAAGAGTCATTAAAATATGTGAATTTAGTAGAGGAAATGCAATTTTAAAACATTTTAGAATTTATATCAAGACTATTGTATAATATTTGTTTCCCTAATATAATAATGCTAAAGTCAACATCTATCCCAACATGTCTTTGAAAAAGTTTTTTCTTTCTGCCTATGCAAATTTACAATAATGTAGAAATATTTGTGAACTATGTGCAAATGATAATATATATTGGTTATTTTTTTTGTTCCTGTGGCTGCATTGGAAAATAGACAAGAATGAGCCCTCTCTTTCTTGTTAATCTGCCTTTTTGAATTGCCATAGGCAAACATCATAAATTTCAAGACAATTAGAGATTCCAATGAGCTATAAAGTGATTTGAAATTCATGAATGTGTAAGTTTCATGCATTTAAAGTCATTGTCCCACTTACCAAATAGACAGGATTAGCAATTTCAAGCTACCTGTTTTTAAGAATTACAAATTCAAAAAATCTGTACTTTGCCATTTAAAATTCTTGATGGCCCTCCCATTGTGAGAACAGGGTTATTTTGTAAATTTATTCCTAAATTTCATAATTGCTTTTATGGAGAACAAAAGCTTTTATTTTCCTTTACTTGATATATAAAACAATTCTAATTTATTGCAATTATTACAATAAATAGCAATAAGTGGACAAAATAAATATATTTACTAGTTATTCTCACAACTAAAAGAAAACACAGAAAACTATTTGGTGAATATGAAATCAGAAGAAGAAAACTAGTTTGATTATTTCCATTTTCTGTTATGTTTTGATGAGAATATTGAACAGGACTCTGAATCTTCAGTCATCTCTTTACCACTTTCTAAGATATGGGGAAGAAAACTGGACAAAATTATCTAAATTATAACTGAGCTGTGATTGCATGCTGAAACAAGCATGTTAACCTGAAGTGAGAACCATAGCCAATATATAAAACAAAATGGAAAAGTGTGAGAGAAGAGCAGATATAAACAGGTGAAAGAGAAAATAAAAACAATCTTTATTAATATAATATTTAATATTTATTATTTTAAATAGAATTTCCAAAGTCTTTGATATGCAATTCAATACAAATAGCAATTGAATATGGGAGGAGATGCTAAATAGTTGCAAACAGATGGAAATAAAACATTTAAAAAATATAAAATCAGATTCTGTAATAAGTAAAGGTATACCGCTTCCTAGATGTGATAGCCAAGTAATGCTTAATAATATTCATTTAAGTCTTGACTAATTAATTTTTAATCCTTTACAAAATATAAAAGGCTTCTCCGAGAATGGTCAAGGTCATCTTAAGAAATGAGAATTACCTACAATTTTCTTAGACTTAGAAAAAAGAATACATCACACATGAGATTCTAATGCAAATTTTTATTCTTCCTCTTTTAAAGAAAAACTATTGAAAATTATCTGCCAGATAGAGATGATCAGCAGTATTTTTTATGGACCTGAGTGATTCCCTTCTGTTTTGCATAGCTCTGGGCATGAAGATCACATTCTCCTAGTCGCCTGCTGGGCTGGCTAGACAATTGACTCCTTGTTATATTTTCTCCCCTGAACCCAGTTTGATTAATTTATTATTATTTGCAATTTTATCAAATAGGGAAAGAAAACGTTCCTTCATTTCAATGTGCTGTAGGTAATGTTGCCTGCTTTACATATGAACTCTTTGTATGACTTCTCTGTGTTCATGGTATATATTGCAGTTTGGCTTTTACATGAGAATGCTGTAAACTTTATTTGAAGTATCCACTGAGAACAGATTACACCTGTTAGAAACATACTCCATATGATAGCATTAAGATTTGCTCAATCACATCATCAGACTCTCATCTCCCCTTCAACTTCAGAGCAGTTAGGATTTGTTCTTGTTGAGTTCCATGTCACATGGTATTATTGTTAGGTAGTTAGGCAGGCTTGAACAACAAGAGCAAAGGCCCAGCTCTGTAACCATAGAAATCTCCCTTGATGTCCTTCCTCAAGGACATCCCAGAAACATCACCCCCTTTAAGGTTATAAATTACCCAAATCCTAGAGCACAAAGGCCATAAAAGCTGCTGGCTAAAGCAGCCACAAACAAGTGCACAGAAAGCACTACCCTAACCTGCCCACCACCTCAGCCTCATTATTCCATCATTATAATATCATGCCTATGAATCTAGTAACAGACTTAATTCTGGGTAAGCACATGCATAGTAAGCAAAGGGTTATATAGCAGCCAACTTTCAGTCAAGGTAACCTCACGTGCGGATAATCTAAGACCTCCTATCATGGTCCAAATATAAACAGTCCTTCTCACTTCCGCATGATTACAGCTCTCTTCGCTGAAAAGCTGCTCCTCCGTTGGAGTACATTCTGTCTTTTTTTCCTCTTTTCTATAAATTGTCTCTCAGCACTGCATCATCTCATAAATTTTGACAGCACTCTGTCTTTTATCTTTTCACCTCCTAAATTCCCTGGGGCTGCAGCCTTCTTTAGTGTGGCCCATCTCTTTTTGAAATGTACTTTCAATAAATCCTACTTTTTATAAATCTTGCTGACCTATAATTCTTTCTGCGTCGGTGGAGAAGAACCAAGGACTCACCCTCATGCTGCTTAAGTAACACCAGATTTCACATCACCCCAGTGGTATCATTACAAATAGTCATAATTAAATTATGTGTGAGCTTTAATCCTGGCTCCACCCATTATTTGCTTTTGTGATTTGGGCAAATTGTTTAGTCTCTGTGACTTAATTTCCTCATCTGTAAAACTTACATTACCTACCTTATAAGTTTATATTAGGAAGAGTATGAATTAATGCTTGTAAAGAGCTAAGAACTATGGTATCACATAATAAGTTATCATTGGGCATTTTTTGTACACTTCCACATAACACAATGGTCAACCTAGGCAATAATTTACATTTAAAAAATTATAATATCAAATGATACTATAATTACCTAAGTTGCTATTATAGTTTAAACATGTTTTAAAATATAAACTTTTGAGAAATTGCATACATTTTACTATATCTCTATGTGTCAGCCTTGTTGGGGAAGAAAAATAATCTTTCTTTTACCCTTCTAAATTCTTCTGACTGGCCCAATAATCAAATTTAGAAGACAGATTAAGAGCAGAAAATAACAATTTTTTTTTTACATATATACATATGGGGATTCCATATTAATATAGAACTCACCCCTACCCCATGACAAATTGGGAAGCTGACGTTTATACGACATTCTGGACTAAGGAGATGGAGACAAGGGTTCTAGGACTTCAAAGGGAAAGTCAACAATACACGAGTAGACGAGAAACAAATTCTCGCCAGGCCACTCAGAAACAATGGGATAGAGAGGGAAGTCTAACAAACACACTTTGCTAGATTCCTCCCTGTCTGCCACACTTAGTTCCTATTATGCTAAGATGATATCTCCCTTCCTTTAAGCAGGTTTTTTATATCTGAATGCCTTTAGGCAGTTAAGAGCTCTTCTTGAATCTTTTGTTTCTTAAAAAATAACCAGCTTAAAATAATCAATATCACAAAAAGGCATATTTTTGATGGCAAACCCTGCTTCCCCTCAGCCTCCAATTTGTTTAAATATAATGGGATTAAACTTTTGGAAATTTCATAAAGAATAAGGGCTGTAACTTCATGAAATTCTATAAATGATGAATTTCAAATCTCAATATTACCAACTTTATCAGTAAAACTCTAAGATCAACATAATTTTAAATATTTGAAATACATGCTGTATAAATCACTCAGGACAAGCAAAGTGACAGTGCCTGTGGAATTCACTGCCTGTCTTCTCTTGGAAATGAGACTCACTGATAATTCCTCTATGCTCTAAATAACTGAACTTCACTAATGTGGACCCAAGTCTGTAAATTATATTTTATATGTAGCTGACTGGTAAGCAAATTTGATTTCATGCAAATATTTTGAAGTGGATTAGTTGATGGAGAAACCACATATGAATGCTAATAACATGCTTCTATATATACACGGGATAAAAATTTCTTCAATCTACAAGAAAGTGTCAGCATTAATAAAGCAATATCATGCTATACCTCCCCCATAGCTGGCCTATATTGACGTGAAAAATATAATGGTAGAAATACAGAACTTTTCACATATAAATAACCTTACGGTGTTATGAAATTTTTATCAGGAAGAGATAACTAAAGAGAAAGAAGAAATCAACTACAAAGAATATTATTGCCATCTATCGACAATGGAATTTGTGGTAAAATGTAAAATCTATTTTCATTATATAATTTTGGATGTCTTATTAATTAAATAATGGCATATCAGTATGCAGAAAAATAATTCTGATCTAGAGGGTATAGATTTGGGAATAACAAATGGATCTTTATATCATCTCTTAAACATTTTAGAAGCTCTTTGGAATATATTTCCAAAATGGTATATATCATAGTTTGGACATTTTGTAGCATAACTGATGAAAGCTTTCAGAAAGGGGCTAACATTTCTTGTTGAGAGTTAGTGTTCACCCCTTCAACCACTGACTATCATAATTCCTTTCTGAGTTGTTAGTTATTAGGTAGAAAATGGTAGCTTAATATTTATCAATTTATCTTCCCAAGATGCCT
Source organism: Pteropus medius (assembly GCF_902729225.1). Classification (NCBI taxonomy): domain Eukaryota; kingdom Metazoa; phylum Chordata; class Mammalia; order Chiroptera; family Pteropodidae; genus Pteropus; species Pteropus medius. The sequence continues at coordinate 10,816,159 of NW_024355205.1, forward strand.
GTTTTATAAACTAAATGATTTAATTTTAATTAAATGCTATAAATAAATATAAAGTATGTGGATATGCCTCCATGTTGTCAGGGCCAGGGAAAGTAATGCCCTCACTCCTTTAGTTCTGTGTGGTGGAATAATTCAAATGACATACAGCCGATTAACAGGAGAAAATAAAATTTTAATATGTTTGCACGGGGAATTCACCTAAGCATGAAAATTCCAAAGCTAGTGAGGCAAATTGATGTGTCATTTTATATGTCATTTTGGACTAAGGAGGGGAAGGAAAGCAATTCACAGGTAGATGATAAAGAGCAAACATTTGGTAAATAAATTCTTTCAGGGCCACCCAGATGCAATGAGACACAAAGAGGAATCTAGTGAACAGATTTTTGCTTTGATCCTCCCTATCAGCCACATTTAATTCTTATGTGCTAAAGTGATTATACCGAGGTGAATATGTTAAGTTCCCCTTCCTGAAGCATATCTGAATATCTTAGGCAGGTAAGAGGGAGGTAAAAAATCCCTTGTGTTTGTTAGGCTTTAATTGTTTTTAGCTGGATACAATATGCATGCCAGGGTGGCACATTCTGGGGGGACTAGATCCGAACCCCCACAGTGTACTCCCTAGTACTTCTACAAAAAAGAATTACAAGAAGCCAACCTAATAAGGGAGCTTTGAGGAAATTCAGACTATTGCAATGTCATGTCAATCTACTTAATCTTGCTAAAAGTAATCTGCTGTATCTATTAGAAATTTACTAAATATGTGCTAAGCTCCTGTCTTTGCATTGGCATGGGCCTTCATTACCATTGCCATTCGCTCTAGTGTCTGGTTTTCCATTCCCCTGACACATATCGATACTTAAATCACAACTCTAGTAAAGTCAAATATCTGCCCGTAGGATGCATACACTCTCATAAACAAAATTATACAAGGGGAAAAAAAAGGAGGGGTGGTGTGATAAATTAGCTTTAAGCGTTAAGATCTTATTAGGTAGTTAGGCATGAACAGGAGTCAAGGCCCAGCTCTGTAACCACAGAAACTTCCCTTGAAGAACTTCTTAAGGACCTCCCAGAAATACCTTCCTTTTATAGTTATAAATTACCCCAATCCTAGATCACAAAGGCCATAAAAGCTGCTGGCTAAACCAGCTACAAATGCATGTGCAGAAAGTACTCCCACTAACTTCAGCTTCGTTGTATCATCATATAATATCATGATGATGCTTGGAAATTCGTGAACCTAATTATAATAGACTGAATTCTAGGTTAGCACATGCATTAGGCGGAGGCTTATATTGTTATGGCGTGAACGATTCTGAGACCCACGGAGCCAATTGAGATTAATTATGAGCCTTTCTTTATTAGCCGGCCGGCGACTGACTCTCTACCACGCAGGGCTAGAGGAGATCAGCCCCAAGCTTTCAGAGGAGGCAGCTGATAAAGCTTAAAACCATATCCTGGTGGTCTCCTGAACAAGCAAGCAGATTACAGAAGTGGAAGTTGGCTGTTAGCATATCTTTGCCCGGAACAACACCCTTAATTAAAAAGTAAATGGATTACAGAACTAAACATTGGCCATCTTTATATCTTATACAATACACTTCCTAAACCACACAGGAGCAAGTAGGACAACTTCTGGTATCTAAAGATATTTCTTCCCTGTAGCTGACTTAGCTAGCTGGCTCACTTGAAAATTTTCCACCCTTAACAATATAGCAGCCAACTGTTAGTCAAGGTGACCTCACATATGGATCATCTAGGCCCACCCAAATATAAACAGAACTTCCCATTTCTGCAAGGTTACAGTAGTCCTGGTTGGAAATCTGACCCTCCCTTTGGAGTGTACTATCTTATCTCTTTATCTCCTGGATTCCACAGGGCTGTAGCCTTCCCTAGCGTGACCAGTCTCTTTCTAACATGTAGTTTCAATAAACAGTACTTTTTCTCAATCTTGCCGACCTGTAATTCTTTACTGCATTGGCGGAGAAGAACTGAGGCACAACAACACACAATGCCATTGTCCACTATCCACCTCCTCCTCCTCCCCATACCACTGGGGCGACGCCGGATTCCACATCACCACAGTGGCAATAATTTGACTATCACTTGGTCTACCTGAGTACTTTAAAATCCTGAGCACATAGCTTAGGTCATATTTTCATGCCTGCTATAAAAAACTAAGACAGAACATGATGCCCTAGAAACCATCATTGCTTCCTCCAAATATGTACATGTATGGCCAGGGAAATAGCTGTATCTACCTTTTCAACCTCATTACAAATATCTAAAAAAAGAGAAAATAAAATCACATACATTGAATTATTTTAAAACAGAGTGGCTGGTACCAAGAACACTGGACTGAAACCCTTTTACAATACATGTGTGAATACTGTCTTCCTCTAAAACCTCAATTTCAGAAGTGCTGAATGTAGTGTTGATTTCCTGTACATTGTGATGTGTTCCATTATGCTGTTAAGGGAGCTGTAATTGTTAGCTTAGGTGGAGTGATAAGTAATCTTGGAAACAGATGATGATTGTAAGCCATTCTAAACCTATTACAACAAAGCCATTTGAAGTAAACTCTAGTAATGAGATTAGATTCCTCTCAGACCTGGGTTGAGACCAAAGGCAAAGAAAGGCAATTGAAATTGTACCTATTTTGTAACTGGATGTGTATAAACTATAAATGACAAAAAGAGTTTTCACCATGGTAAAAGAAGTTTTTGTTCTTTTTCTGACATATCTTTTAAAATGATTAAATTACTATTTTTATTTGAAATTTTAGAATTTTTTTTTATTTGGTTAAAGCTTTAATTAAATAAAATTAAATTAAAATGCAAAATCAATTTTTTGTGGTAGCTAATTTGATCTACTGGAGAAGAAAGCACACAGATATATGTGTGTGCATGTGTGTGTCTGTGTGTTTTAATATTCATTTTCTTCTTAGGCATAGAAAGAGCAGATTGTTATAAGGTCCTCATCAAAAGGAAAAGAAATATATTGCCTTATTCATCACATTAAATGTGCTCTATTCACAGAGTCAATAGGTACATCCCCAGCCTCTAAGATTTCATCTGTGCTTTAGGTCCCAAATGACCTCCAAACATCCTCTCTTTTGTCTGCCAACATATCTGAAAAATAAATAGAAATTCTAATTGAGGATATATTATTCCAAATAGCAAAGGATATTGCATTCGCTTTTTCTTTATGAGGCCTTGAAACTTGGCAATGGTTAGAGTACAAAATAATAAGACAAGTTATTTCTTTGCCTTATGGAGCTTAAAATTTACTATGGGCAATTCTATAAGAATGTATATGAATATACAATGTACAGTTTTAAAAGTAGCATTCATTGAGCACCAGCAATGTACCAGGCACTGTGTTAAACATAAAAAGATTTGATAAAAATTTTACAGAGAAAGAAAATAGAGCTCAGAAATATTGAATAACTTGATCAAAAACAAACAGCTCTAAAAGAGAAATCTGTACTTGACTATAGTCAGGTAATTCCAAATTTCTATGTTCTTAACTACTAGGCTATTCTGTCTATGAGGCGTTTCAAATAAGCAGCACATTACCAAAGCCCTTAAATGATATATTATTTGTAACAAGTAGGAGTCAGGAGAAGATTCTTAGAGAAAGTAACATTTCATTTCTACATGGAGGCCAAGAAAAGCTACAGACAATGGAAGGTGTGGTCTTAAACAGAAGTTACTTAATGAATGGTGTACAGATTCCACACACTGGTGTGTTCAGAAAACTCAATGTCCAATTTTAGACAATTTAAGTTAAAAAGTAGTCACAGGCACATCTGTAGAAATGGGTTGGCCAAACCGTGGAAACTTTGAATAATCTGACTAGAGTATTAGACTTTATTATGTGGATAAGAAAAGTGTACTGAATAGATTTAAATTTCAGGTAAAACTGCTTTAGGGAAGGTTAATTTTTAAGCAATATGTAAGCAAGATGGTGCTTGAGAAGGCCTGCATAAAAGACTTAAATCTACTTAAAACCTCTCTGTGTAGACATGTCTCCTTAGTGCCATTCAAATCACACACCAGAGTAGTTTACCCATTCTTAGATCTCTAACAATGTGAGAGGGGAAATAGGAATGTGCTAAGAAATGGAATCTGAAGAGATGTGAAAAACTGGGGCCCAGTGATTTTAGTGACGAGTTTCCCCAGAAAAAGTCAGCAAACCAACATGATTCTTTGAGTTCCACTCTTTTCCCAGAGATGATAACACTCTCATCACTTCAAGAAACATCATGATAGATGGAATCATAAACATCCATGGCACTAGTCAGTGATTTGACTGGTATTCTTTCAAGAGACTCATGGTTTGGGTTGGATAAGCAAAGAGTAGAGAATATTTGTGTCTGTGGAGTCAAGGTCTCTAGAGTTTAAAAACAATAACAACAACAACAACAACAACAAAAACTTTACCTACTACTACTCCACAGCTTGCTCACCCTCAGTGTCTTTGCTCTTCCTCAAGGACCTTAGCACTCACTGTTCTCTCTGCATGAAATGCTCTTCTCCTCAATGGCTCTCTTTCACTTTACCAGGGAGGGTAATCAATAATTTGTCACTCCCATTGCCTGGTATATTACTTATGTTTTTATTTCTCTATAGACTGTCTTCCCTACAAATATCTAAAAATAAAATATATATGGGGTTTATTCTGTGGAACGCATTATTCTAAGCACTTTATTTAGAGTAACTCATACAACCATATGAGAGATTTGCAATTATTCCCACATTACAAATAAGCTACAAGGAGATTATGTAACTTGCTATAAATTACACACTAAAAATTATAAAGGAGTTGGGATTTGAACTTAGGCAAGTACCTCTAAAATCTATGCTTTCTATTATTATTCTTTGTTGTCTTTTATAAGTGCTACACATACAGGAATTTGATATATTTTACTTACTACTAGATTTCGTCTAACTAGAACAGTGCCTGGCACATAAGTGATAGCATTTACGGAATATGTGAAAAAAAACAGAATATTAGTATACACCAGAAAAAATGTAGAACTACTCTTTGTTTAGAAGTTTTCTGTTACATTGGAACATCAAAAGTGAATGGATAAAACCAAGGCTAAGAAGCCAATATAGTTACAAGGGGCAAAGGGCTTCACTAATTACCCTATGAAAGAAAATGGAAATTAATACCAGAATCTTGTAATACATTAAGTCTATATTTACCAATTTCTTATATATACATATTTGATTATTTAATTTTGTATATGGTTAAATCTATTGTGATAGTTTAAGTATTTTTTATTTTTTTAATCACAGAAATAAATATTGAGCCCTAAAAAATTTGATCAGGTATTTTAAGCAGTATCCGAGCAAGGAGAAACCATGGATATTTAAGGTCATGTTTATACTGCTCATAAGATACATTTTATTTGCATAGCCTACAAAATGATATTTGTTTCTGATCAACCTTAGACCTCTTAGACTATAGATAGATATTGTATTTTTCAGTTTATGGTAGAAAAAACAATATTTTCACCCAATAATATTTAAATACTTTCAAATAAAATTACATTAAATTTATTATATATGATATTTCCCATATGATATATTTTCTGCATTTAAACAACTCATATCTTAAGGAAAATTATCAAGGAAAATAGGTACATCAAATACTTTAATTTTTTTTTGTTAAATATCATGAGAGCCCTTAGCTAAGACAATGATATTTTTAAGAGAAAAATGTCATGTAGGAGTAAATTTACTGAGCCTTATTTCAATTTAGTAAAATGATACTAACTGGGACTAGTAAACTCATAGAAAATGACAATTTATTTTCAAATACTTCCAAGTTTATGTCTTAATTGTATATAATTCACTCATTTATTCCACTATATGAGCACTGACCTTGTACCACAAACCAATAAGCAGTAGTAGTGGCATTGGAGAATTTGGATATGAGGAATATGGATTTCACATATAAGAAGTATATCAATAAATAGTATTCAAGAAAAGTTCCTGGAACTTTTATCCAAAGCTAAAAGTTACCAAACTTTTTGTAACAAAGATTTAAGGCACTCTGACAAATAACAATCTCTAGAAAATATGGTCACACATTTTACTTTTGATTAACATAAAATTTCAGATCACTGCATAATTATCAGATACTTCCTTTACAAAGAATGGTTTCTGTGGGAAGTTCTCTTCTGTAGCAGATTTTCTGAGAACCTTAAGTTTTGAAATATACAGGAGATCTTAAAGATAAAGCTTGACTTCTTCACTATAGAGAGGAAATTTTACTGTTTAGATGTTAGGTTTAAGGGAAAAGCATATTATTTAGGGATCCGGGTGATTGATAGAAACATATGTGGAATCATTAAGATTAATATAAGGTAGTAAATGAAATAATGCCATAAAAACTAAGGTAGAGACACCATTTCTGAAAAGATGTTATTAGTTACAAAGCTAATGTATTTAAGTTGTGTGACTATGGCTGGCATTTGGGAATTGGGTTGAAGATAATGAACTGTAGTAGAGGAGCCACTCATTTAAAGAATAACATTTTGCAAACTGCATATTTTAATATGTCTTTCTTCCTTAGCGGAAACAAAAGCTCTTTGAAAATTCAGACTGTGTACCATGTTCAGAGTGCAATACCTAATTTACTAGAACAAAGACAAAATATATTTTCAATAAAAATACTCTTTATTTTTAAACTGTTCTTTTTTTTTTTAACTAAATGTTCCTACTATTAAAAATTATGGCACTTTCTGATCTTATTAACTATGCAAATTTATAAGTGAGGTTTAAAAATATGCTGACATAATTCAATAAAGATTTTGCTATCTTTTATTTTGTTTGTCTTAGCAGTAACTTAAGATATATGATAGAAAAAAAATTATGATATCAAAAATATACAGAAGGGTTAGGAGACATAGGCTCTTAGGTTTTTCCCCTGGATCTAAACTAAAACTAATTTACTGTTTGACTTTCTGCAAATAATTTCATTTTTGAATCAAAATGTTTTTCATCTTTTAAATGGGTGTATATATGTGTATGTATATATATATTCATCTTTTAAATGGCTGTATATATATGTGTATGTATATATATCTATATCTATATATATATCTATATATATAGCAGAACATATATATATATATACATATATATGTGTATATATGTATATATATATATGTATGTATGTATATCTCAAGGGGGCTGTTGTGAAGAAATTAAGTTGGTAAAAAACGTTTACTCTTATTTTATTGCATATTTTCACATATTTCCAAGAATTCTCTGTACTATGTACTTTTTAAAATAAGATCTCTGAAATATCTTTCAGAGATATTTATTTTATTATTATACCGTGTTATTCCATCACACTCGGCAATTCCATTCCCCAAGAATTCTCTGGTGAAGACATTTTCCCATTTCAGTTTGTTTTCCATTTTATTTACATATTAATCTATCTAGGGTAATGATTCATTATACCAAACTTTTGTTTAAAATATGTCCACAATTCTTTCTTCCACAAAATGAATTGTAAACCATTTATCACAGCAATCAGATTATTCAACATTATCTAGCTGTTCTTTTAGTTAGCGCATCTCATTTTCATTGATGCCAGGGTTTGAAAAGAAACTGGTAGTAAGGACAACCAGACTGGGGTAAGCAAAGAGACTGCTTTCCTATAATGGAGTTCTAACCCATCTAATCCTGTAGCTTCTCTGAAGCCTAATGGTATTAATATGTCTGTGAATTTGCAACAAAGGAAAGACTCCCCTCCCACTCCCTACAGCCCAGTTGATCTATCCATCGGTCCTTCTAAACTATAATTTCTGGCTCAGTTCTTCCATCCAAGCTGTGGTCTCTACTAGAAATTCTCTTTGAATTCTCCTAGTCTCAACAGAGATGAGGGAAGGGATGATGAAATGTTATTTTTCCATGAATCATTTCCAAAACTTCTCATTTGGAATTAATTTTCTCTTCTTTGTATTTCCTTATCACTTTGTATTATAGACTTACTTAGCCTTACATTCTGACTATCCAGTGACTCATGTTTGTCGCTCTCTCATCATGTTAAGAGAAATATAAAGCTAGGTTTTATTCATCCCTTAGTCTCACATAGTACCTGGAATCATGTCCCTTGATGAGATAAACAGTGTATATTTGTTCAATTATTTGGTATTGCAGAACAATTATTTGGTATACACAGAACTACTACGAAGTCTGAGGCCAGCATAAATTTTTTATTTTTTTAGGAAACTTTACTCTCTGACGTGGCTCTTGTTCTATTATTTATTTTTCATTTATATTTAGATGTTTCACAGTAGTAAGAATCATTGTACTTTTCATTAATTTTTACGGGAAGCTAGAGAGAATTATTGATTTATACATTTACGTCATTTTTAACTAATGAACATTTCCTTCTATTAAATTTTGAATTTATTCCTGCCGCATGTGCTCTGAACTTTTCTTGAATATTAATTATTCATATATTTTTTATATCTAAAATCCACATTCTTCATATCCAAATTCTCCAATGCCACTGCTGCTGCTTATCAGTTTATGGTACAAGGTCAGTGCTCACATAGTGGAATAAATAAATGAATTATATACAATTAAGACATTTTTAAATATTTGAAGAAAGAGATTGAATTAAAAGAAATAAAAGTTGTTCCTAAAAATATTTAAACCTGTTTATGATAGCCCACGATTCAGTTTTCTCAGAAGGCAGATCATTAATTTTAAATGATTCACCTGTCAAATTATTTAAAACAATAAAATATGCATATTTCTGAAATACTCAACATTAGCCAAGTGAAAACATTTAATATTTCTAAAACTGTTCAATCTATATTATCACAATTTGGCATAGACATTTATTGGAATGTAGAACAATGTATGCCTCTTAATACTATTAATAAGTTTCACAAATAGGAGACTCATTCTGATCTAAATTATTGAGGTATTAATCACTCTTACCAACTATCAACTATTGTAGCAGCTAATTTGAAATGAATTGGTTTGTCTCTACTTTGACTACAAGCTAGAAAAGCATGGCATCATAAATATTACCATTATTAAAACTCCTACTGCCAGTAACAGCAGGGAGAATCTAAAGAGGCCAGAAGATGCTAAAGTAACTCACTGTAAGAGAAACTGCTTTTAGATCATGTAGACATGTTGACAGATACTAGGTCAGGATGTGGTTATGGTCCATAGCAAAATCTGGTATACTTATAGTTATTTGTCAGTTTTATATGATACAGCGATAATGAATTCTTAAAGATAATTGAAAACAACAAAGGTCATATCAGTTACCAACCGCTGCATACAACACATCACCCCAAAACTTAGTGTTCTAAAATAAGAATGTTTAACTTGCTTGTGATTTTGTGGGTCAGAAATTTGGATTGGACTCAGCTGAGCAGTTCTGCTGGTACCATCTGGCTTGGGTTACTTACAAGGATGTTGTTGGTTAGTCTGCTGGTTGAGGGATGGATCACTGGTCTTGGGCCCCTTAGCTGGGACTGCTTCTCTATATTCCATGAGTCCATCTTCCATTAGGCAGTCAAGGCTTCCTGCCTTGGAGGTAAGGGAACAACAAAGAATTAATCTCAATGCATAAATGATATTGGGCGATTGGCCAAAGCAAGTCACATGTCTAAACCAGACTAAACGGTGGAAAAGACTATACAATGGCACAGACACAGGGAGATGTGATCCACTGGTCAATACTGTAACAACCTACTGCCTATGGTAAGTCAGAAGTGAACTTTGGGCATATCCTAATTCTAATTGTTTTAGATAGCTTTTAATAAATAATTTACATTAACCTCATTACAAATTATTTGTTAGAAGTACAAACTTTTTAAAAAAGCATATATATGCATATTTGTGAAATTCTATTCTGCAGATTTCTTTAGCAAAATAGTTTTTAAATAGATGAGTCATTGAATCATATATTGTAATTTAATCATAATCTATTGACACTGATTGCAGAAGATAGTAAAGATCAGATACATATATTTGCAAGTAACTGTCTCAATATTTAAAAAAAAATTTATCTGAGCTTAGCTGATGACATACGCCACAGGACATGATCTTAAATACTACTGTCTCAATAACTAATGCCCCAACTTTGGTTAACTTTATTAAAAAAAAAAGTTATTTAAGAGAAATAATCTCAATGATAAATTCAAGATTAATGTAAATTATCAAAATGTAAAAATCATTAACTACTTGAAATTTGATTTAAAAGTTACATTTTACCTGAGGTGTATGCGTATATATATATTACATATATATAATATTTTTAAAATTGCAGATAAAATACAGGATATACAATTAAATTTGAATTTCAGATAAATAAAGAATAATTTTTTTAAGTATTAGTCTGTCCCTAACATTACAATATTAACTGTGCATCTTGTATTAATTTCTAAATTAGGCAACTCTTAATTAGTTTTAAAAGGTTTTATTCATCATCTTCTAAAGATATGATATGATGAAGAATCATTAGTCAAGTATACTTGATAAAGAAGACCTGGCCATGAGAAAAACAGTTATGGTTTATGTTCCAGAACTCCATTAAATGTTTTGACAGAGGATGAGACCACAGAGGCAGATATGTATGTGAATGAGATTCTTGTTGGATAATATGTTCTTATAGGCAGGGCAGATCTGTTCAAATCACAAATGAGTTTCTCCATAACTGGAGGTAAATCTTCTAGATACTTCATATCTACTGATAACATTTTATCTACCTATAGTTGTAAAAACTATTTAGAAAATTCTCAATACTGTCTCATTTTAAAGTGCAAATTTACTCATATATCTAAGCAACAGAGTGTTTGAAGTTAATAATAATAAACTCATATACCTAAGCAATAGAGTGAAGTTAAAATGGTATAATAAAGTATTTTTTTTTAAGAATATGTAAACTTACTCAAGTAGATGAATGATCAGAGAAGACAAGAAAGGAAATGAAAGAATAGATCTGTTCCATCAATCAGATTGTAAGTAGAGAGCTGGAAGTGTTTAAAACACTGATATCAAAATATCTCTCCTCTCTCTGTCTCTCTCTCTCCACCTCTGCCGCAAATATACATATACTAGAATATATAACATATTAAACACATATCACATATATTATTAAAACATAAGAGTATAATGCAAAGTAATCTTTTAAGATGATTACCAACAAGGAAATTTTTATGTGTATATATTGATTATTTTTTATAATACAAGAAAGAGTTACATTTAGATAACAAGCTTATATTCACTTGTATAACTGACCTGAAAAACCCTCAAAAAATAAAATATGATACCTTACAGTGTACTATTCCTCAAGCTTATCTCACAGATTCAGAAAAGTCCTTCTTAATGAATTTTCAATTTATCATAGACTCCTTGACTGAAGTAAAAAATGTTTTTGAAATGTGTATTAGTCACTTCAGGATACCATGATGAATTACCATAGACTGGGTGGCTTAAACAACAGAGATTTATTTTCTAACAATTCTGTAAGCCGGATGTCTAAGATCAGGGTGCACAGTCAGACTTTGGTAAGAGCTTTCTGTCTTGCTCACAGATAGCCACTTTTGCTTGGCCACTTTTGCTGTGTCTTCATATAGTAAAAGTCCTCCCAAAAATCCTATCTCCAAATATTATTACATTGGAGATTACGGCTTCAACCTACAAATTTGAGAGAGACAAGTATTCAATCCATAACAAAATACTACTTTTTCTAGAATCCCATTTTATAAAAAAGCATATATTTTCACTTATTCATTCATATTCTTTATCCTCTTAAGCATTCCACATATATACTATATGGCACAATAAATGCAGGATTTAGTTTGCTAAATTATGTTTTTGCCTTTGAATTTTATTTTTAAAGGAGAAAAAAAATTAAGTGGTGGTAGAATTTATGATAGCTAGAACTGTAGACTTGTCCCTAAAGTGAATAACCTCAATAAATAGAAAGCAATTCTTTCCTTGCAACCTCAAGAAAAACAGTTGAGATACATTAATTCAATTTAGGCCATGTGTCTGAACTTGAACTAATCTCTTTGTCTATGGGAGAATTGTTCAGTGATTGTCAAGGACTAGATCATATGTTTACTCCTGGCACAAAAGGATGAAGTAATTTCCACCTAAAACTAATGGGAGACAACTATCTTATTATTAGAAGAAAGTAATCATTTGAGTAGTTAGAAGAGAAATCTCCCATATACTGGGTACTACCTTGTATTTCTTTATTCATCTTAGATTTCCCAAAACTTATACAATAAATTTAATTCTTTAATAATTTAATTCTTCTTTCTCTCAAAAATTAGCTTGTTATATAATATTTCATGTTATTGGCTTTTTTTGCCTTTTATGTCTATTGTTTTCCTTTTAAAAATATTTATTGTGACAAGTAGGATGCTCAGTGGACAAAATAAAAGTAAAATGTTCAAAATTGTTAGAAAATAGAAGAAAAAATTCCTTTTTATGCCATTTAATTCATGTCAAAAAGCAAAATAAACTGCCTATATAGGTATTCTTAATCTAGAATATCCAGAGGGCATTTGTGTACCTGGATGCTTTAAGACTTAAATAGAAAATATTTAGTATCCTGTGAGGTCCACATTATGATTTACAGCTTTTGGGATTGGAAATGTAAATTTCTAACTTTTGTTTCTACCACTGGCATATGGTATCAAGTTAATACAGATATTCTTCCTTTTATATACAAGTCTTAACCTGTAAATGATAGATTTTTAAATTAGTAATCTGAAATCTCCTTTCCAGGGCTAATATTGTGTAATTTCAATTCTAGTTCTACCCAGGAGTGGTGGAATTTAAAATTCTTTGCAAACCTGACACTAGCTAGAATTGAGGTAGTGAAAGATTGAGAAACTATTTTGGATATTCATGATGCACCAAGCACATTCAGATGTAATTGTTACTTAAGGGTGACAGTTATAAAGTACTTTTTTTCCCCTACCTTTCTCCTCAATAAAATAAGGTCAAGTCATGGTTTTCAATGCTAAAATAAGTTTAATTAGGAACTTACCACACTATAACAAATAGGAACACTACAATCCTTCCATTCTCTTTATTTCTATACCCTTAACAGAAGCCCAAAATAATGAAACCTATTTTTATAATTGGGCTACCCCATCAGGTAATGGGGTAACTGCAAAGTTAATTTAAAAATATTTAATATGAGGAGGAAGGAGGATAGTGAAGTCCTTCAAAAATATACACAGAGACTCAGTATTACAAGCAGTGCCTCGCTTGCCAATCTGCTACTATAAATATCTACATGACCATCCACTCTACCGATGGTCAATTTGTGACTTTAAGACTACAGATAGCAACCAAACTGAAGATAATAGATATCAAATATTTTTCCTGTTTAATTAAATAATAAGAATGCATAAAAAATATTTTTATTTATAGTGTATGTAAGCCATATAGCTACAGAAAGAAATTCTTAACTGTCAGTGTATGTTTGTATTCTTAAATGATTTAAAATATACTTCAGAGCCTGACTATATTCAAATCTTGATTCTTATACTTGCTAAGTATAATATGGACAATTTATTTAACTTCCTGCTTCAGTTTTCTCATCTATGAAAATAGAGATGATAATAATAGCACCTCCCTATTATGGCTGATATAAGAATTAAATAAGGTAGCTTAAGTAATGCTTTCAAATCAATTCCTCAAACTTGGTAAGCATTGCATGTATTACCATCATCACTATTTTTATCAGAGGTAGTGATAGCATCATCATCATCATCATCATTTCCAGTTTAATCACAAGGAATGAAATATGCTGCAATGTTTAGGAGTGTATGTTCTTAATCAGACTACCTTGTTTCCATTTCTGATACCCCTATTTAACATCTATGTGATCCTGGTAAAATTAATGAATCTCCCTAAGCCTCAGCTTCTTCCTGAGGAAAATAGTTTTAATAATTAGCATATATTTCAGTCAAGATTAGCAATATGATTTGCAAGTCCTGATGTGGGAACAAACTATAGATGGCTGACCCTGAAGGATATTGCAACTTTTGTGCTGGTACCTAGGTACATGGGCAAGACACTACCAAACTAAGACAGGACTGCCATCATGCCCCTCCCCTAGACTCTGTGGGGTGTATGAACCCAACTTCAGCCCTCCCAGAGCTGGAGCTCAGGATGAAAGCCAAAAGAGCCAGTCTTGGCTAGGGCTTAGGGACTAGGAAGCTGGATGGGCCTGAGACACCAGGAAGTGAGGGAATAGGCAGGTGAGAACCCCTCCTAGGAAGACAGGGAGGGTATGGGAAAAGGTCCACACATTAGCCTAAGTTCCAAGGCCCCATCCTATGCTCCATTGTTTCACCCAGCCTTGCTTACAATGTACAAATTCAAAAATAAAGTTAACATACATGAATAAATTAATGTGATATATTACATTAACAAAATGAATAAAAATGACATAATCATCTCAATAGATGCAGAAAAGCATTTTACAAAATGCAATATCTTTTCATGATAAAAACCTCTCAACAAACTAGGTATAGAAGAAATCTGTCGCAATATAATAAAGTCCATATATGAAAAGCCCACAGCTAATATCATAGTCAACAATATTAAACTGAAAGCTCTTAAGTTCAAAACAAGGCAAGGATGTCCACTCTCACCACTTCTATTCAACATAATAATGAAAATCTTAGCCAGAGCTCTATACTAATAAATAGGGTAGATCTCATGTTAAGTGTTTTTATCACATTTTATAAAAAGGTATAGATATGGCATATAAAGTGAAGTCTAATGGCTATAAGTTTTTGTTTGCTTTCATTTTTGTATTTTCTTTTAACTGGAGGGCAGGGAGCATATCATAAAGTGAGATTAGAAGTTTAAAAGATCAGACCATTGATGGCATTATATACCCTGCTAAAGAATTTATACTTATTCTGTATGAAATGATGTGACAGAAGAGATTTTACTCATAGGAATAATTTTGAGTATTAGGAAATAAGTCACTTGATAGTAGTACTGAGAATGTGCTAGAGTGTTGGAAGGGATGTGGGAATAGAGAGCAATTTGAACATAGTTGCAGTAATCCAAGAGAAAAATCTCAGGGGCATAATTTTAAATAGTATGGCAAGAAATGGAGCTAAGGGAGACTTGATAGTTAATTGAGTTGTTGATGTGCATTGATGATTGATTAGAAAACAAAGAAGGGATGATATTTTATAATGATGCTGTATGAGTAACTGTATAAAATGCTGGTGTCATTTACTGCAGCAGGCAATTAAAGAAAATGTTTATGTCTGGGAGGGAGAATGATGAAACTGTTTTTTTTTTTTTTTTGGTATGTTAATTATGAGATGTCCATGAACATCAATTTGGAGTTGGTAAATTTTAATTGGATATTTGAATCTGGAACCCAGGTGTGAGATTTAGACAAATGGTATAGATTTGAGTGTCATTAGCATATAAGCTACAGTCAGTTATATGATTGCATAGAATGAGAAAGGAAGAGCAACATTGGTCAAACTTTGAGAAATGCCAGTATTTATGGAATAAAAAGTTTTTTTTTATTTCTAAAAGACTTAAGAATATGTAAAAAAATTGTTCAGTAGAAAAGTTTTCATAGAAATCAAGGGAGAAAAGAGCTATACAGTGAAGGGGATTGAGAACTATTGCTGCTGCAGAGGAATCAATCAAACTGCTTTAAATTATCTATTTGTTTTTTATTTGTTTGTTTCTCATATTTTATTTTTTTAATGAATTAATTTATTTTTTATGGTGACATTGATTGGTTAATGAAATCCAATAAGTTTCAGCTGTACATTTTAACAGTAAGGCATATATATATTTGCATGTGTGTTCACCTCTCATAGTTTGATTTCTTTCTATCACCACACATTTGACCCTTTTTTACTCTGTTTACCTCCCCACCTCTTCTCTGGTAACCACTAGTCTATTGTCCATGTCCATGAGTCTCTGTTTGCTTGTCCCGTTCATTTGTTGATTTTCATCTTTTTCTGTCTGGCTTATTTTGCTTATTAGCATGAATATCTCGAGGTCCATCCATGTCACAAATGGTAGTATTTCATTTCTTCTTATGGCTGAGTAATATTCCATTGTATTTGTGTACCACAGCTTCTTTATCCAATCGTCTATAGTAGAACACTTCGGTTACTATTTGTTTTAGCAAAAAATTACTTGTTACTTTCCTAGACTGGGCATTTTCAACATAGGTGGGTGTGGAAATTAGATTGCAGGGAGAGAGAATAAACTACTTTTTGCAAAAGTTTTTGAGGGTATTAAATGAGAGGGTGACAAGGTAATAAAGGATAGAAGAGTATTTTTAAGATGAAAGGAATATGCAAGGTTAGAAAAATTGAGAAGGGATGATTAATCTATTGAATTCCTTGGGGAAAAGAAAGATCAGAAATAAAGCTCAGGTCACTGAAAAAATTAAATAAATAGGATACCACACTTTTTAAACATTGGAGCAAAGGTAGGGGAGTGGGTGAACATACTGATAAACATGTATACATAAGGACTGTAAGTCAGAAAATTAAGCCTGATATATTTGATATAAAAATTAGTTAAATATTTTGTCATAGGGTAGGATCTAAAGGAAACAGACACTGAAGTGGAGTTTTGCATGCAAAACTTGTAACAAAGTTTGCAACATCCATGAGGGAGTGGAGAAAGCAGGATTGTGCAGAAATTGAACTGAAATTAAGTTTTGCCTACAAAGCCTCAGTGGATGCAAGGGGAAACACTGGGCCTCACACGGTCTTTCAGAGCTGGCATGAATCAAGGTAGAGGCTGCACTATAGCATCGAGCATCAGAAAAGGGCATAAACTTGGGCAAAACAGTTCCCTTTCAGAGGGAAATTCCTGGAGTGGGACTTGGCTATAAACCATCAGCAAGTGATACCCCTGGCAACTGAGAGAACGTGTCTTGGTTTTGAATGGAGTTCTATTTAGGACATAACACTCACTGCAGGGATTTAAAACAATTATGAAATTTCTGGATCAAGGTCACTATTGACTACCTGAATTTTTTTTTTTTTTTTTTTTTTTTTACTAAGCCTCATTAAAATGAAGAGAAGAACATGTTATGAAGAATTGAAAACCGTCTCCATTACTATCAAGGGAAGAAATAGAAAAATCATATTTGAGGACTCAGTCGTAAATATTTGGATCCTGGATGACTCAAAAGGTAATGGGTGGGCCTTTAAAAACTGAATTTAATCTCAGAATAGAAGTCAGCTTTTACTATAATCTGGCCAGAGTTTCAATTTTTTGAAGAATAGGTACAAAGTTATAATATGTCTCAAAGAATCTCTCATATAGACTATATTGCGTGATTTTAAGGAAAAAAAATATTCTTTCTGATAAATTATATTTGTCCTCTCATAATTTAGGAGAAATAAAATCATTCTCCATAAGAGACAAATACTGAGCTATACTTGAACATCGTAATGTTTATACATACCTGGTGACCCTGAGCTCATGCCACTTAAAGACACAGAAAACCTGAAATGAATATTGTTCTACCGATAGGCAGCTATACTCAGAAACAGCTAAATTTTCAAGCCACAAAAAGAGGATATAATATGGAGTGTCTCAGTAAGCAGAGAAGAAAACTGGAAATAGAGAGTTTTAATTAGAGTGCCATGAGACTTAAATGAGAATTAAATTAGCAGATTGAGTAAAATAAATGAAAGAGGGCAATGAAGTTATTCTTCTAAAATCCAGAAAGATGAAAATTTGAATGTATTTTTTTCAAAAAGCATGATAGAAATAATAATGAAAGAAGCATTCAATTCCAGAAACTAAGAAGAAAAACAACATAAATATCTTCTCTTGAAGAACAAACTAATAAAGATAAAATTTGGAATTAATAAAATAGAATTAAAATAAAAATTACATGACATATTGTCAGATATAAAATCTTTAACAAAAATACAGACTTATAGGAAATGAGATTATGAGGAAAAAATGTTTAAAAATCTAACTGCTATATCAAAGATGATAAAGCATTTTTAAGAGATCCTTATGTGGAAAAGATTTTAGGCATGAATGAATAACTGAGATGGATTTGCTTCCCACTTTCAATAAACAAAAAATGTATAAAGTATATGAAAACATTTCCCCTTGGACAACAGGCATCTAAGGATAGTAATCCTTGAGAGAAGGGAAACAAATAAGGTGATCCCTAATGTCCCAGCTCAGTTAACTGGAGAAAATTTCCAAGTTGAAATGCAGAGACAGGATGTGCAAGCAGAGCCTGTTGGTCTCCCTGAGTTGAGGAAACAGTACAGAATTTAGGAAGACCAATGTAGCTAGAATGCAAGAGGCAGAATGCCAGAGAGAAGAAAGTCACAGAGAGAGAGAGAGTTCTCAAAATCTGCAGAGAAATACAGTGTTACCTTTTTTCCCTCAAATGCACATATAACGTTAAGTTTTGACAACCAGCATAGTTCATTGGCAGGTTCTCTTTCCTGAGCCTCACTGACTGTAGGCAATTAACTCCCAATTGTGTGATATTAAAAAATAAAAATTGAAAAAAAGATAAAGACTTTCAAGGGTAAGAGAGTAAAGTTCAGTAGCAAAGAGAGTGGGTTTGCCCGCAACCACTCCCCACAAAAAAAAATCCACCACATCGACAACCACCATCCAATATCTTTATTTCTTAAACCTTATTGTGTCTTAATGAAAAACTTCTCAGTAAACAGGAATTAACCTAAACATAAGTATTTCTGTGTGAAGCCACGTTCACAATGAAGTTTATAAGCCTAATGGTTTTCCACACAAATTTACCTATCGACCCAAATATAGCATGTTTAATCTCTATCCTTTGATTAAAGGATAAAAGTTCAGTATGCATGAATAATTCAATATATCCCAATACTAAGCTAAATTGATATTTACATTTAAGACTAAGCATTCACATCAAATATATCTCATCACACGGCTTTTGAAGTTTTCAACAATCATTAGGGACTATGAACTTCTTGGGAGTTTACCAGAACCTGGTGTATATTCTGCAAGACAAACTCAACACAAATCAAATTCTGCAGGCTTCTTAAACCATAGTTTAGATTACTACTTATTCCTATTACCTAAAGGTATTTTATTGAGGTCATTTTGAACTAGGCTTTGGACAGTTGAAGGAATTCTTTTGAAGAAGGGGAAGAGAAAAAAAATATTTCAGTTAGGAGCATAGTATAAAAAAAGTTCATGATGAAGTATAGGGCATGCACTAAGATCACAGCATAAACCAGATGTGTAAAACCAGCTCTGGCAAGGAAAAATAGGAAATAAGTTTGGATGGCTCTCAAACCATTACTGTTTCTTTCTGATGCAAAAGTCCTGTTCAGCTCTCCATTTCTACTTTTTTATAAAACATCAATTTATAATTCTTCTCTACTTCTTTCCTTTATCCTTTATGCTAAATAATTTCTGCTCATTGGAGCTTGGCTATGGGCTTAAAATTAGAATGATCATGTGAGGTATATTCAAATTAGTAAAATTTGAGAGTGAAAGAAATAATGTTGATAATTATGTCAAGACATAATTATAAACCAGGTTGTTCCAGGTAAAAAAGTATATACAAACACGTTTTTCATCTTGGGTGTCATAGAATCCTGTGCATCAATTTGACTTCAACCATACTGTCTTCTCTAGTCAAACATAAATGACAGAAATATATCCAGGAGCTTGTTGCCTTCAAAACAGTCTCACATTCAAAACTTTAATCTCCAATATAATGATAACCGACTACCACCTTCTGTTCATCTGGTCTCTCACTCCCAGGCCCCTAATTGCTTAAACACATTAAACTCCCAAATGACTATATCTACTTTCCCTTATTTTAATTCCTTCCTTAAATAGTCATATTTGTTACCTGTTAAGCAATAGCAGGTCATTCAGAACTCCAACAACTTTCTTGCCTAACCCTCTTTCCCCTTAGATGTTCACCTTTAAGATGCAAATCCTCCATTTTGGATCATCTCTACCTCTTGACCTCATTGCTGTAACGTATTTCTGAATAAGTTAGATACATTTTCTTGTGATGAGCTCTGGATTAGTTGAGCCCCCTTTTCTCTCTTTATAATATTTTTGCTTGTATGCACCCTGTCTCACCCATTAGATTTTGAATTCTAAAGCAAAGCTATATATGTGTAGAGTGTATGTATGCATGATATGTGTGTATATATTATATATTCATACTCTAAAAGCTTCTGAAAATATGAATATGTATATATGTATATTTTTCATAAACTTTCATAATTTAGTCCAATGCATGGTGAGTATTTAATAAACAGATTTAAAGAATATTTTAAGTTCATATATTCTTTAAAGCAAGCACTAGATATGCCAAATAAAATTCAATTGAATAAAACATGCATAAACACCAAATACTAACATTTATTAAGTTTTATCAGTCTCTAAACACAGGATATATGACCCAGACAATCAAACACACATTCCCATACTTTACCTTCTGAATTCCAATCTGGAACCTCAAGTTCTCAGAAGGATCCATTCCATCATTTTGAAGCCTCTTTTTCTTTGCCTGACACAGCTAGCCTTTGATTTATTGTTATTATAAACTCAGTGAATAATAAAGATCTAGTGGACTTGTGTGTATGTATGTGGTATGTATAAAAAAAGGAGAAATAGAGAGCATTGTAATTGCTTATTTCATTGATCAACAAATAATTGTTCTAGTTACTGAGACTATCATTATGAATAAGAATAGTTAATATGACACTTTATTTTATCTTTAAAGCAATTATTTGAGAAAGGCACCACAATTTCCTCTGGTTTAATTCAGTGATTTCTAGGCTTAAATGGGCTGCAAAACTTTTTATGTGTATGAGTGAAGGTGAATATATTTAAAAAATAAACTTTTAATTTCAGAATAATTTTAGGTTCACAGAAAAGTTGTAAAGAGGTTACAGTTTGTTCCTATACAACCCATAGCCAATTAGTCCTATTCTTAAAATCTTATATTTGTATGAAATATTTGTCACAATTAATGAATCAATAGTAAAACGTTATTATTAACTAAGTTCATATTTTATTCAAATTTCTTTGGATTTTACTTAATGCTCTCTCTTTTTGTTCCAAGTTCCCATGTAGAATACTACATCCCACTTAGTTGTCATGTCTACTTAAGCTCTTTGCTATGACTATGTCCCCAACTTTCCTTAGTTGTGATGACCCTGATAATTTTAAAGAGTATAGATCAGATATTTTGTAAAATCTCTCTCCACTGGGATTTGTGACATTTTACCATGAGTGGGCTGAGGTTATGCGGTTTGGGTACACAATAGAGGTAAAGTGACATTTTCATCACACTGTTGTTATCAGATGTTATCAGTATGCCTTACACTATTGATATTATCCTTGATCACCTGGATGATGCAGTGTTTGTCAGATTTCTCCACTATAAAGTTACTCTAATTTCCTCCTTTTCATACTGTATTCATTGGAAAGAAATCACCTAGTATAGGCCACATTTACACTCTAGAGAGCAATACTCAACTCCATAGAGGGGTGGCTACATAAATTATTTGTGTACATTTTTGCGTGTGTGTATATCTCCAATTTATTTATATGTTCAATTATTTTATGTGAGTATGGGCACATGAATATTTATTGTATACTTTGGATTATAATCTAATACTACTTTATTTTGTTGCTCAAATTGTTCCTGTTTCAGTCATTGAAGTATCTTTCAGTTGGATCCTGTGTTCTTTGGACATATTTTGGTTATTTTGGTTTTTTTTTTTTTGGTTTGGTTTGGTTTGGTTTGTTTGTTGCAGCAGTTCCTTCCTTTCTGGAACTGAAAGGTGGTGAAAGCTCATATTCCTTATCCCAGCCCTAAACAATCACTTTCTTAAAAAGCCCCTGTTTCTTTTTCTTGTGAACGGCATTCAAAACCAAGATCTAGGTGTTAGGTATAGTCACTGCTTGCTCCTAGGTGTTGTTGTTTCTAGTCCCTGTCAACAGACAGAGCAAAGGGATATAGCGTATAAACTTATCAGAATATATGCACATAACTATGAATATTTATATATGTTCCTATATTATCTTTTTTTATGTTAAGCTCAACATAAATTCATATTGATGTCTCCAACTCTAACCAAGTACTACTTGGGTAATTCTAAGCTCCTTTCCTTATTTATAACCTCCTACTTCAACAGGGATAAATACTGCTCTCAATTCCTATCATCCATTTTCTTAATTGTTCAATTCCAGTAAACATGGACATAAGTGTCACAATTGTTATTCCATATCCCATGGGAAACAATTTTATTGAGGATAGCACTTATGTGCATTTTCTTTTGCCTTTAGTTTGACACAATATCCATTCTTTCCCAAAGTTACTTGGCTCAGCACCTTTACTTCTCACCCCCTTATGTAAGATTATTTTGTACATTTGTAATACAGTTGGATTCTTTTGCAAAGTCTACCTTCATTCTAAATCCCCTGACTGCCATCTTTTTCACACATTAGAGTTTATTCTTTCAGCTATGAATTTTGAAAAATACTTAATGTTATGTGTCCCCATTACAGTTTCAAAAATTATAGTTTTATTGCCCTAAAATATCCTCCATGTTCATTTTTCAACCCATGATACTCCCTAAACTCCTGGTAACCACTCATCTGTCAAGTATAACACACAAATAACAAC
Organism: Pteropus medius; assembly: GCF_902729225.1. Taxonomy (NCBI): domain Eukaryota; kingdom Metazoa; phylum Chordata; class Mammalia; order Chiroptera; family Pteropodidae; genus Pteropus; species Pteropus medius. The sequence continues at coordinate 10,838,863 of NW_024355205.1, forward strand.
AGGAATTCAGCTATAAATAAAATTATTTCCTGGTAGAACACTCTTATCAAAAAGTACTGGTTTTGTGACAGACTGAAGTATGCATATCTCTACTCATGTTAGAAAGCAATAAATATTCTTAAGGGATCACATTTGATGTCCGTGTGCATATGCATTTTTAAACTTTGTTTACAGGTGATTATTTCTGCTGATTTAATCACCACTTGAAATAGATGCCTTAATTTAATCCTAACCATAGGAAGCAAGCCATTTCATGTTCAAATTAACCCAAATTTCACCCATTATATTGATCCTGTTAGTGTTATTAGACAATTTAACTGTGTATTATAAAAAGAGATCTGTTTGAATACAAAGGTTAATGTAGCGAGTATACAAATCCTCAATGAAAACCTTCAATTTATCAGTTCAATATATGATAGTCTGTATTGTTTTTGTGTGCATCCACCTATGTAATTCCTATAGGATCTTTACAGAGAAAATCAGATGGTTCCACACATGATCAGAAAAATCACTTCTTAAAAGTATTTGATTTAACAATATAATTCTTTCTAATTTAATAAATATTGACTAAAAATATCTACTCTGAACCCACCATACCATCAGATCCTATGTCTTCTGGTGACATAAAGGAGATATAAGATAATGTAAAGAAAAACTAACAAATAAAAAAAATTCTTTTTTCATTTCAATTTGTTTCCTATATATTAATAAATTAATAACCTGAACCCATCACATTATTCCCATACTGAATATTCTGCAATTCTTTTATTAGCAATAAGTTAAAGTCTATATACAATATGTCCATTTGAATTTTAAATTTTATCTCCAGTGACTCAATATGCAAAACTCATTTTAACTAAACTGGTCTTCTTGTTGACTATCAAACACAGTGAATTCACTGTTTTTCCTCTTTACATTTCACACACACACACAAAAATCTTGACTACAAACATAAATAAATGTATATTTATTTAACAGATAAATCTGGAGGATTTCACTGGGGGAATGTCTACTTGAATTCAGTTACAAAAGATTTCATGAGCAGTTCAAACAGCAGTTGGACTGTAAAGAATGGAAAGAAGAACATTAGCAACTGACAAGTTGTAAACCAGCATTTTCAGTAGCAAATTATATCTCCCTAATCTTCCATTTGAATATTTTAATGAAGATTTTAAAAAGAAAAAAAATTCACTGGTTAAATAATGTGTTTATTTTAAAAAAAATTGTGGGGTTAAAGTGTAGTAATGAAACATTTAGAATTTGGAGCTTGGCCTGGCAGAAATCTAAACTTTCTTTACAGAAACAATTATACTCTATGAAAACAACAGCTCGGCTTGTTGGTAGGCAGCTAGCAATCTTTGCCAATCCACATTTCTTGACGTCAATTTTTGTCAACTGAATGTCAACCAATGGATATTGTAGCTTGAGTAAATATTTCGATATTACTTTTTCCTACATTCTGCATTCCTAATGGTTACTTTTTAAAATCCTATTAATTTCTTTGTCTATTTTTCAGAAGTGGGGAAGTGCAAAGAGAAAGAAATACAGTTGTTGTGTTACATGTCAACCCTTGTGTCTGATGAAAAGCAATTGTTAAAATACCTACCCCAATACCTGTTTGTTCTTGTTGATTTATAGATAATAGAAACACCTGTTTCTATTCAAAATAGTCTCTCTTGGTTGCCATGAGGACTGAATAATATACACAACAGGTCTTCTTTTCAACCTGTTCTTTTTCTCTCAAAATTCACAATTATGATTATGGTGTCACCTATGTCTCATCTTGACCTGTCTTAGAATAAAAGAAAAATAAACTCAGACTTTCTCCAGTAACAAATGTTATTGTCTGCTACATTTGTGTTCCTGTGCTGTGTGTAAGGAATTAAGGTTATACTGCTTACCCATTCTCCTGTGTGGGTACTACTTCTGCTGTAGTAGAATACTGACTCGGTGCTTTGTGGGCCAGAGAAAAACCTTCACTATTTTGACTATAGCCGTGCCCTAACTCCTCTCAGTTTTTACTTCTTTCATCTGATGAAAACAAAAATTTCAGTTATATAAACTTTCAGAGTTTACGAAATGGTTTATTTGTATTATATCATGTGTCATGCAAAGTATCCTGAATTCAGAAAAATGAAGAGAGCACTTTACATATTCAAAGTATGTATTATGTCATATATATAACTTGCCACAAAACACAAAAATGAAAATACTTTATGGATAAAAATTTTTCCCCCATTAGATATTGGATGGCAAGTACATGACAGGGAGCAAAAACACCACATAACTGGGGTGACTCCATAGTGTAGTGGTTAGCACATCTACTTTGCACGCAGAAGGTCCTGGGTTCGTGCCCCAGATGAAGCCATGGACCATACTCCAGGTGCTCCAGGGTCTGGTGCATGCTGCAAGGGTGTGGGAGGGGATGCCACACCTTCAGAGATCCAGCTTTTAAAGGGAAATGGCAACATCCAAGGGTCAGGGGTGGAAGTGGGGGTGGGGGAGATTAAAGAGGGAAAGAAAAAAAAAACAATTCAATAATTAACTGGGAAAGTAAAATCATGGCCATCCCAAGACTCAGAGCTATCTATTAGAGGTAATTTCCACAAGTTCGTTTGATGGACCTCACTTCTACTAGTTTCCATACCCTTCTAATTTATCTCTCCTAGCATGTCCCAGAGATTTCACAGACATTGTCATAATTTATAATATTTATATCCTTGTTGAACCTGGCTTTTCTCCTTAAATTCTTTGTTTATTTTTAAATATTTTATTCTAGTACTTCTTATGCTTCCAAGCATATACCTGGTTTCATTTTAGTTTTTAGGACAGATCTGGTAGAAATGAGTCTGATAATATATAAAGGTTCACACCTGAGCTCTAACCCTATTGCTATTATCAACCTAGGACTCTTTATTAAGAGTTCTCTCTGTGGGCCAAAAGCATATTTAATAATGAAATAAATGTACTATATGGGCATACTTAAGGCTTTGTTCTTATTATTTCTTTAACTAGAATGTGTTTATATACATCTTTTATGAAGGCATTATTTTTTAAATTTCCACATAGTAAATAACTCCCTACAACATTTTGCATCTCTTTGGACACGAATTATGTATTTTTTTATTTTACCTTGAATAATTGTGAGTTCATATATGCATTTGCCACCCCCAACCTTTGTATGGTCCTGAATTGTAGGAAATGTGCTCATCATGGAAATTCCACAGGGCCTATATATTGCCATAGACATAATACGCTTAACAGGTTGAAAAAAAAATCATAAAAATTAGACCTACCTATTCTTGCTTTTTGGTTGTTTTATATTGTTTTTATAAGGAAGACCAAATAATTATATTAATTTATATTGGTTGGAGAACTATGGGTCCTTTTAATGGTTGTTAAGAACAATTTAAATTTTGTATGTATGTATTGTAACAATACAGAAAAGAAAATAAACATAACCTCTACTGAAACAGGCTCTCAGAGCTTTAGAGAGTCTTACATAAAATTATTTAAAATGTAATATGATAATTTTATTTGTGATAATTTTTTCTACCTAAAGATAAAAAGAAGTATGTAATTTTTATATTTCCCTTGATTCTTTTGATTCTAAAACTATCAGAATTTTAAGAATTTAGTGAGGCTAGCATATACTAATTGAGCTAATAAATAGAAAGGGGTTTATCCATTATTTTTAAATAATCAATTTGATTTTTTGCAATGTTTTGCTATATAGAACTTAGAAAATGTTTTGGTGGTAATTTAATGTTCATTTTTGAGGCGGGGAGGGAGTTGGTTAGAGGCCCCTAACTCATTCAGAATTTCAAATGAACATTGTAAATATTTACACAAATCAATCCTTCTAAGATAAAGTAATAATCTTCTAAAGCAAATCTTTAAATTTATATTTAATCATTGGTGAATATCCAAGGATTGGGCAGTTGAGAGAGGATGTTGAAGCTCTTCCTTGAACACCCGCTCACAGTACAGTATAGTAAATTAGTTTCTAGAATCTCTACAAAAAGTTGAATTAATTACCACTGGGATATGCACAGTAAATTAGTGTGAATTACCATTCTGCTTTCTGTTTTAATTGACTTTCAAGCATAGAATGCATCTTTTAACAGACTGCATACAAATAAATCTATGTATTTTTCAAGAGAAATCTGAAATTAATTTCATATTTAAGTCTGTTATATTTTTATTTATAAGAAAACATTCAAAATTACTTTGATCTGAAATAAATGTAAATCGCATTAATAAGGAAAAAGCTTATGCAAAATTTATTTATGTTAATTATTGGCACTAAATTATTTCTACCCCAAGATTTTCATACTCATATGATTAGGAATGTTGGAAAATATTTATAGAAAAATTTTAGAGGCAGAATTAGAATACTAGAAAATATGACATCTTTCTACATATGTGACTGATGCCAAGACAAGAGAGATTTTGTAAGAACAGGCAAAATAGAGAGATAGTAATTGTTTAGGTGTAGATTAAAAAAGGCACTATTGTATAGCATAGTCAGTGAGATTTTGAAGATTTTTCTAATCTATTTGTCAGTCATCATCCCTCTGCCCACATTATTTCAGATTGCAGGTATGATTTTAGTGTTTACCTCACATGTTACAAATCTGTTAGTCATGTTTTACAAATTTTGATTTGCATGGTGAGCATCAGCAGACAAGAGAGAACATTTAAAAAGCACAATAAATTAATTAATATACTCAAGAAAAAGTCAAAAGCTATTAATAAGAAAAATCCTTTTAAACTTAAAAATATCATTGTCAAAAATGTCAAAATAAAAAAAAAATTTTGGAAGATAAATTTAAAGATATATATAGGATTAAAAATGGCGAGGAAGATATAGAAAAATAAAAGTCATAGAGAGTAAATACAGAATTTTCAACATCTCATTAATGAGTATACATAAAAAGATAATTTAGAGAAAGATTACTAATGAAATAATAAACATTTTGAGACCATTCATAGAAAAATACTATGGGGATAATAAAAGAAAAATAAATCTAGCATATTTCAAGAGTGAAAAGACAACCCAAATATTCACATTGAAACAGATCTCTAAGGGCTAACAAAATAAATGTAAAAATGTCCCATATGTCTAGAAATACAATTGCAAATTTTCTCAAATACAATTGAGAATAAAGAGATGATTGATTACATCTGGAAAATCAAGAATTGTTCAGAAAGAAGAAAAGTGATCTCCAAAAACTAGCTGTATCTTAAAAATAACCATCTATATACTCAAGCATAAAGAAAGTAAAGGAACAGAGAGATAGTATCCAAGAAAGAAATGGAGAGATCGTATCCAAGGTCTAATTCTCAGGCAGGTAATTATGCAGCAGTAATAGAAAGTAAGCTGACCAAATTACAAAGGAAGTCAGAGCCTTATGTGGTATGCGGCAGGCATATTCCGAGGAAACTGAATTCCCCCATATCAAAATAGAGTATAAAAACAAAAGTAAAAATAAGTAAAGCATAATGCTGTTTTCCTATCCTTAATTATGACTTGAAAGCCTATTTTCAGTGAATCGATCATCTAAAAAGGAAGTTAATAGATAATTCATAAGCAAATTAATTCAGAAATGGAGGAATAGAAAACTTATTTGGAGTTACAGAGATAAACAGAATAAGAAATAATTAGAAAAGTTATTAAAGTGCTTACCTTGGAGAATGGTACAGAGTAGAGTGAAGAATGGAAAAAAGGAAGGTCTCTTTTTCTTTGTACACTTCTAAACTGTGATTTTTTTTTTACCATGTGCACATATCATTTTTATAATTCATTAATCAAAAATATTTATTATTTGCAAAATAGCAATATAAATGTGGAGAATAGCAAAAACAAAACAGACAATATTTTTGTATGTAGACGTGCTTAAAATACCATGTTAAGAAATGTACATGAAGTTAAAAATCTCAGATGTTTCTAACTCCAAAATTAGCACTATTCTTTTAAATATAACCAATAGCGAACCCAGAGCCTCTTGTTTTCACAATTCCACTGTTCTCCACTTACACTATATGCTATGTGAGTGGGAGCTCTTTGCACACAGAACACAAACTCACATGAGGAAGCAAAGATAGTCCTTTATGTAAAAAAGCTTCAGGAATTTCAAATTCAAAGTTATACACAAGGTTGGCTAATGTTCCTATTCTTCAGAGCCTGAAACCGCAAGGCTAGAAGAATCAGAAGTCCACACACCCCTATGCTGTTCATGTGTTCCTGGGAAGGGACATATTCATTCTTTTTCTTGGTAGGCACTTCTCAGATAAGAATACTCTTAACTATAAGAAATGAAATTAATAGAGTGATATTCTTGACTTTATTGAGAATAAAGTGTAATGGATTACTTCGAGTTCTATAGAAAATGCTATCAACTTTCTTCTCCACTGTTAATAGGAGAATTGAACCTCTTAATATATAAATTATATTAAATAATAAACATTTATGTTATTTGATAACATCAGGATCTAGAAATCATGCCTGGTTAGCTACATCTTCAGTCACAGGTTGAAGGGAGTCTGAGGGAGGGTTACTTCCTCTGAGAAACTTTGTAAGGTGTGCCGCTAATCTTAAGTGGTAAATGGGGGTAAAGTTTAAGTGGGTTTATAGTATTTTTGGATTGCTGTAAAAGTAAAGATCAGTGCATACGTTCTTAATTAGAGTTTGACTAAACAGCGGAGTAGTGGAAGCTATGTCATTATATGCAGTTACTCGCGTCACTTGAGTTTCCTAATTGGTGAAAGATAAAAACCTCCACTTAGGTTTCTTTAAAAAGCCTGAAAATAACCTTTGAAATTCATTTTAAAGCTTAAAATTGTATGTAAAATAGTTCAAAATAGTGTGTTTTAATAGGAAATCCATATCTTCATTTTAAGTGAACATGAGATAAGCTTTAGATACCCTTGATATCCAGCTGATTTTCCATTATCAAGTCAATTGGAAACGCATTTCTGAATCTCTCTGAGTTAATGTAAATATAATTGCCCAAAATATCACAGTGAATCAGAGTCCAAATTTAATACACCCCTCTAGTAAAGAGTCTAAAAATAAAACTGAAATAAAAGAGTTGTCCCACATTTCTCTCAAATTTTTATTCTGAGAAAAAGTAGAAAATTAAATAAAAATGGATATTTACTTCTTTTTAAAATTTATTTTATTAGAATGTGACTAACAAGAAGATAGACATAGCATCACATTTTATTTTAAAAATTACAAAATTTCATTTCTTTCACTGCATCTGCAGAAAAGAACACGATCTCGAGCACAGTTCTCCTTTTTATGTTCGCCCCATTCCCTTCACATCTGTAACTTTTCTTTCTGGAGTGATCAAAAAAAGATGTAATGATGATTAACGGCACAGGCAAGGAAAATGTGCTCCTGTTATGATTATTTTATGCAGTTCTTGTAAATTGGAGTAACAAATGACATCTTCCTTTAGCTGAATCTGAGATAATCAGACAGCATCTGCCTTCTGTTCTCACTCCATTTGTAGAAAGAAAATGTTAACTTTAAAATCATCCACCTTTTGAAGTGCTAATTCCTTCTATTCCCTCCAAATCTCCTGTTTCAGTGTTCTTTTTTTGAGGTATCTTATCTTGACCACTTGATATTATCAAGTCTAACATCATTTTTTATTTGATGCTTCTGAATGGAAAACTACTTTTTAATGTTTTTATTCTTTAAGAGCCCGAGTCAACTTTCTTTTTGCTTAGTGAAAAAGAAATTGTTTTCAGCTGCAAACCTGATAGTAACTAAACAAACAAACAAACAAAAAACAGCTAAGTGATCTTCTTGTACATCTCTAAAATCATTAATTTCTGTTTCAGTCTAGGAAATCCTTTGCTGCCTTTAAAACAGTTACTGTAAATCATCTTAGATTATTTTCACCATCTGCTTTTTTGAACACACCTAGGAACCCTTGGGTCTCCCTGCCTATTTAGGCCAATCATTCTCATTAAGGTATAGAAGGTGGCAGAGCATGCTCTGTGTAGTAAATCATAAGGCTTGAATCTTTACCTATACTCTGTAGCTGACTTATTACAGGCACATGGTTTTGGTTATTTAAGGGGTATTATTGTTTGTTTTTTTACAAAGCTAAAGAGTTGGATGGGGTGATAGTTGAGGCTCTAACAATCTATACTTCGATGCTATTTGGGGAAGCCATTATCTGACCTACTTACTCTAAGACCTTTATCATGCGCTGGTTGCATAAGTCAAGCCTCACAACAACATTAATCTTTGAATACAAAGATTTCTGCTCTTCACTGAATAGCTCAAATCATCTAGATGAGAGTTCACTACAACATAGTTTCAGTGTTTCAGAAAATGCGTTTCATCATAAATAGGGTTTGAAATAGATCATATTATATTCAAACATTTTGGTTGTTTTTCCATCCAACTTCTTCACATATATGTCTCCTGTACAACAAATAATTATGGAGAAACTTATAAAAGTGGAATATAATCACAGTTTTCAATTTAGAAAGCTGAGTTAGAAACAGACATAATCGAACTATATATCGGACATATTTCTGTGTAACGAATTACCGCAAACTTGGCTTAAAACAACAAAAATTATGTCACAGCTTCCACTGGCCAGGAATCTGGGTACAGTTTAACTGGGTCCTCTGCTCAGCATCTCACCGGACTAAAAGCAAGGTGTCAGACAGGGATATAGTCTCACTGGAGGGTCAGTGTCCTATTTCAAATTCACTGGTTATTGGCAGAATTCAGTTCCTTAACTATAAATCAGAGATTCTTGCTTTCTTGCTAATTGGCAACAGGGAGCCATCCTCACCTACTAAATGCTATCCATTATTCCTTACATGTTCCTTTCCAAGGCTAGCAGGAGAATTTCCCATGATTTAAATATCTCTAAGAAAAGGTTCAGTCACTTTTAAGGGTTCACCTTATTAAGTTAGGTCCACCTAGAATAATATCCTTTTTGACTAACTCAAAATCATCTGATTACATCTGGAAAATCCTTTTGCCATATAAGGTAGTATAATTTTAGAAGTGATATCCCATTGTATTCACTGGTCTTGCTTATAGTCAAGAGCAAGGGGACTGTATACATGGGAATCATGGTGGGGGGATCCTAGGGAGCATCTTAGAATTTTGCCTACCACAAAGTACAAGTTGAAATAAATAAATATATGAATAAGGCAGAAGTCAGGTTTACAGAAATTGAAATTATGTATACTATACATACACTGAGGAAGAAATATGGATGAGAAATGATGAAGCAAATCTCAAAGCATAAATGTTTTTCCAGGTGGTAGAAATGTACCAAAGGAAAAAAGAAGTTATTTCAATAAATAAAAACATACAGTGTAGTGAAATATCAAAATACAGGGACTACTCCTATAGCCTTATTTGGCCAATAAAGCTAGCGAAGTTAATGGGAAAGATTTAGGCCATTCAATGAAAGATCTTAAATCTTGTGTTTGTTCCATTAGGCAATGAGAAGCTATTGAATGTTGAAGAGGGTTGAAGTGTCCTCTATTTTCTCCTTTTAGAAACATACCCTGAAAGGCCCATCTATCTGGCCCACATTCATGAGATCCCTTGCCTTTGGGTTTCCCAATCAGAAGCAGTAGGAAGACATCTGGGAGACAGGAGAGTGAGGTTGGTTATATTTCTAAGTTTTCTTTCTGTGAGGCTGGCTATCTCCTTATGATAGGTACCCTTTCCACACAGCCCTTTGTATATCTGGGTTCCAATGATCACCTTTTTTCTCCCTTTCAAATACAATTATGGAAAAAACACTGGAATGTAAACCCCTGGATATGGTATTATCCCTTGTGTTCTTTCTTCACTCATCCAACACCCACTTAAAATTTCTTTATTAAACTCTCTTCAAATTACCTAATATGAATGTGCTATCTGTTTGCTGATGGAATTTGACTAAAATTGAGACTGATGTCACCAAAATTATTGTGAGAAGATTAATGTGACACTGATGAATAGATGGTATAGAGAGGGAAGAGACTATGTTCATCTAGTTAAGAGTAGCAATGAAGGCATAAAGTAGATGGTGACCCTGATATAAGAAATAACTTAGAGGTAAAATCCATAGTACTTAGCACCTGGTTAAATGTAGAGAATAAAGGAAATGTGTATGAAAGTTAGTTCTAAGACAAAATGGTAACTAAGTGAAATGTCATTCTATTAACAGAAATATCAATGTCAGAAGGAGAAATTAATTTAGTGGCCATTAGGAATAATGAGTTTGTTTCTAAACTAGTATACATAAACATGATGGACATTCAAGTAGAGAAAACAAGTACAGCAAGTCCGTGAATAACATCATTTTGTTGTATGATTGACGAGAAAAAAAAAAAAAAATCTATTCCTGGCCAGGGCCACTGTTGAAGTTTGCGCATTCTCCCCATGTCTGTGTGGGTTTTCTCCAGGAACTCTAGTTTCCAGCCACATCCCAAAGATGTACACATTAGGTTCACTGGAGTGTCTAAATTGTCCCAGTCTGAGTGGGAGTGGGTGTAAGTGTAAATGCACCCTGTAATAGAAGGGTATCCTGTCTAGGGTTGGGCACCTTGGGCCCTGAGCTGCCAGGATAAGCTGCAGCCACTCATGACATGGAACTGAAATAAGCCAGTTGGAACTGTTGAATATTAGAAGTGCTTGAGTTCTTTATTTAGAAGTTTGGTGATGTTTCTGTGACATCACCAAACTTCTAAATAAAGAAATATGCTGAAAGAATTTAACTCTTGTTTATATCAATTAGCTTATGGCAAAATTGTGTGTTTTTTTCACATCATTTAGCATAAAGTCTCAGTTTCCAAGAATCTATCAATGATGTTAAGTGAGGACTTAATGATAGGTGATTGGAAAGGTGGGTTTGGCACTTGAGAGTAGTTGAATCTAAAATTATAGACTCAAGAATTGTATAAAAGATGTAATAACTGAATTCATAAGAATTATGTTGAAATAAAATCAAAGGGCAAAGAATTTATTTCTAGGGACAAACACTTAAGGCATCTATTCATAGGAAAATTAGAAGAAACATTTTTAGAGAAAGACAGGGAAGAGACTCTTCTTTTTCCCTTCAGAGACAGAGATAGAAAAGTGTTAGAGAAGTAAAAAAGAAAAGTCAAGATATTGCAAGTAAAAAAAATACAGAAGAGCTTTTTAAGAAGCAGGAAGTGGTTGAGTTAGTGTCAATCTCATGCCTGTCTGGCAACAACTCAAACTAATCAACACAATTTTATCTGTAGCCATCACTTATAGTTATTTAGTCATTTATTTTACTATGTGACAATTTCATCCAACTGGCCCAAGGTGTTTGGACCTAGCATAGACACTCATTCAAAGGTAATAAATTAAGAAGCTGGTTGGTGATCCACGAGTGCACTTGCATGATACAATGAATTTAGCTAAAGAAAGTCTTGTTTTTAAAAAAATTATATTGAGAAACCAAGGCAGACTGAGTAAGTTACTGTACTGAGGTACAGTAACATTCCAATGACTAAAAGGGGCCATGTGCAAGACAAAATTAAGAAGCAGCAGCACTATATAACAAAAGCAAAAACAAGCAGCTAATTGGCAGAGGAACAGACATAGGCAAAAAGAGAAATCACATAAAAAATGCTGGTTATAGATCAATGATTCACTGTTGAATCCAAGAGAACTGCATTGACTCAAGTCCACCTTCCACCACATCTCTTTGATGTTAAAATTTCTGTTCTTAGATTTCTCTTAGTTCTCTAAATATACCTAATATTTAAAAAAAAAAAAAAACTAGCCTGGGAGTCTGCCTGTCTGCTTGTTGCTAGCAACCAAATGAATCAAAAAAAAAAGGAGACTACTAAACTTTCTCTGATATCTATATCTATCTCTCTATCTACATATAATTATAACTATATATATATATATAACATATACAGCATTTATATATATTATTATATAGTCACTAGAAGTGGAAATCAAGAAACCAATTATCAGAAGGACACAGGTGGTAATAAAAATTGCTGGGACATTGCTTTGGTGCACTAATTTTTTGCCCACTCTAGAATGGCATATTAGCAATTCATAACTGGTAAAATGTTAATAAAGCTCTCCCATACAAATCAAAGATGTTGACAGGTATGGAATGAAATATACCAAAAAATAAGTACTGTAACAATCTAATAGCCCCTAGAAATAAAACTGAACCATCTTCAGCCACTATTTCCCAAGTGTCATGTTTTGTACCATCTGATTGCCACTTTACTCTGTAACCAATAAGGTATGTATAATTGACTAAGAACAGCAACCCATTTGTGAATTAGCAACGTAGTGTCTTTCTAAAAAAAAGATGAAATGGACAGATGATCACTGTCAGGAACTGAAATTAAGGGTCAGAGAGGCTGATCCAATCAATGAGGAGAAACTGAGTTAAAAAGACATGAGGTATAACTAGAACTAGAGAGGACATGATGGGTCTTGTTTACTATAAATTATAAGGTGAGGCTCATCAGTGGCAGAAGAATACAATGTTAAGGGTGCAAAATTTTCAAGTGAGCCAACTAGTTAAGTCAGCTACAGGGAAGAAATATCTTTAGATACCAGAAGTTGTCCTACTTGCTTGTGTGTGGTTTAGGAAGTGTATTGTATAAGATATGAAGATGGCCAATGTCTGCTTCTATAATCCATTTCTTTGTTATTTAAGGGTGATGTTCCGGGCAAAGATATGCTGACAGCCAACTTCCACTTCTGTAATCTGCTTGCTTGTTCAAGAGACCAGGATATGGTCTTAAGCTTTATCAGCCGCCTCCTCTGAAAGCTCAGGGCTGATCTCCTCTAACCCTGCGTGGTAGAGAGTCAGTCGCCGGACGGCTAATAAAGGCTCATCATTAATCTCAATTGGCTCCGTGGGTCTCAGAATTGTTCGGGCCATAACAACAACAGTAACAAGAAGAAATATACTACGGTTATATTAGACTGTAGTTGTCATTAAGTAATGTCATATTAAAGATAGATAAAATCTTTTCTTTTATTGAGGTCTTTAAAATTACTTTGACAACAGTATAATCTTTAAGCTCTAGTTTCAAAGAGCTTTAGTATCATTGCAAGGCCTCTTTTTGGATATGTTGACAAAATGTCAGATATCTAACCATATTTTTTTCTCGTAACTGAATGAAACAAACAAAAGAAAGGAATTGCTAGTGCAAAACAGTAGAGAGAGTTTGTGGAAGATGAAGAAATTGAAGTGCATGTTGTATTTGGGAAAAAGAAACTCATTAATGACCTCTGAGAGAGCAATTTCAGTAGAGAAGTAGGGAAAAAAGGAGCAATTGTAAAAGATGAAGACTGAGGGCATAAATGGATAATTAGAGCTGAGAGGAAATAGCTTTAGAGTAGTACAAACAAAGATAGCTTTTGAAGACAAGGAAAGAGGTTAGGTCAAAAAATAATAGGGCACAGTTAGATCAAGAAAAGGGTCCTTTTGTTGCATTGCTTTGCCTTGAAGTCTTGGGAAACCGAGAATATTTTTAAGCAGCAGAGTAAGGTCAGCAGAGATTACTAAACTAAGTTCGCACATAAATGAGATATTTTTACTGTTCAAATATTTCCTGACATTATAAAATTAAGTAATATATTTGCATTATCTGTGCCCCAACTTTTCAAAATATTCTATTTAAGGTCCTCCAAAAATGAGAACTACTGAGAAATCACTGGTTAAATTCCTCATTTTGATTAATAAAATCATTGCCTAAATCAAGTGATTGAATTGTAGAAGGTCTGGAGTCCTGATGATTCAACTAAGATTTTGATACTTTTACTTTTCTATTACTTGTACCCTCAAATGCCTAAATAATGAATCTTTCTATAATTTTTAATTTTACCACAAACAGAACTGTGAAGATATATAGCGATATAAGAGAAAAGTGTCAGAGATGCTTTTGTTAATTTCTGAGACAGACGTCATATTAACAGGGGTTAAAGATTGCAAGATGGGGGGCTGAAAAAATAAAGTGATTAAGAAATATAAATTGGTAGTTATAAAATAGTCCCAGGGACGTAAAGTACAGCATAGGGAATATTGTCAATAATACTGTAATAACTATGCATAGTGCCAGGTGGGTAAAAGTTGATTGTAAATGTCAACTCTAATTGAAAAATAAAAACTAAAAAAAGATTTTACTTTGAGGTTAGTTACTTGTTTAGTCACATTCAGGCCTAGAAATGGCAATCTCATCAGTGGTGATACTCTTAAGAAATGCCATGAACATTTCTGTATTACAAATAAATTGATAACAATGTAAAAAAGGGGAATATCAGGCTCTATATTTAATACATATTAAAGTTCACATTAACTACTAACATTTAATTCTGAGATTGAAATATGTTAATTAGGCTATCACAAAGATAGGTTGAAAGTCTTATGCATATAACATCTTGAATGTAATGGCATGAAATGAAAATTTTAAATGAGTGTCTAGATGCAATTGAAATAGTAAGAACTATTTGGTCAACACATAGTTTTAAAAGAAGTATATTAATATTTATGTTTAACTAATACTTCAAAGCTCATTTATTTACCCAATAGCTATTATAAGTCAGGTATTTTACAAAGCTCTGGAAATTCAAAAATGAACATGTTAAAAATTCTGTTTTCAAGATGTTCCTAGATAACTTAAATTATAAAGATCACATCCTACCTTATTATCAGAAACTAACTGGAAATTTAAATTCGAAAGTTCATCAAAGTATCTTTACTTATAAGTACTAAATACATTTACATTACAATGTATATGAAAACAGCTAACACAGAATATGATTTTTCTTTTCTAAAATGGTTTATATATCCATGATCTATCAATAAAAATTATGCCTGAGTGATTTTTCATTTCAAATTGTACTTTTTTAGTTTTTGAGCTTTATTGAGATATAATTGGCATATAACTATGTGTAAGTTTAAGGTGTACAACATGTTAATTTGGTACACTCATATCTTGCAATACAATTCCCACTACAGCTTAGCTAACACTCCTCATCAACATCCCATTTTAAATTTTAAATGGCTTTATCCTTGTGCTCGTATCTTTCATTTTTATTTAGTTATTATAAATATGTATTACTTAATAAATACAACCTTGAATAATTTTCCAAATTCAATTTTTAAAAAATTTAAATGCATGTGTAATCTTTGTTGTGTGGAGAGCAAAGTGTGGAGAGCTTCCAAGTTGGAGAGAGAGAGAGAGATGGATAAATAGATAAATATCAAATACAGTATATTTGAGATTCCACCTAAACATTTTACATAAAATTTCTTATGAGTTAATTATTTGGATGAAAAAAGTAAACAGTCCATCAAAAACCATGATTTTCTTATCTTATACAATCTAGTCATTTCAAGGAGGAAAGGAAATTAAAAACAGTCTATACCACTTTAATTCATCTGTACTGAGTTTGCATGTTAACTTGACTCGGTTCTATATCTGTGTGTTTTGTGTAATGTATGTTATACAGTAAAACTGTAAAGGTACTTATTTTCTAAAAGTGTTCAAGTTCAAAGTGATTGAATCTTAATACCTTACAGCAAAGAATAATAATAAAGGTTAGACTGGCTGATTTAGGCATAGTTCCCCCACTTTCTCTCTTATTCTACCATTTAAATACTTCTTTCCTTTGCATACATACAATGCCTTTCTAATATACAATTTGTTACATCACAGAGGAAAGCCATCTAAGAAAT
Source organism: Pteropus medius (assembly GCF_902729225.1). NCBI lineage: Eukaryota > Metazoa > Chordata > Mammalia > Chiroptera > Pteropodidae > Pteropus > Pteropus medius. The sequence continues at coordinate 10,854,591 of NW_024355205.1, forward strand.
ACATTGGGAATAATATAATAGAAGTTATTATATTATTTATTACGGGAGTATTTGCATTTTAATGAGCTGAGAAATAGCATTATCATGCTAGTCAAACATTTTGCTCCTACATTTAGAAAGAAATGGATTCAAATCCTGACTCCATTAGGCACTATGAGCAACTTAGGTAAACCTTTAAGACTCAAGTTTCCTGTTAAGTGGAGATAATATTCACTACATATCAATGATGAAGTAAAATGAGAAAATACGTGTAAAGTACTTAGCACAGTTTCTGGTAAATAATCTGCTTTATAAATCTGAGTTAAGGATATAGCTAAAATTAATGGAACAGTCTCTATAAAGAGTATAAAATAAGTTATAGAGAGTAAATTGAGATATTTCTATATTTGAATCAACATGTTATACATGCCAGACATTGTGCTCAACTATAGAAATAAAAAAATAATATGGGTTTATTTTACCTATATATGTATTTATTTATGTATGAGTAACATTCCATATCCTCTTGAAAGATAAGGAATGTCTTACCTTTGACAAAATGTCACCTTGGCTCAGCACAGCAACTATGTTTGCAGTCACTTGAATGGCTCCTCTTCACTGTGTAAGTGAGCAAATATTAGTTTGTAACAACTAATATTATGTAGAAAAAAGAAGGGGATTTGGGTTTGAAATAGACATTTTGGAAGTCAAAAAGACCGAATGTTGAATGTTATTAATCTCTGTGTTCTTAATAATCTTAGTATTTTTATGGCAACTCAGATAGTTCTGCCTGAGTAGAAGTACGTATTTTCCCTGTTTAAGTAAAGAGCCAAGAGAAGGTGTGGGAAGGAGTGATGTTGGTACTCTGCAGGGTAGCGCAGAGGCTGTGTGTGCAAGGATATGGAAAGGGCAGTCATCACCTCAGCAGAAGAGAAGCTTCCATGGGGCCGTGGATAGAGTTGTCATTGCTGATCCCAAGTGGCAGAGGCCAAAGTTTAATACTGTGGATAAATTTCACTTTGCATTTCTCTCTGTGTGTTTAATATTTGGAAATAGCTTTGATACCTTTTGGACTGAATAAGCCCCAGATACTCTTGGACAAATGTGAAAAAGGAAATACTATGAGAAGGAGCCAGACTTAATGCTATAAGATAGACACTGATAACTTCAGAAACTGATTGTAATAATTAAGATGCATAATTCTAGTTATATTGTAAGCTATTAAACAGAATCAATGAAGGAATATATATACAAATGGACACATGTACATAATTTAAAGAGGGATATGGTGGAGGAATAGTAACTACACTAATTTATCATACCCATGCGATGAGTAAATGGTCAAATAGTAGCTCTGCCATCCATTTATTCTCTTTACAAGCATGTCAACATGCTAATGCTAGACCTCCTGCTTAGTAAACTAAATGGTCTTTATTTATGAAATGCCTTAAACAGGGTGTAGATGAAAGATATATAAGTGACATAACTATCTGATTATAAAGTTGAGATGTTTCATGACCTAAATAGAGCTTTCTGTTAAGTGAGGTGACCAGAAACCTCACTCAGAAACCTCACATGTTACCTGAGCAAAGAGTGTTCCACGCAGAAAGAAAGAGTCTGGAGAGTGATGTTAAGAGTCTCAAACCTTCCCTGTGTCTTGCAATTAATTGTATCTTTAATATTATTAATAAAATTAAATACTAGGTACTTAAAATACATACACAAATAAATTATATACACTAATTCCATAGCTCTTAAGTATAAGACGTGACCCTTTTTGTAGAGTAACTCAGTTTTAAAATAACACTAATCACCAACATTTATGGAGTCTCAAAGATGTGCTATATACTTTGCATAAATTATTTTGTTAACTCTTCAGAAAATATACAAATGATGCCATTTTCACTTTGAGAAAACAGACCATTAAAATATAAAAATATAAAATAAAATTTTAAAGAAATAAGAAAAAACAGAGGCTATTCCTAAAGTCTGCAAACTAATTAAAACGCCAAGTTGGGATCTGAACCTATGAGAAGCAAATTCAAAATACTACTTCTAGTCTAATGAGGGAGGCAATCATGTAAAAACTATAAAAGGAAACAATAAACCCTATAACAGAGGGATGTGAGAGCACAGGCAAAAGAATTTTAATCCACAAAGGAGATTATTTGGACTGGCTTTAAAAAGAAATAGGAGTTAACTAAGATAAATAAAGGTAAAAGATGGCTTGCCAGATTGTGAGAGCCTGCAAAATCAATGTGTATCGATGCATGGGAAATGATCGATAATTATTATGAGGAAGGGGGTTTTCCAAACACCTTTCAAATCATCAAGTGAGTTTCTGCATGTAAGCAAGTCTAGAGCTGAACCTGTGACTGTTATGAGGAATTGAGGGTTTTTTTTGAGTCAGCTGGGAGCCCAGTCTATTGCTTTGGTCCTAGGAGAGAAAGCATACTGTAATAAACAATATGGTAATGAAGGAGGTTATTCTGTGCACTCTATTGAAATTGAGAATCCAGAAGCTTGCTTGCTTATTTATTTATTTATTTATTTATTTATTTATTTATTTATTTATTTATTTAATTTTATTTTTAAGTTCTTTTGTTGGAAAATATCTTTTCTTTACAATTATTGTCTACTTTCTGTTTTCAGTCTCCTGTTTTTCTTCTGATATAGTTTGAACTCTGCCCAGGGCACTATTTGTGTGTGTGTATGTCTCCATGCATGCATCTAAGTTGCAAGTGACTTTTATAGAAAAACATAAATCTTCTTTGAGGCAATCATGATTATCTTGAGGAAGCTACAGATTCATTAAAGGACTCAGGAAAAGAAAATTAATATGAAACATATGACTGAGGACCAGCTTCTCCGTAAAACCTTGAATCTTTGAAACACCTGCTCTGCTTCTCAGGTTTGCTGAATTTCTGGACAATAGTGCAGTTTGCACTGACCTGTCATGCTGATTAAATATGATCGCTTCTTTACGACTTTTAAAGCCAAATATATTTGCTCACCATGCTTGAAAACATAACTAGAAAAACTATGATTGACAGTTCTCTTAGTAAATATTTCAAAGGACACATATATTTCATTGAATTCTCTATATTTAGGTGGATAATGTTTTGTGTTCAGTGATAAGCAAAGATGCAGGGGAGATTCAGGTAGCTATAAAATCTACAGTCTAGGATTAAGAGTCTTTCCTAGGGCAGCCTCTCTGAATATGTGGGATAAATGCCACTATTGGTATAGAGATGATTTTAAGTATTAAAGAGACAGCTTTAAATTATATTGGATTACATGAGAAAGAAAATAATTCCCTTTTCAATTTGTTTTCAATCCTTCAGATTGCGTCATGAGGAATGTCTCACTTCGGCACAAAAATGTGTTTAATAACCCCTGACTTTTGCTAATCTTTCTTTTTATAAAAGAGAAGTAGGCCTAAGTCTTAGAGCTTCCTCCAAGCATTGCATTTGGCAGGAAATTAACAATATTGTGGCAGTTTCATTATATTTATTTTAAACTACTTATTGGCATGTTGTTTTTGTTTTCTATTTACTGTAGTGTTAAAAAGTTTCTTAAGTTCATTTAACACATTTTGGGTAAATCTATTATGAAAACTAAAAAAACAGAAACTTGCAACTATTCTGATATTTAAAACTTTCCCTCTTAGACTGGCCTTCTCAATAAAACAAAACAAAACAAAACAAAGAACATAAATTAACAAATAAACAAAATGAACATACAAACAAACAATAAACACAACTCATAGATACAGACAACAGAATTGTGGTTATCAGAAGGGAAGCGGGGTAGAAGGAGGACACAGAGGGTCAAAGAGGTCACATGGTGACAGAAGGAGATTAGACTTCAGATGGTGAGCACACAATAGACTATACAGATGCCGTATTATAAAGTTGTATACCTGAAATTTATAAATGTTACTAACCAATGTTACCCCAGTAAATTTAATACAAATTAAAAAACAAAATTAAAAGACTGTCTTCAAAATTAAAATTCATCAGAAGGCTCAGGTTAAGAATACTTCAGACTACCAGATTAAAGAATGACTATGGTTGATGCAGGATGCTGTGGATGGAAAATGGGCCACATACTAAACCTGACAAGCTCAGAGAAGGCCAGTATAGCAGGCCTTACAAACTCAAGAGACTGAAATAAACCACATAGGATGACCTGAACATAAATATTCCTAACTAAAAGTGAGTCATAGTGGGTAGGCACATCTTGGGCCTGTAGCTTTCTTGATGAAGGTCAACCTTTACCTGAAGTGAACCTTTCTATTGTCTTTTTGCTTCTAAGATAACATAGCTTTGAAATGTCAGAGTAATCCCTTTTTTGCAGACCCCTCAAGGCACATCCCATCTCACCAGAGCACAAGTCCACAGAACCCTTCGTTGTTATCTTGTTCCCCACACACCATCTCTATGTGCTGTAAATGTTAATTAACTATCTTGTGCCCACCAACATAAAAGAGGTATGTATCTCTCTGTTTTACTTTGTATCCAATCGCAGAGATTCCTCCACTTTGCTTTCTTCCACCCCCTTAATCTATTTACCAATAGATTTCATATAACTCTCCTTATGTCTCTTCCTTTGATTCTAATGTATGAAATAAGCTGCAAAACTGCCATTCTCTGGATTATTTTTTTAATCTGGTGAGATTTTGCTTCCCAGAAATTAGTAACACTTTTGGCTCAAATATACTCATTAAAATTCTCTACAAGTTTGGACATTTCTTATGTCTACAATGTACAACAAACGTGGGTAAAGAAAGTGACGAACGCTATGTTTCTTATGAACATTGGTGGTGATCAGACCAAAAAATTGACAACACAATCATGTGACTTTTTATTTAAACAGAAAACTAACCAACCATGCTGGATTTTTTTTTATTGAACTTACCTTTTACTGGGATGGTAAAAAATCTCCCTAAAAGGTTATGGAATCATTTCTGATGATTAGATGTTGTAGCTGCTTCTATAAAGTGCCACTTGGCTGTTGTCCTCTAAGGACTAAACTCCCAATCAGACGTGCAGTGTTATTATCTGTAGCATCTTTAATAAAATACAAAGGTAAGCAAACCCTTGCTTACCTCCCTTATCATTTCCATCTTTGTAAATGAGAGTGAGCAAATGTCCAAAGTCACTCCAAAGAATACTAAAAGACTTTAGAGATAATTGCTTATAGAATTATTAAATGAAAAGAAGAATAAAAGGATTCATTTGAAAGGTTTACAGGGAAGGAGAATAAAGGAACGGAAGTCAACAAAAACTGATATCTAAACTTAAAAGTTTTTTTCAAAAAAAGATATGGATACAGGTTATGCTTTTGCTGTATTAAAAATATACTAAGGAATTATACACAATTTCTGAGTGTTTGGCTGAGAAAGTAATTTGCAGAGTGGCTTCAATGACTTTGTGGAATAAAGTGGACTTTGTAATAGATGTAAAACAAGAAAAAAATGTAGCAGGAAGGATGACTTGCTTTAAAAGGACTAATAATTGCATAATATTTAATTAAATAAACATTAATAAAAAGATGAAAAATGAGATAATATCGGTTTATACATAATCTTGTTTTGAAGATAATCTGAGGCATATTCTCGCTGCTGTGAGAAAATTCGGCACTCTCACCACATTTAACTTCTTAAGGTAATTATTTTAGATGGAATTGTTAGGTAGTTAGGTAGCCATTTGAGTGATGAGAGAGAAAGCCCAAGCTCTGTAACCATAGGAATGACAACACTGACAACTCATCCCAAAAGGTTGCCCCTAAGATCTCTCAGAAAAACAACAACAACAACAACAACAACAACTCATGTTTTAAATAATAATAGTCCTAAATCCCAGAGTACAAAGAAATAAATGACCAGAGCATAGCAACCAGTTCAGGCCAATCACTAACGCGTGGCAGTAAGGAGTACTCTGACCTTCTTTTTTTGCCTCAGCCTCATTATGCCATCATTATAATGTCATGGGTATGCCTGGAAGTTCATTAATCTAATTATAACAGACTGAATTCTGGGAAGGTACATATGCAGTAAATACAACACCATAGAATAATTGCTACAAGGTAACACTAATATGTAAACCAAGTAGCTGGCCTGCTCTAACAAAGAATAAACTGAAGTTTGACAGAACCAGGAAAATGCAACAGTAATTTCTTATCAGTGAACATAAAATGTTCACCAAGTCAGGCTATCTGCTGAGCTATAAGTATCAATAACTTTAAAATTATTGTTATCTTACTGAATATGTTCTCTGATGAAAATTAAATTGTTAGTAATCAACAGAAAAAGATAGAGAAATTCTTCAAGTATTTGGAAATTAAATAACACACCAATTAACCCATTATTTAAGTAAGAAATCACAAGGGAAATAAAAGATATTTCAAACCAAATCATATTAAAAATACTAAGGTAAATCTGTAGAGTCTGCCTAAAACAGTAATGGGAAATTTACAGCTTTTAATGCTTATAATAGAAAAGTACAAAAGTTTAAAATAAGTGGTTTGTTTTTACCACAAGAAAACAGAATAAAAAGGGGAAATTAGAAACAAAAAATGTAAATATAAGAAAATAATAAAGAGCCAAACTCAGTGAAAGAGACCAATAACAGAGAAAATGAATTAACCTAAGTCAGTTCTTTGAAAAGATTAATAAAATTGCTAAAAAGTTGCAATTTAGCAAAAGTTTCCTAAAAATTGCTGTGAAGACTGATCTCCCTCCTCCCCCCCCCAAAAAAAATCCCTTTAATTACAGGAATGAACGGAAAGATATCACCGCAAATCCCAGATATATTAAAAAACACAGGGATATTAAGGAATATTTAAGCAAATCTATGCCAATAAATTCAACTCAATTGACACAAGAATAGAAATTTAAGTTACTTCATATCCATACTTTACATATGGATTTCATTAAAGAATGTATATCAATGACCAAAAATGTATGAAAAGGGGCTCAATATCAGTGTAATGCAAACTAAAATTATGAATCTCTCTAGACTAAGAAAATCAAGATAAAATGTTAATGAGTATGTGGAACAACTTAATTCTCATACATTTTCGGTGGTTGTGTAATATGGCACATCTACTTTGGGAAGTGGTTTAACAGTTTCTGAATAAGTTAAATAACTACCAATTCTACTCCTAGTTATTTACTCAAGGGGACTGAAACATTGGTCCACAAAATATTTGTACAACACTGTTTATAACAACTTTATTCATTATAGCCAGAAACTAGAAACACTATCCATTAAGAGATTAGGTAAACAAATAGCGTTGCAATTTTAGAATATACTCCTTAGTAATAATAAAGAGAGGCCCACTAATTTCACAAAAAAACATGGATGGATTTCTAAAACAGTTGAGAAAAAGAAGTTAGACCGCAAAGATTTCACTCATATGTAATTTAAGACAAAACCAGTCTAAGGCCAAACTCCATTCCTCTACCAAATTCTGTGACTGTGTATTTAGAAAAGTGAGTCCTGGTATAAGTTCTTTCTCCATTCTTTCTTTCACATTTTTTCTGCCCTGCAAAGGAGAGGAAGGTGTTCCAAGAAACAAAAATATTTTCTTTATATTCAGAACACTTGTTACTTGTAGGGATTAGGAATTGACTGGAAGGGGTAAAGAGAATTTTCCAGGAAAGTAGAAATGATCTCTGTCTGACTCGAGTTAAGTTTAAAAACATAGACCTCTGTCAAAACTTCTGAAATTGTATACTTAATATCTCTGCATTTCACTCTATAAAGTTCACGTTATTCAAAATACATCCAAAGGCAAGCATTAGGGGAAAAGCAGATAGTTACAGGGAAGATTCTGCCTTTCCAGTCCTCGAATGCTCAAAATGACCACCTAGAAGATAATAGAATTTCTAGTCCATAGTTTAGTTACTATTAAGAAAAATATACATGTATTTATATTCATGTGTACCATAAATGTATAGCTTTTATACAAACACACATATAATAGTAAAGATCATTCACAAAATGTTTGTTAATATTCACATAGCCTACACTTAAAGATTCCTTTGTGTCACTAAAAATCAACTTTGAATTTGCAAATACATAGCTGCTAAGATTTTTAGAACCAAATGATGTTTTCATGTAAATTTTAAGTACTCTTTAATTTTTCCTTTGCTTTAACCTTTCAAAAACTTTTATATAATTTATTCTTGAAATATGTATGCAGAAAACAAACAAATTAGATTGTTTCATTAAAAAAAGGTAAGCAAAAATTATTTTTGTTCTGTTAAAATTTCATAGTAAATATATAGTATTAAGCATTTTAGCCACATGCTTTCCAACAGTAATATGTAAAATGAAATATAAGGACACAAACATATGCATATATATGTGCGATATTATGTATACATACATATATGTCAATACCTTTGCTGTAGTTAAGACAAAAAATGCTGATTTAAAAAACCTAGCATCTTTATGTGACTTTTTCTTATATATTAGGGAAGATATTTAAATAAAAAAACAAATAAACCTTGAAATCACCTTGAAATTAATATGGTGTAGGTATACACAAAATTAATAAGGTTAGTTTCCATGTAATACCATGAAACACGAAAAAGTGCCATAAGAAGATGACACATTTTAAATAATCCTTAAAGTATAAAAAGCATGGGACTAGGTTTGATGGCAACACTAGAGTAGCGAAAAAATTAATAATTTTATATAATATATATGTAAAGTTCATAAATAGTTCATATATATAATTTTTAATAAAACATAAACTATATTTTATAACATATATAAATATATACATAACTCATTTATGGAAAAATTAAATATATATATATATATATATATATATATATATATATATAAAACCAAATTTTTAGTACAAGTTAAATCTGGGTTATCGGTTTTAGTTATTTTTAATTTTTGTGTGTGTGGTTTTTTTTTATAATGAATATGAATGATTTACCTTGATAATGCTGGGGTACTATAATTAAAAATAAACTCTTAGGACTCTAATCTTAATGTAAGGACCTGAGAGTTTCTGCTTCCCGCCCTCTCCATTTTTTTCTCTCAACCCAGAAAACCTCTTTGCAAGAGTCATAGAGAAAGAAAGTATTATTGAATAAGCAATAAACCAGAATATGATGCACATCACAGTCAATCCACTAACACAGAACGAATTCTCAACTTTTACTTATTTAAACAGATACAACCTATTCCATGTTCTCAAAATAAACAATAATGAGTTCTCAAGCAACAGAACTTGAACTTGACAGTATCATTTTTCACACATAGTTCATACCAGATTTACCTGGTCATTGAAGTAACCATCTGTGTAAGCTGATTGGCTTCTGCCAAACCTCTCATACCTTTATAACTGGAGGTAATTTTGTGACTTGGAGCAAGATACCCACTGGTGTTAGGTCCCTATCCTCCCACAGAAACAGAGAGAAAGGAATGCTATCTTCCTTGATGTTTAATATTAAAGAGATGGTCCCTGAGCCCTCCAGAAAGGCACTATTGAGTCATAAAGCTAACATATAGCTTTATAAATATTTCAAAGAGAGGAGAAAGTACTTATAAGTTTTCTGAAACAAATGCTCTAAGAAAAAGGGAAGAGAGAGAATTGTTTATCCTTCTTTTCAACAGGGAGAATTATGCCTCTTATTTTTAAATTTGTATTTGTCCTTTCAAGAGGCAAAACATAACCACTTTTAAATTTTAATAAAACACATATTTAGTGATTTGCTAAACATCAACAATATGCGAACTGAAAAAAAAAAAGGCCAAATGGAGTCACCAGAGACTTTTTTTTTCTTTTTTTTTGTAGCCGCTCCCCAGCGCTAGCTAGCATTACTGCCTCAGCTTCACCTCAGATCATCGGGCGTTAGATTCTCATAGGAGCACCGGTCCTTGGTGCCCAAAAGATTAGGAACCACTGTGCCTAAAGAAAACCGACTTTGAAATAATAAACCCACTTTTTTGCCTAGTATAATTTCCTTATTCCCACTTCTTTCTGCTCATAAAAGTCTTGTATTTTGTACAGCTCTTCAGAGCTCCTTTCTGTATGCTAGATTGGGTGCTGCACCATTCAAATTGATTTTTGCTCAAATAAACTAAAACTTAATATGCTTCAGTTTATTTTTTAACCAAACCTTTTTTTGAAAAAGGAGTTTACAGTCTCATAGTGGTGGGAGGTATATAAAAATAATAATGCACTACTTATATGAATGTGATGCATTCAGGGCATAAAAGATATCTCTGCTTAAGGACAGACTTTAGGGGACAAAGTCAAGAAAGGATTATGGGGACTTTTTGGCGATATTTAAATTGGCGATATTTAAATTGAGATTTACGAATGTCCACAAATTTATCATTTGGACATGATAAATAAAGAGTAAGTACAAAGTTGTAAAAGCATGGCTTAACAAGGTGTGACTTCAACAATGCCAATGTTTAAGAGAGAACAAGAAATCGGTTGGTAAGAGCCAAACCAGGAAGCACTTTAACCTGATAAAGATTTGAGACAGTTATTTAGAAAAATGGCAATATAGTAAATGCTTCAAAGCAGGATAGCAAAGTGATTAGACTTGGGTTTCTAGATAATGGATGATTGTGAGGGATCTTTAGCTACAAGTGTTGGCTCCCCGGGTTTGCATTTTTTCTTTAATTCTTAGGCAAAGCAACCTTCAATTCCTACAGAGCCACCACCTGTCTTTACCACCTATCTTTAAATATGTGAAGCACAAATTCACATATTTAAGTAAGTTGACTGGCAACCCTAAATAATTTACATTTGTGACTCATGATGTAGATGGCATATACTTTGCACTATAATTTGAAAATGACATATTTTAATTGCAACTTTTATTTTGGAAATTAGTAACAAATTAAGGTGTTCCATTCTGACTATAGCCTCCTTTTTTAATCCTTCCAAACGTCTTCTTTGACTTCTCAAAGGCTCCTTTTCATGTGATTCCTTTATTTTTATCTAATTAGATGAGGTTCCGTAGTCCATTTGGTTAAGGACTACCAAGTCAGGAGCCTCCTCTTTGGTCCATTCTTTTTCCATCTGGACTTCTATGTTGAAACCCCCAATCTTGGATTAAGCTAATTGTACACTAGTATGGCCATAAATTCATAGGCAGAAACTACCTGGATTATTGATGTTGAGCAGCAATCTCTTCATTTTCATAACTAGCAACTTATCATGTTTTTTAGAAGCCATTTCAAAAATGTTACCCTTTTCTGGAGCCTTAGATTCCATAAGCACTCTCTTCATTTTCAATAGATGAACAGCTATGCGATCCACAAAGACAATAATAATTATAAAATCTGAACTAAACTTTCCTCAACCAAATTTATTTATCAATCAGCTTTTCTTTTCACCCCTTGACACAACAGAAAAGGAGTCCCGTTTCCTGCAAAACCCCATCCCTCCACTTGAGCTCTAGATCCCATACCTTTACCTGTCTTAGGTACTTGATCCAGTGGGTTATCCTTTCTTCTTTATCTTCATACTCTCTCTTCTCTGCTTGGTCCTGCTCAGTAGACTTTTGAGATGCCTACATCTTTTCCATCTTTAAAAATCAGAAAGTGAACAAAGGCACAAAACAAAGAACTCTATTTCAACCTCTAATCTCTTCACCAGTTCCTCCTATCTTTTTCTCCCCTTCAGCACCAAATCTGACCAAACTTCCCAGCATTCATTGTGTTCTTGATTGCTGATAAAACTCATTTGCATTCTTTACCTTGCCTGTAGTCTGAAGCTGATCTCACTAATAAAAATCACCAGTGAAGCTGATCTCACTAATAAAAATCCAAGAGAATTTTTCATACTTCACTGTTCTTGATGTCTCTGTGGCTCTTGGGCTTTTTGACTTTTCTCGTCTCTTGGAGACACATTTACCACTGAAGTTTATAACACTACCCTCCAACATTTTTAGTCTCCATTTTTTATTCTTTACTGGTGGACTTTCTTCCTCTGCTTTTTCATAAAATGTGAGTATCACTCAGTGGTTTTGTTAGTTAGTTTGTTTGTTTTTCCTTTTCCTTTTCATCTTATTCCTTCTACCTGGAGAAAGTCCTGCATTCCAGTGGCTAAAAATACTATCTATGTACTGATGACTTTCAAACTGTTACTCTGAGATGTTTTATTTAACTGTGTTTTTAAGCATCCAGAACTGTACCTCTCTCAAATCATTATCTACTGTTATATTTCCTACCTCAATGAATTGTATAACCACAAAGCCTGGTGATCAAGACAGAAACCTGAAAATGTTCTGTTTATCTTTTTTTCCGTTTCTCTTCCAACAGTCAATGCCTATGTTCTCTAACTCTGGGAGAGCATAAACAGCTGTTTCCTCTTCGTTATACTGCCACCACCTCAGTTCAACACAAAATTATCTTTGTATTTCTAAAATAGTCTCACAAATTGTCTCCCTACCCATCAGCCCTTCTGAATATATAGATTCTCCAAATAAACTAACAGTATACTTCTAAAATAAAAATTAATGTTTCTTAAGTCTCTATTTCATTTAGTATGATTTAAAAAACATTCTAAATTTCTTTCAGTTCTTACATTGTTTCCTTTACTGGGTGCATGCATTTTTTCTTCTCTTTCCTCCATCTTCTTTATTATTTTATTGAGTAATTCTGAACAGCCCTTCATTCAGAGTGTAGACAGGGCTTTCATGCCCAGTTCCTTTCTAATCTCTCAGAACTTTATATGAGCTACTATAACACCCTGCATTTACTATCATTAAACTTATGCTGCCTTATAATTCACTGAATTTTGTGTTATTTACTAAAAACTCAATGAGTACAGAAATATATATATCCTTTGTCTACTTCAGCTGCATATTATCCCCTTAGTGACTGTTAGTGTGTGCCTGGCAGAACTTCATTAATATTTGTGTTTATTTTGGTAAATACTTAAGACAGTAAATGGTTAAAATAGTATAATTAGGTTCTGATTCTTTAGTTTTATTTCTGTAAGGAAAAAAATGAGTTTTGGTACATGATAGTTCACTAGCACCTCGCTGGTAGGTTAACAGAGGGAAGAAATGACATTGAAGCATGTGCTCAGAAGAACAAACTTTGATGTATAGAAGAAGGGTGGCCACAGGAAAAAATAAAACTATTTAAAGAGAAGGGTGTTAGCCATACATTCAAGACCATGACAAAAACACATGCTTTGGAAGCTAATATGCTTTTTAGGTGGCCATTTTTTACACCTACTTGGCATTTTATTCTCACATATTGCATACTGTTTATCTCGCACTCTTTCCAAATACTATAACATCTCCCAAAGGAGGACATGATGGACAAAACTGGTTAAAAGGTTTGGACACTTAATAGTAACCTTTTGAAATAGGATGATTTTTTAAAAATCTCTATTTTATGGATGAGCAAAGTGAGCTTCAAAGAGGTTGAAGCACCAGCCCAAGGTTACATATTTAGTAGCAACAAAACTTCTGATTCAGGTCCAAGTTTTTATTGCCACCACCCTTGAATGTCTACTTTTCAAAAGCAAGTATTATATTACTGCCTTTCATACTCTACAATTAAATTTTATATTGAAGCAGAGACTTTTAAAACCATGTGAATCCATCATATATTCATTTATTCTTAGTGACTCCATCCTAAACATTCATTTTGTTCAGTTAGAATTAAAATGGATAAGTTTTATTATTTTTTTCTTTCAAAGCTGACTTAATTAATTCTGAATTATGAAGATAGTTATTAGAATATTTTATGAGTATCTCAAAATATATTAATGAAGAATAAAGAACATATCAGAATGTAAAAGTAAAATTTAAAAGCTGTCTAATCTGAATGCAAAAAACTTGAAGATTCTAAATGCTTAAGATGCACAATAAATATGATATTGCATACTAACAGGAAAAATATCTCTGCTTGATATCAAAATTCCAGTTAAATCAAACATTTAAAATAGAAAAATCAGAAGAAGCCATGAAAATATAAGAGAAAATATAAAGCTATGAGCATATAAAAATATACATGTGTGTATGTTTTCTGGAAGTGGTATATGTTTCTTAGTATGAAGAATTATTTCTGTCCAGAAACCACACATAAAAGCATAAAATACAATTTCTCCTCGGCAAAAACCACTCACTATAAATAAAACTGAAATTAAAGCAAAAACACTGCAGTGGGAGGCAGTGGAGTTAGTAAAACAGCAGCAATAAATGGCTGTGATATTATAAAAAGAACAATCCACTTAAAAATATAAAAGAAGTATAAACTTACAGTTCAGAAAAAACTAAATTTAAGTGGATCTTAGGAAAGAAGATGCCGAATATAACTTATAATTAGGTAAATTTAAATTAAACTTATAAGACTTTTTACATTGAAAAAATGAAAATTGAGATTGTGATAGTGCAGAGAAGCAAATATTTTCCTATTTTTTTAAAAGTGAGAATAAAAACTGTTCGGACTCCTCAAAATAGTATTTAGGCATCATCTAATGAATTTAAAGTGAGCATAATTTTGTAGCAGTATATTCTTTTATAGGAATCTATCCTATAGCCATTGTAAACTTGCACAAAATATTGTATTTTAAAGGACATTCAATATGGCACTCGTAATGATAAATTATTGGAATTAGTATCAATATAAATGCACTATTAAATAATAAAGCATTAAATAAATTATGACTTTTATATAATAGTAACCATGAAGCTACTTAAAAGAATGAAATCTCTCTTTTGCTTTCCGTACTTGTATAGAAGCGTATCAAAGACACATGATTAAGTGAAAAAAAAAAAAGTACGTATATGTTCTAGAATGACTCTATAAATATGTTCATATATACTGTTATGTGAATGGAATACCTCGGGAAGGATACTGAATTCTGGACAGAAGCATTATTATCCAAGACAAGCAATCCGGCCCCGTCTCAGCTGCCCTTCGGTGCTTGGAGCCAGCTGCTATGCGTTTCCCAAGAAGAAACCGAGAACCACATGGGACCTGGCGCTTTCCATAGGTTTGGGATTTGCTCTAACCCTCTATCCTGTGTTGGGTCTCGCAGGTGCCCCAAGGATCTGTGAGACTTGCTGTACGTGCTCCTCTCTGGTGACTGGCCCCAGATGCCCAAAGGCAAGATGACAAACAGAACTGCTCTGAGGTCCATAACACATTTCTTCCCTCAGATCACTTGAGACTGGGTGGCCCAAATGGTGTGGATATGCTAGTTCTGGTGACTTTCCATCAGGACACAGAAGGACTTTGGGCTACAAGCTGTTCTCCATCTGCCGACCCTAAGACTTGAGCACTGAGTGGGCTTTCAGAGCATTTCACTTACCTGAATTCCCACTGGGAGCCGGACGCATCCGATAGCTCCCAGGAGGAAGTGTGTCCTTCTAGAAGGTGGTTGGGATTCATTACCTCCTGTATCTCTCGCACTGGCACCAAGAGCAGTAACCTCCTCATCCACAAGCTCCACCTTAATGGTGTCTGCCTATCTGCGTTGAGGCCTGGAGATTATAGCTCCGGAAGGCTAAAAACATGCTTTTCCTGTTCATACCCTCTCCTGCCACCAGTTAATATGGTGATATTTCCTTTCCTGGGTTTGTCTCATGCTGTGTTTGAGGGGGAATGGACACTCCTCATGCTTGTAGAGGCCACTCTCTCTGCTCCATTCACTGGGCCCTCACCATTCACTGGACCCTCTGATGCTCTGTGGAGACAGTGGTAGAGTCAATATGAAAGGACCTATACATAGCCTCTTGAAAAATTAAACAAGATTTAGTATGAAAATATGTTATTTTATATTTATGCTACAAACTTCTGAATAGTAAATTTAGCCTGGCTAGAAAATGAAAGATTGTCCCTTCACATTTTCCTGAATATTCTGGGTAAGACTTGCATCTGTGGTCACCGTCAAGGGAGCACAGTTACAACCATTGATAGAGTAAATGGAAGCCAGTATTCACAGGTGGCATGATGGATGATGCAGAATATGAGTAATGATGAAAGCAGAATTAAATAAATGATAAGAAGGAACTGAAGATGCAAAACATTCTATATACAAACAGGCTCCAAAGAGCCATGCATTGCCACATGAGATTAGTCAAGAATGACCATTTGACAATAGAGAACACCAAGAAATAGTTCCTGGACCTGAACAGGAAGAGATGGTACCTAGAAAGAATCTTCATGTGTACTGACTGAACAATAATCAATACCTAAGATCTTTTTTACTCATTATTCTAAATCTCCATCAATAAATCACTAGTACTTCATGTGGACCTGACAATTCTGAACTATTTAAAAAAATATTTAATAAAAAATATTTCTCTGGGACCCCACACACCTCTTGAGGTAGCCCTTGGGAGGGGAACAGATTGATATTATCAAAATGGCAAACTTACTTTTAACTCTCCATACTTTCTACATTTTGTTTTTTATCTCATGTATATATATTTCTTACTAATAGAAATAAAATAAATACATATTTACATGAATAAACACATTGAAAAAATTTAGTTATGTAATTATATATGTACCTGTATATGCAGTTTTGAATAACTATTGACATTGATATTATTCTGAGAAAAATATGTAAATTATCAAGGTTGACTCAAGAAAAAAGAGAATACTTTAACAGACTAGTAAACTAAAGAATTTGGAGTTGTGGAGCAGTGGTAATATATTTCACCACATTTGCATACCCATCTCCAAAATTAAGACTTGATATTTTTATAGTTAGTTTTATCAACCTTTAGGTAAATCTATAACCACTTTTATGTTGAAAATATTCCATAGACAAAATTAGCTCACTCATATTTTAAAGCTAGTATGACTTGACTCAAACAAAACAGAAATAAAAAGAAAGAAGATTATGTGTCAACTTACCTGTGAACATATATGCACCTATTATAAACAAATGGTAAATAGAAAATAAATAAATAGCAACAGTACATTTAATAATCATGATGATGATAATAATAATACACCATGACTAAGGAGAGTTTATTCTCATGACGGAAAACGATCCATATTAGCATACTAAAGTGGGGTGGAGGAAAGCATTTCAATAAATGTAAAAATAATTCAATAAGTGGAGATTAGTATAGAAAATATGCTGTGCAATGAATTTAGACATAATCTAAAATAGGCAAGTGATAAGAGATTTTTGTTCTTGGTCAATAATGTCAAACATTTGGAATTTGACCACAGACATTTAAAAACAGTAAAATTATTTAATGGTAATATTTGTCTTCAGCAATGCATTTAGCCATATGCATATATAAATATGTATTATAAATAAATATGTTATATACACATATATAAATAAAATATATATTATAAAGACATTCATGAGAGACTACAGTGATAAAAATGTATAAATATTAAACAGTTCTACATGTGTGATTTTTAATTATTATTTTAATACTAGTCTATTCTAGAGTCTTTACATAATTTGCCTAGTCATGACTATAAAATATAAAGCCATTTTTACTTTTTCTCCTAGAGAACCTACGTACTCCAATGCAATGATATCACATGTACACACCTACACACCAGCCTGATATTTTAGAGAAGATACAAAAAGTTATCTTCTCTTTAGATAATTGCTATAAGTTTGTTGATATAATCTTCATAATGGTATGTATAAAGTATGGTTGTTAAGCATATAAACTTCCATATTATAGAGACATGGTTTCAAATACTGCCTTAAGAATGTTACTAATCCTCTCTAAACTTCATTTTTCTTGTGTATAAAGTGGCCATTATAATATGCTACATAAATGTGATGGAAAGCTGAAGAAGTATAATGCATCTAAATCACTTTTATCTAAAAATAGTCAATAAATGCATCGTTTTAAAATTAAAAATTACTTTTTAGCAAAAAAATGTTATTAGAAATTGAGATTTTTAAGGCATCTGTAAAGTAAGAGAATTAAGGAGAGAGCTTTGCTCTGTTTCATTTTAGCATGTGATACTACTACCTTTAGAGAAACCAGGCTTTGGCCCAATGGGATTCCTATCATGTACGCTCTGGTAGTGGGTCACAACTGAGAGAATCGATGAACAAAGAGAAATGCGAATGATACGAGGATAATTAAAATCACAGCTACAGATTAGCCTGTAAGACATTTAGATCTTATTACAAATCTTTGTTTCTTTTCTGATTGAAAGGCTTAATGCTGGAACACATAATTATTAGAACTAAATTAATAGTATTTACTTAAAGAAAAAAGTATTAATAATTAAAAAAGACATTTATGTTAAATTTAGAACACATAAAACCTTACAGAGCAAATAAAAAAAACTCAGAGTATAAATATTATATAATTATTTGACTCTTCTTCATTTAGATTTCTTCTTATGTTTTTGCCAAAAGATGTGATTATTTCATGTAACTCTCAACAGATTAGCAAATAAGGATTCCAAAATTCTGTACCTGCTCACAGGCAAGAGTAACTATTTCTAAATCACCTTTATTAATTTATTGTTTTAAGAGACTTTTTAAAAATGAAGTCATGTTTTGCTTATATCTTTAAGATTTTTCTAAAGAAAATTACCTTCTGCAAAATTCCTTCTCTGTTTCTTCAGCACATATTTTCTAATTTTTAATTTTTCCCTTTAAATTGAAGTATATTTCCCAACAAACTTTAATCAACTCATTTTACCTCTTTGTGGTTAATTTGGCAGGACTTGGCAAACTAATTTTGTAATTACTGTTGCTTAAGAAGGAAAAACATTTTTTAAATTATTTTTAAATAATGTCATTCCATCACATATTAGAAATAGAACAGATAGATTTATTCAGTAGCAATCTACATTTCCAGTAATTTTTTTTCCACTTGACAAAGGAGCATATAGTATTTGAAGCTGTTTCTATAATGATAAAATTTATTAGTAAAAGAAACAAATAAATATGTTATTCAAATAACGTTTGTCAGTTTAAAAATGGATCATAATCAGCATTGAATTATCCTTAGCTATTAAAAAATAATTTCTATTTCATAATGATTTTTTTCTGAATAAAATATTTTTTTAATTTTCGAAATACAATTTATTCTGCAACTCCTTCAATAATCATAGAGGAGAAGAAATCAGTAAAGCAGCTAGTTAATTGTACAAAACAATTCCTTGATGGAAATTTCTTTCTGTCCCAACTAGGGAACATTTGTGCAGCACATTATGAGTATTGATAGTTTTATTTGTGCTGTAATTAACCAATATTTTAATCCTCTTTGATGAGGGATATGAAAGGTAAAGGCTGTACCCTTGTTAATAGAGATCAATGTTCTGGAAAAAGTGAGAATTAGTAGGCACATTCAGTACTGCTTTCCTCATATCCTAAAATATTAAGACAAATAACATGTGAAAATAAAATGCCAAACAATAAAATCATAAACACATAAAAAATAAATAAGAATGATGAAGAAATTACCCAAACTAGAATTTATAGAAACTATCCATGGATATTTCTTTGGAATAAGATAAGTTTAATACTTTATTTATTACAAATTTATCAGCTCAAATATAATAATAGTCAAATATGTTTGACCATCTATAATGGCGTAGGATAAGCAGTGACAAAGATTAAATATATATTTTTATATAGTCTCAGCCTTGGTAATGCTGAGAACGTGAGCAGCAATCCCCTGACTCTAAATTTTGGACTTTAAGACAACAGACCAATTACAATAGATAGAAGCTATATTGTAAAATTTCTATGCTTTCACTAACTTGAAAATGACCTCTCTCTAATAAAATCCAGTTATTTCACCTCACTTCCAATCTCATTTCTACATTGAAATATGTCTCAAATCCCTTCCCTCAAATCTTTCCACTTCTTCTTGTCTGCATACCTAATTTGTAAGTTTAGACCACCATAACTTCTCAGACTTTCATATGAATTTCTGTATTAAACACTTTAGCTATGTTCTGTAGTCTAATCTAACAATATCCAAGCCATTCTCTACATTGCAGTTAGGATACTCTTTCTACAGTACAGATGTGATAATGTTAGTACTGCTTAAAACCCTTCGATAGCCACTTCAGTATCCTTCCTTTGGGATAAATTCTAAAGCATCTTAAAATGGTCCAAGGATTTTCTTACAGTTTGACCCCAGGGGATGTATAGAGCAGCTCCCCCGACTTCCCACATTCACCCTTATGCTCCAGTCATACCAAAATGCTCTTAATTTTTCAAACACACAGTGTTTGAGGATCATATATTTTCTTTTTTCTAAGCCATTACACTTACTTTTTCCTCTGTCTTCTCATATCCTCCCCTTGTCCACTCTTTATTTAGCTGGTCATGACTCATTCAGTTCTCATTTTTTTCTAGCCAGCTTGTTCTAACCCTTGAGAGATTTAGAACATTTCTCTTTTATGCTCTTGCCTGATTTCAGTTTTACTCCTTTCCCAGCACTTATTCCGAAGAATTGCATACTAAGATATGAGTTCACTGATGTTAGGGACCCTGTTTGTTTTCATGATTTTTTTGTTTGTTTGTTGCTGTTTTGATGTATTCACAGGACCGAACTCAGAATTTTGAACTCAGTCAAAACTCAATAAATTTTTATTAAATTAATCCGGAGCAATGACAGTCTCCTTAACCATAAAACATGTGCAAGGAAGGAGGGTGACATAGCCATCAATTCACACTGCACTGTTGTCTAAATACGTTTTTCTCTTCAAACTCCTAAAAATATTTCTCTCCTAAATGTGTAGAAATATGTATCTAAATAAACAGCTCTGCCCCTAAATTGGCAGATGTGATAAGGAGAGGCTAGGGTCAACAGGGGATAAAGTGACCCCGTTTCTCTTTTGCCTAGCTCAGATAGTATTCATGGAATTTAAAAGGAATTAGTTTCTACATTCACTAGCCCTCTAATTTTTGTAATATATCTCAGATAAAATAGTGATTTCAAAAATGCAATTTCAGTAAACATTCTTTGATCAAATATTTTTAAGGAAAATGTTTTTAAATTTTATTTTCTTTTATTTTAAGTAGTCTTTCTTTGATGAAATGGGTTGACAGTTAATGCATACATAATGAGATTTTAATTTTCTTCACGGTAAGAAATTTAAAAAAAATTTTTGGTCTATAATCTTAGCTTGATTTTTGAGGCTATTTGAGAATTTATCATTCTTGGTAAACTCCTCAGTCATATTTCCAAAAACAAATCACTCCAGTAAAGGTCTCACCCATGGATAGGCCCTCATTTTCAGGACACACACAAAAAATGTCTACTTCAGGTGAAAACGGAGCCTGTCAAGTGCGAGTGATTCAGTATCCCAATTACCTCCTCTCAAAAACAAATTTATATAAATCACTCCTGGTTTTAATCTCTTTTAATTCCAGGAAAGAGAGACAACTTTGCATGGATCTCGCCTGCTTCCCCATTGCATTTCCTCTAGGATTTTGTTTTGTCAATCAACATGTTTCTTGTCTACACTGCTGGCTTCCTTTTTCTACTGGTCCTTGGCCTGTACTTACACATATCAAACGTATATCTTGTTTTTTCCATCCCCTTCCAAGCTCATTCAGGTTGTTGACAGAATTCAGTTCTTTGCTGGTGGTCAGGGCCACTCAGCTCCTAGAGGCTGCCCACACTTGTCATTACATCCCTTTATTTTCAAAGCTAGAAATGGAAAACCTCTCTTGTGTTGAGTTACCATACATCATACTTTGCTTGTTTCTTCAGAAAGAGACCATCCTCTTTAAAGCCTTATCTAATTAGGTTAGTTCCACTGAGAATATTCTCCCTATCTTAAAGTCAGCTGAGTTGGGATTCTAATATCTTAATAACATCCGAAAAATCCCTTCACAGTAGCACATTAGTATTCAACTGAGTAACTGAGAGGTGTGTATATACCAATGATGAGGAATCTTGGTGGATACTTAGGATTTTGCCTACTCATTTCATCTTATACTTTCCCCATTTTGTGCTTACTTACCTATTTGTTTTACATGTTTTATTATATAGTCAATGGTTTATGGCTTGGTATTTTTGAGTTTCTCTTATTGCCTTCTTTTATCAATAGGAATGCTATATTTTCTTCTTAACAAAAATGAGGATAGGCTGCAAAGTGTTTACTTATTCTAGTTCTATTGGAGCTTTTTTTTGTCTAAATTTTGTGTTCATAGGCTGATAGACAACTAGAGGTTTACATGTTTTTACCTTTTATTCTGTATCCAAAATCATTTTGAAATAAAATATACATAATTTATTATTCATTTTTTTAAAATGCTATTTTAAACAAGTGCTCGCATTTAAAATAGGCCTTTATATAATAATATTTTTATAAAACAGTATGCTAATATTGGTAATTGAATGCTTTAAAAGATATATAAGTGAATCTTACAGTTTTAGGAGTTGGGTTTGTAATTATTAAGCTGACATCAGTGTTAACTAAGAACATTTTGAATGACCGATAAACCATTATGTTTACTAAGGAATTAAGACTTGCACATCACTGCAACCATTTTCATCTCTGACTCTCTAATGTTATAATTAACTGCTCTCAGTCTTAAAGGTGCAGAAATATTAGGGGAACATCAGAAACCAAATAAATGGAAAGTTACATTTTAATGACCTCTGTTTCTAGGGAGGTCTATCTTCTTGATGTAAGATTGGCCTTATCCTGCTGTGAGAGACATAGAAGATCTTTCTTCAGGTTCAATGGTAGTTCGATGGCCTGCTGTGATTTCTCCCTAGTCAATACTTGTCAGCCAGTCTGTTGACTATCATTTGAGATAATAAATCTTGATCTTCACCATACCAGAAGTCAATATCCACTTAAGTTAACAAAATCACAGTGTTTTCTTTTATTGTAAAACAGGAATTGCCTTGACCTGGCTTGACCTAATCAACTAATCTATTTCCTGTGGTGAAACCCATTCTGACATGACTTGATTGGGTGAAAAGAATATTATGGACAGTCACTAAAATGTCAAGATACTGTGACTTACTTCTCAAATACTGTTTCCAATTTAGATGTGGAAATTCTTACAATGAAAGTTATAAACTCAGATTCACCGGCTTTACTATTTATCGTTTGTGTGAAACAAAGTGTTTATTTATTTGCTAGTATTTTAATTTACCTTGAAAAATATAATTACACTTAGACATAACTTGGAATAATCACTTCACCTTTTATTAGCTACTTAGTTGTAAGCATGATAGTTAAAATCTAACCTTTCCAAACAACAATGTTCTTATCTGTAACTTGGTAGTAATAATTACACTGTTACTGTGAAAATTAAATATTATATTAATTTTAAATAAATTTTTGGCAAAAAACTCCATAAAAGGCATATCATAAAAATTGGTATTTGTTTTTTTTTTTCTTAATGTGCCTTAAATTCCTTATTCACTTACTGTGTATAGATACAGTTGAGACAGTAATATACTCTACCTGACATTCCAGATAGACTAATAATGAGGATCTCATATCAAAGTATTTTACAGTAATTCAGCATCTCTTTAATTCCTAATTCCAAACCAGCCAACTAGTAATTGATCTTTTTTCTTTTAATTTAAATTATCTCATTTTACATATCTTTGTATGTTCTGGCCACATTTACTTTTGTTTCTCTATTGTTGTAATATATTTAAACTTTTATTCTGCTCTAGGGATTCCCTTCCCCCACCATCTACCATTTCAAAAGTCTTGGTTCATCCAGAGCAATATTTAAAAAATAAAAAATCTAGGTTTTCATAGGATAACGGTGGCAGCTAATCCCCGTATCTCTCTACTCTCAAAAGACATACATATCAAGCAAAGATGGTAAATTAAACTACTCATAGCTTACATCTATTAATAGTAGGATAATATTCTAAAATAGCAAAGCATACTCCAGAGACCATTCCAGAAACAAGTTAAGTGAAAATTGCATTGAAAAATAGGAAGACTGATTAAGCATAATATTATGAGAGTTGGGATCCATATTAAAACACCTGCAGAAAAAGAGTCCCACCTTTATAGGGAAATATATGGAATATGTATAATATCTAGAGGTTCAGATATCAGCCGCTGGGAAATCAAACGAAAGGGTCTGAAGTATAGGAAAGGCACTATTTCCAGGGATAGAAGTGTCCCTTGGAGGTTTGATGATAAAGGGGGAAAAAATGGAAGCAAATTATAAAGATGAAGAATCTAGAAGGAATAAAATAAAATGACAAAATTCAGAAGACATACTAATTTTTCGAAATGGCATCATTGATTAGAGAAATTGCATTTCACTACACCAACAAAAGAGAGCACTCTTGAACTAAGAAATATAGTTAACAATTTTACTAATAATCTTGTTACTGTTAGTTCAGAAATATTGCATATCTCCACCAGTTTTTGATCACTTCTTTACTCTTTGGTGGAACAAGATGTTCCGGGCTAATCTTGTATTCTTCAGGCCCAAGTCCAGGAGTAGGCCATTTCTCCCAGAATGAAAATTATTTCTAAAGAACAACCAAAAGCATAGAAAAACTGAAACAATATATCGCAATCTAAAATTATGTTTCTTTAAACAATTATTTACTGATATGCAAAAATACCTCAAATAAAAAGTTTAAAAACTCAGAAAAGATATGTACAAAAAATCAATGTAGAATAAGAGTCAAATAAATTTGGAAGAAAGAAATATTAAAAAGAACAAAATTAAAACTGAAATAAATATAAAATTATAAATTTCTCAAGAGATTATAGATCAGATTAGAATTATAAAAATAAAAATTTCCAAAAAAGTAAAAATAAAATTAAGAAATAAAAGATGTCAGAAAATTATAGATAAGGCAGAGAAAAAATATCTAATACATATATAATTGGAATACTTGATAAAAATATTTTTAACAATTACTGTTTATCTTAAAATTGTCCCATAATGATGAACTCTCAGACATATACTAGTTATTAGATATTAAATATAAAAATAAAATCTTTTGGTCTTAGACTCAAGGTAAAATAGATTAAATCTAAGGAGAAAAATTTTTTTATTAATTTATCCTCAGCCTTCTATTCAGCAAGCAAGGCATGAGTGGATGAATATTTCTATGAAACTCAAGAAAAGAGTGGAATACAGAACTTACTAAGCTGTTCTTCAAATATCAAGACCATAGAGAAACAAACAGACAAATATTTTTAAGCATGTATGAATTCAGGAAAAATTATATTCATGAATCCTTCCTGAAGGCAACCAGAAAAAATGTTTCACTAGATGAGGGGGTAAAATTTGGCAAAAGGACTAGGGCCGAGGAATAACTATGTTAAGCAGTTAGGTAATCATGAGCAACAGGAACGAAGGCCCAGCTCTGTAACCATAGAAACTTCCCTTAAGGACCTCCCTGGAATACCCATTTTATAGTTATAACTCACCCCTGCATCCAGAGGAACAAAGGAATGAAGGGCCATTAACTTACAGCTGGCTTAAAACAGCCACAAACACATGTGCAGAGAGTACTACCCAAACCTGCCTATAACCTAAGCCTCATTATACCATCATTATAATATCATACATATTCCCACAAGTTCATCAATCTAATTATAATAGGCTGAATTCTGGGTAAGCACATGCACAGTAGGCAAAGAGTTATATGAAAGCCAACTGTCAATCGAAATGACCTCACATGCCAATCATTTAGGATCACCCTTGAAACTTCCCATCATAGCCCAAATATAAACAGACCTTCCCACTTCTGAGGTGTTACAGCTCTTAGCTGAAACCTGCCCCTTCCTTGGAGCATACTCTCTCTTTTGTCTTTGCACTTTCCAAATTCCACGGGGCTGCAGCCTTCCTTGGTGTGCCCATCTCCTTCTAAAAAAGTACTTTCAATAAATCTTACTGTTTCTAAATCTTACTGAGTTGGCAGGGAAGAACTGAGGACCCCCAAGTGTTACCTGGGCAATGCTGGATTTCACATCATCCCGTGTGGTAACAAGACTATATAGGAAAGAATTCCCTAGAAAAGGGAAGGAAGAAATGGGACAGATTTTATATACAAGGCCAAATAGCTAAGCGATAATAGAACT
Organism: Pteropus medius; assembly: GCF_902729225.1. Lineage (NCBI taxonomy): Eukaryota > Metazoa > Chordata > Mammalia > Chiroptera > Pteropodidae > Pteropus > Pteropus medius. Next base: position 10,880,579 of record NW_024355205.1, read on the forward strand.
CTATAAAAAGTGAATGAAAGTTACCTAAGTGTTTGAGTTGAAAAAGAAGAAAAAATGATTCACTAGAAAAAAAGGCTGGAGAAGGATGCTCTTATTGGAGTAACAAGAAGATGAATATCAGGGAGCACAGACTTTGAAATTTTTTGCTTCTGAATATTCAGTCTAAAAACCAATGTGTCATTGGTTTCATAGGTCAGGGAACTGATATAAAAATCCTCCAATAAACATAAGAGAATCCGTTCTTGATAGTGGATGATGTGAATACCACAACTATTTTAATATTCTGAGTCATGAGAACTCATCAATAGCAGGGTATTTGTCACTTCCAACTATTTATGTATTTAATACTTTAAAGTTTTAAATTGTATTTATGTATTCTCTTATTTGACCTCTATGATAGAGAAGTGAGAGGGTGAGGCAGATAAAGATACCCTTATTTTTCAGGAAGGAAGTAATTGAAATTCATGAATAGGGGGCATTCCATACAGAAAGTGGTAGGGTACTCTCAGGGGTTGTACAATGAAAGGCTTTTTATAGGAAAAGGATGGAGCAAGGGAACTATTAACAGGAGGAAAGAAGATTATTTTTATACTAGGACCTCTTCTGAGGGGAGGGGAAGAGAATGACAAGAGTTTTAAACAGACTCTTGTTGACTCTCACTTCGGCCTTTCATTTTTAAGGTAACAGTATAACTATTTTCAGGTTTGTCAAGATAAAAAAGAATGTTGACATAAAATAAACCACATCTGTTGAGTAATTTACTCAGAATTGAAAAGTTTTCTATAGAACGGAATCAAAGCAAGATGCTGAAGGTAAAGAAATCTGAAACAAGAAAGGAGTGAACAATGTGATCATCAAAGTAATGGAAATTAGAGGGGAGGAAGACAGATACATATAATGATATCAGTAATCATTTTTTAAATGTGTTTTACACTTTAACACTCCTCTGACCCCTGGAGGTGTGGGGGTGCGATATATAAAACCTTCCTCCCACCTTCTAAGTTCTTCTAGTTGAGCTGATAGTCAAATTAACACGAAAGAGATTAATAGGAGAAAATGTCCAAAATTTATATTAGGCAATTCACATGGAGATGGAAAAGCAAATGTTTGATAAATAAATGTTTTTGGGCTATCTTTAACAATGAGATACAGAGAGGACTTCGAACAAATGGGCCTTGCTAGGTTCCTCTCTGTCTATTACACACTAGTTTATATTAAACCGTAGTTATCTGTGATGATATCTCCCTTCCTGGAGCAGGTAGTTAGTGTGGAAATCAATTTTCTTTTTTTTTCGTGAGTCTTTTGTTTCTTAAAACCCTCCTAAAATCCATATCCCAAGGGGTGTATTTTGAGGCGGCAAACTCTGCTTCCCTTCAGAGTAAAGGAAGCCAAGTCAGGAGAAATTCCTGTGTGAAACTGTAAGGTAGCTAGTCAGATTAGAGTGGCAGGGAACAAAGAAATAGAGGCCCAGCCTAGAGACCGCCCAAAGAACATCCTATTGGTAGTTAGAGAATCCCTCCTGCATCCCCAGTGACAAGAGACAGGATGGCCATAATCTACAGCTTGTTTAATCTTGCCTGTGAAGAAAGTACTACCCTAATTTGCCCACAATGTAATGCTCATTATACTGTCATAATACTACGTTTATGCCTGGAAGTTCATGAATCTAATTATAACAGACAATTCTGGGATAGCACATGAGCAGTAGGCAAAGGGTTATATAGCAAGCAGTCAAGTGTCAATCAAAATGACTTCATGAACCAATCACCTAGGAATGTCTTTGGAACCACCACCCATCACAGCCCAAATATAAACAGACCTTTCCATTTCTGAGTTGTTACAGCTCTTCTTGCTGAAAAACCACTCCTCCCTTGAGGCATATTCTGTCTTATCTCTTCACCGCCCAAATTCACAGAGCTGCAGCCTTCCTTAGCGTGGCCCATCTGTGGGCACCAGGCCTGTCTGGCTGTTTTCCAAGGCCTGATTAATCCAAGGCCTGACTGGCCCAAGGTATGGCTGGTCCAAGGTCTGGCTGTGATCCAGGCCCACAGCTAGGAATAGGACCTCAGATTTAGAAAATATGTAAACATACATCAGCTTATTGTATCACACATGTGTGGCTGAATGCCACTTTTGTACTATGCTATATGAGGAGCCATGCGGTCTCCTGGAGAACACAGAAAAGGGGAGCAGGAGAAGTGCGCGCAAGTCTGTGCGCCCCGTGCAATAGACTGCGCTCCCCCTAATAGAACTGCGCTTCCCAACAGAAGCGTGCTCTGCACAACAAAGTTGTGCCTACTGTTTCTTCCTTATGTCTGTCTCTTGTGCATTCCTCCAATTGAGCATTTTGCCATCGAATCTTCCCTTCTCAGTCAGCAATACCCCGACACTTGACAGAGCGGACATGAGCTGCTAGGCCTTGACATCATCTCCTTCTAAAATGTACTTTCCATAAATCTTACTCTTTCTAAATCTTGCTGACCTCTAAATCTTTGCTGGGTGGGTGGGGATGAACCAAGGCACAACACATAACACCATGGTCCTCCCTCTGTGCTGCTGGGGCGACACTAGATTCCACATCATTTCAGCGGTAACAAAACAATACCAATTGAGGATGGCAGGATCAAAGGGTTTCCTAAAGGGGATACTAGGAAGAAAGAAAGAGAGAGAGAGGGAGGGACAGAGGCAAGGAGAGAGAGACAGACAGACAGACATAAGACAGAAAGAAAGAAAACATAAGCTTTCCAGTAAGCGCTGATTTTTCGTTCAGTTAAACATAGTCAGTATGTTTGAAAATTATACCTTAATTAGAAGAAAAACTCTAATTTTTCCTGGTAAATTTTAATACAACATAACATAATTTTGTTTAGCCTTGATAGAATGACCTTCATTAAATTAAACAACAATGGCAAAGTGAGAATGAAACATCCAATTTACATTTGATTTCTAAACCATGAGATATTTACTTCAAGTTTTTAAAGGATCAGTAATAATTGCTAAAACATTTTGGAAACTGTATGTATGGCCTTTGGATTACATTTGTTAAGACCCCTATTTCTTTTAAGAAGTCAGTCATCTGTACAATAGGGTGCAAGTCTCCAAGTACATTTGGGCATCACATAAAGTTATTATTTTCTATATAAAGACTAAAGAAAATTTTGTCAAAAAAGAAACAATGCAACTGAAATGCTAAAACTCTAAGATATTTTGCATATTCATAGGATACAGATGGTGGAAGCAGTTCTGGGAGATGATATGGATTTCTGTAACAAGTCAATACCATCAAAATAAGGTTATAATATAGAATCTGAGAACTCGTTTGGAGGCCTTGGAAAATGATCTACTTGTACACCCTGACCTTAAAAAGAGCATTTTACTCTTGTATAACCACCAGAATGATGATATCCATCTAGTCAGACAAAACAACTCTAGAAATCAATGGGATTACAAATTGTAGCCAAATCTCCCGCAGTTCACAAGGTAACAAATATAAAAGGGTTTCAGGGATTTGTTAGATGATGTGACAACATAGATAAGGATTCAACTGAAGTTATACATTAGCTGGAGGATTATTAGGTTGTCTCACAAGATATTTCAATCACAACACAGAGAGATTTCACTTTATCAGAGCAACGTGGCAGATATAAATGAAACCAGGCTTGTTGTCCGCCTCCCTAAAGCTAGCAATCAAGTTGGAAAATTACTGAGTGTGAAGAAGACCCAAGATGAGTTACACAGAATGAATATTATGAACTTCAAACCCAGCATTAGATACAAATAAAATAAATGTTAAGTACTGAGTATTATTACTATGAAAGTTGCTTGAATAAGTGAAAACATAGATATTAGAAAAAGGAAGAAATAATGCAAAAAGGAAAAATTACTTATACCAAAGCTTGGAGACAATAAACACATTAAATCAAAAAGAAAAAAAGTTAAGCATGGAGCCCACATAAAGAAATTTAAAAAAATAATAAGTCATTGAGATAGTAAGAAACAAAGCCATTTTAAAGAAGTCAATATTAGTCTGTGAAGTTTAAAATGAATATACTTGACCTGTGGGAGTTTCTTAAACTCAAACACGGGCAGGTCAATAAAGTTTGCCCAATTTACTATGATATAGTTTAGAAGTGTTTTGCAAAGTGGGTTGAATTGGTGAATGGAAGTGCAGGAAAAAGAAATACTGCTTAGAACCACAAGGTTTTGAGAAATCAAGTTCATAGTGGCTGAAGGGAAGGAAACGGTTGTGAAAAGCTTTATAGCATTATTTTACTTATTAATTACATAAATTAATAAATAATTTATATATTAATCATATAAAGTGAATTTTAAAGACTACAATACCTTTATACATTTTTGGAAAAAAATTAAAATACTGCTTTAATTTTTTCTTATTGTTCTGTTGCTCAAACATATGCATCTTTAAGATAGGGATAATCGTAGAGGAGATGTCTCTTTGTAATCTTGTGATAAATTATCTATTATTTATTTTTTATCTTTCATATATTGAACTTTAGAAGTAATCATTCAGTGTATGTATTTTAAAATATTTTCAATTATTTTATTTTGTTAAGTTCTTTTCAACAAATTCAACAGGGCCAAGAGTAGGGATGTCTCTAAATCTCTCCCAATGTAACCACCATATAGTTTCCCAAAGAATTTCTACCAATTTAAACAGTCTCCAGCCTTTTCCACAATCCTGAACTGCCATTTTAATAAAGAAAAGATGAAACTTGAGAATTTAAACGAACGAAACATTTCAATAAATTTAAATTATTATTTGGCATGAGAATCACAAGAGGAAAAAGTTGAATAGAGTCTCAAATTTGGTTTTAAAACCTTTACATTGTTAGATAGTTTCAAAACATTCTTACAGTTGTTCAAAAGAATAGTAATTCTTAAGACAAGGGTCGAAAGCACTGTCACCAGAAAGACTGAGAGAGAAAAGTTGTTACTTGTGCAAACAGTGATTATGTTCTTAATGGATAAAGGTATGTGTGAAGCTTCTATAATTTTCTTGTTTTATCTCTAAAACCATCCTTTGAGTTAGAAGCCATCAATCCTATTTTTATATGTGAAGTCGAAGCTTATGGAATTTAAATATTTTTTGCTAAGATCAGAGTTAATATGTAGCACAGCTAATATTCAGTAGTTTCAAAATTATGTCTCACAATATGATTCCTAGGTATATTTTTCATTATGCTATTATTATGAGAATATTTTCATTACATTATTTATTTATTTATGTGTGGCAATCCTTGGTTGACTTCACAGATTGAAAGGACCTTGTCAGTTTACAATTCCTTATTTTATTTTTTATTTTTTACGTCTACAGCACCTGGTCTCCCATCCAGGTACTAACCAGCCCCGACCTTGCTTAGCTTCCGAGATCAGACAGGATCAGGCTCATTCAGGGTAGCATGGCCGTAGACTTTCATTACATTTTTAATGTGTTACTGTTTTTGTAGTGAAAACCAATAGTTTGTATTGATTTTATTTCTCTATTTACTCAACTCTCTTATTAATTATAAAAATTTTACAAATGGGTCTTTTGAATATTCTAGGATTTTTGTTTTTGTTTTTTTTTTCTATTTTTGGAAAGCACTTGGTCTCACAAAGATATAATTTAGTAGAAGTGTTTTTAAATACGAGTCATACCATTTGGAGAGAGAAAGACAGAGAGGGTGTAGAGGGAAAGTTAAAACCTCAAATTAGTACTGAAGGCGAATTTAAAGCTCTGATTTAAGAGTGTAGCCATGGAAATAACAAGGAAGACAGAGATAAAAAGGCATTAAGAGGGAAAAAAATGTATATAAATTCACAGGTATTTTGACAAGTTAGCAAGAGGTCATTAATCATGTCTTCAAAAGTTTACACCTAGATTCTCAATGTACAAGACCAAGTTACAATTAAAAGTTAGAATTGGAATCTATACCCAGATCTTCTCTATCACAATAATGTGTCAAAAGTGACATGGCACTATATGATTGAGGAAATGGAAGAGTTAAAGCAACAAAGGTAAATGAGATAAAAATGATGAATGCTGTTATAATGAAAAAAAAAAAAAAGAGGAAAGGGAAAATAGAGACCTAGAAACAACTCATCGTTGTGAAGGAATAGAAATCATTATGTTTAAATTTAAAACTAGGTCTCATTATTATTCCTATGCTATAAATTAGCCATTGTGCTACAAGTTATTCTCAAGATGTTATGTTTACATTGTTATGAAAGCAAGGAACACAATGACATTTAATGTTTGAATCTATTTCAGAGAAACAATGTGATTGAAGAATCCTTAATGCTCAGTAGATGCTTGTGGTGGTAGCCATTATAACAAAATGCTACCTATAATTTTATTTATAGGAAATGAAGTTTAAAATTTTGCCGAGAATATTAGTATGAAACATACCTCTTGTGAGAGCAAGTAAAAGTTCTTTCATATACCTAACTGCTTCGTTTCATCCTCATAATATTTATGATATGAATAGATTAGGAAAATTAATTCTGGGGATGTTTAACCATGAATTAAATTATGCTACTTTCAATAGAAGGTTGGGATCTTAAATCTGAACCTTCGATTAGTCTCTAAGTAGCTTGGAAAAAGTTTTACTATTATTTCTATACATAGAAATAGACTATATATTATAATGATTTATCTTTCAATACATAGCATTAGAAGTCTTTTTGTCTTTTGTCCTTTTCTAAAATCTTTTGTTACAAAATTTCAATAATTTCAAGCTGTTTCAATTTGTATTTATCCTTGAACAGAATATTTTTTAAATCTGGATGCAAAATTTAAATGGCATAATCCAATAATATTTTCAGGAATTATTTTCTTATTTAAAAAAATTTACACCATTTCATAGAGTATAGATATGAATTTTTATGTTACAGATTTTTATTTATTTCAAATTAAAATGTTTTAAAAGTAAGTCATATAAGAAAAAATTAATATAAGAAAAAGTTTTTACAATTGTCTAATGTTTTAAATGTGTTTCTTTAAGTTGCTTGTTTTTTGAATAACAATGAAATCATTAAATAGGCAATTCAAGGTGAACATATTCTGTGCAAACGCAGTTTAAGTGTACTCAGATTCTAGAAAATAACTTCCTTACACAAAGAATAAAATACAGATTTTGTTTCTTAGGGATTACCTAAACTGAGTGCCACTTAAAAATCAATTGATTGCTTAAAGGTAACCAGAATTTAATTATAAATACAATTGCCAAGTTTAAAATACAAAAAGTTCAAAGTTGTATTATTTTTCAATAAATGCAAAAATGTATTAGGTCCAAATATTGTTTCATAATAAAAAGCTACCAGGCATTAACTGAGTTTCAAGCTCTCATATATTTAAACAAGGAGGAAAGTTCAAGGCATTTTTAAATTGCTTGTTCAAAGTCCTTTGCCTCTGTAAGCCAGAGGCTTGATGATTCATGTATTACCTTAGCTTTCCATTTATAGAACTCCCAAAGGAAAAGGCTCTCTTTTCATGTAATTGTGGGGGTATTTTTCTGTGGGGGGAACATTAAACAGAAAATTTCAAACTAGATTAAAAAATGGTAGAAGCCACTGTAATTTTATAAAACATTTAAACAATATAACCTATGTGTTGTTATTTTAAGTTTATAAGTTTCTTATTTATCCAAAGTTGAGAGTGGAGATCATCTGTGTAGCACAGATTCAATTTAACCAACATCATATTTTAATATCTCAAATCTCCATTTTTTTTTATGTTCCTGTGAATTTTACAATTCCAATAGTGACTATTTTGAAAATAATTTAATTATGTTTACATTTTTCCAGACTATCAGCAACAAAAAGTTGCTGCCCTCTAGTAGAACAATCTGCTTCTACATTAAATGACCCAAGATTTTGTAACCATCTTTGTTGACATTAAGATTTTTAAAATTCATACATAATAAAATTTAACTCTGTATTGTGTGTGTGTGTGTGTGTGTGTGTGTGTGTGTAAGCATGCAGTTCTACAAGTTTTAAGACATATAGATTTAGGACACCATTACTATAATTGTAACACAGAAAGCTTCCTTTACCCAAAACAACTTTCTCCTACCTTCATCTCACCCAATCTCTGGCAAACAGTAATCTATTCTCCATCACATATAGTTTTGTCTTTAAAAAATATCATAAAAATTAAATAAAGTATGTAGACTTTTAAGACTGGCTTGCCTCACTCAACATAATGCCCTTGAGATTCATCCCAATTTTTTGTGTGTACCAATAGTTCAATAGTGTCATTTTTTGGCTGAGTAGAATTTTATTGTATGGCTGTTTCATCATTTGTTTTTCATTTGAAGGGTGTTTGCTTTGATTCCTGTTTTGGGCAATTATGAATAATCACTATATAAATGTGTATGTGGAATTTTGTCAGATTTAAATTTTCTCTTTCCTATGGGGAATAGCTAAAAGTAAAATTTCTGAGTCAAATTTAAGTTTTACTTTAAAAGAAAAATGACGAACTGTTTCCTAGAGTAGCTATACTATTTTGCATTCCTAGCAGTAATATATGAGAGTTCCAGTTTCTCCACATACTTGTTAGCATTTGGTATTGATTGTATTTCTTCTTTAATCCATTTAAACTATAGATATGTATTAATAGTCCATGGTTTTAATTTGTATTTCTTAATGGCTAATAATGTTGACCATCTTTTCATGTGTTATTGCCATTAATATATCTTTTGTAGTGAAATATCTGTTCAAGTCTTTTGCCCACTTATACATTGGGTCATTTATTTTTTACCGCTGAGTATTGAAGTTCTTTATAAATTCTGAATAAAAATCCTTAGTTGAATATGTGCTTTGCAAGTGTTTCCTACAAGACTGTGGCTTGTCCTTTTATTCTTTTGACTGTCTTATGTAGAGCAAACATTTTTAATTTTGATAAAGTCCAATTCATCGTTTGCTTTTATATGTATCATTTTTTTATCAGTGTGCTTTTGGTGTCATGTCTAATAACTCTCTGCCTAAATCTAAGTCACAAGTATTTTTATATATATATTTCCAAAATATTTATAGTTACATATTACATGTTTTGACTTATGAGTCGTTTTAAAATCATTTTTCTATAAGGTATGAATTTTAGATGAAGATTCATATTTTTTGAAGTGGATGTTCTTTTATAAAGACAACTCTTTTCCATTTAATTACTTTGTATTGTCAAAACTCAATTCACCATATTTGTATAGGTCTATTTCTGCATTTGATCTTAGACAAAAGGCTGAGAAGAGATGTATAGGTCTATTTTTGGACTTTCTCTTCTAATCCGTCATCAATCTATACGTCTATTTTTTCATTAACAGATCACTTAAAATCAGATGTTGATTTTAAAAACGTTTTTCTCAAAATTGTATTGGCTACTCTAATTTCTTTGCCCCTTCATATAACTTAAAATGCCTGTATCTATGAAAATTTCTGCTTGAATTTTGATTGAGATTGTGTTAAATCTGTTGGTCAATTTAGACAGAATTGGGATCTTTAGCATCTGAGTCTGATAATCCAAGAACACTATAAGTTGATAGATTTTTGACCAACTTTGTATTTTACTAAATTTGCACACAAATAGTAACTATTAAACATTCAATTAATATTGTTATGTATCATATTACAATTTGATAGCAAATTTGAGTGACTCAAAATTACACGTATTCATAATAGTAATAAAAAGCGTAGCCTACATCCTACAAATAACTGAATATACTTAATGGTTGCTTAGTTTGTACTATAAAAAAAAAAATGATCAAAGCACTTAAAAGTAAAAATTAGTTTAAAAATAGTTGAAAAGAAGAAAATAAGAGAAAAAAGGAGCAGGGTCATCCTGAGCACAGTTAAACAGGGACCCCTGTATGTGTGTTAGAAAACTTTAATGTACTAAGATCAAAGAAATTTTAATTAAAATTCTTCCTCTTAAAGATGACCTGCAGACCAGATAAATTAAATGACTTGTCGAAAGTCAGTAACAATTCATTGTAAGAGCTAGAACAAACTTTCAATTTTCACTACTGTCTTATCCTCATTAAACTTTATGCAAACTACTGTATTATACATGTTGTATGGAAATCAAAACTACATATCTAAGAAATATTCTAAACCTCACAACATAGTGGATATTGTCAAAGTTCATCAAAAAAGATAGCATATTTATTTTAAGATGACTTTAACAATGTTTGGTGACAACAGAAACATAGTTCTAAAAGTATTAGCTTAATTAGCTGTGCAAAGAATGGTCACTGTGTTGAATGTATTTGGTCTTTATGAAGATAAATGAGACATCTAATTTTTCTCGACTGCAATGGGCTAAGGCAAATTTAAATTTGCCTTATAAGAACCATCAGAACTTTTCTATTTCAGAAAAAGTGACTTTGTTTTTAATTAAATAGAGTAGTTTTAATCTGCAGTTTGTTCATTGTCATATATTTTCTTATTTAAAGTCACCTCTTAATTTTGAGAAGGACATAGAAACTTAAAAGACAAAAATTAAAGAGCTAAAGAGCAGGAATTATTCCAAACCTTAGTTTATATTTCTAAACACTTTCCACATTTAGTGGAGGATTGGCTAAAATCCATTTGCTGTTGAATCATAGCAATTTTGGAATACAAATTACATATTAAAGAGTCAAAATGAGTTCTGAAGAGGAAGTTCTAAATACCAAAGATTATACAATGACTTTGTCTATATCAAATTGCCAAACACCGTGCTGGAAATCTTCCACTTGTCTTCCCAAATGCATACTCTATCTTTCCCTACCTTGGTCTGTTTTCTGAGAACCTGAGCCATGTAGCTTGTATGACAGAAATACCTTGTCCCTTCTCTGTCCCTTTGGATCCAGCCAAAACAGAGTACCAGAAGGTTGGAGGGAAAGAGAGTGAGGTTAGGACATTTATTTCTCTGGCTCACTTCTTGAGAGGTTGCTTCAGGCTGGCTATACCTTTCCATGGGAATTCTCACCTCCTGTAATATTCTCCTCACAGATGTCTCTCTCCACACAATCCTCTGTCTCCTGGATGTAGTAATCGTTCCCTCTCCTCACACCTTTAGGTATAGAAATGGTACCAGAATATTACTAACTTGGAAATTTCATTATTACTTAGAGTTATCTTATACCTAAGATTTGCAAACGTTTTTTACTTAAAATTTCGAAATAATTACTTTTGTCTTATGGATTTCTTCCTTACACCTTACCTGAAATTTTTCTCCATTAAAAAAACAAAACAAAACAACTTTTAACCCTCTTGGAAAGCTCAATTGCATTTTTCTTTGTATCCAAGTTCTCAACAGACTAACACAGAGTTGTAGATACTCAACAAATGTTTGATAAATAGTGAATACCAAAGATATAACTTATACCATTTTTCAGAATGTTATCATAGTAATGATTATATTTCATTACGTTTGTTCTTTTTTTTAATATGCCTGACTTCTCAAGCAAGCGGTGACCACCTTGAGTCCAGGATAGAGTTGATAGATAGAATATAGGACACCCAGTTAAATTTGAATTTTAGATAAACGACAATTTTTTTTTTTTATAATAAATATATTCCAAATCCTAAAATGAGTATTTGTTGTTCATCTGAAATTCAATTTTAAGGGCAGTCATGTATTTTTATTTTCTAAATATTATGACTTTATGACTGGAGCATATCATTTTATTTTTTCTGTGTTGAAATAGTAATCATCAAACACTTAATCAGTGTTAGTAAAACATATGCTGTGAGGGAAAGAAAATGTATAACATATTCAAGGGAGAACTCAGGGGCTTATATGGTAGAAGCATAATATGTCAGGGAAGCCCAAAAGTGAAAAAGAGTTTAGAGGTTCTTAAAATTCATATCTGCCTATTTTAAATGCTGTAGAATATTGATCCTGAGTATCAATAAGCAATAAATATTAAATATTTTTCTTAGATTATTACATTTGTGTATCATCTCAATATTATTCATATTATTTAATATAAATTATACTGAGAAGAGTGAGTTGTTTCAGATTTTTACTTTTGGATATATTTTCCATACACTATAGACATGTCTCTTGATAAGACATAAAATAGGTCTGCACAATATGCTCACTCACAGTAATTTATATCTGGATGAGACATAAAATTCAGGCATACATAAATTAAGACTCCATCTATTTTGATGCCTTTTTTTGCCAAGTAATACATACTAAAATGACCATCTTTCTAATAAATTATCTTTAGTGTGTAGTCAAGCTCGCATTTGAAAAGAGAATCAAAGAAATATCTATGGCAATTTATTTAATATATCACAAAACAGATGTCTTCAATGTGTGTTGTTGCACTTGATAAAATGAAAATTGGGAATTGTCTCTATTGATTGATGGTCATGCTATCAAGCCCCTGGCAGGCTACATCAATACTAAATATTTTGAACTTTTCATCGAGTTCTGGAGATGAATAGAAAAAAGAAGAAAAGAAAAAAGTGTTGTTTTAAACAAGTGCTTTAGGAAAGAAAAGCCTCTTACAAATTTTTAACCTCGTAGCAATAGTCATGATAAGAGCTGGAGCAGAATAAAAGCCCTTTTATATTTCTTTAGAACAGTGCTTTTCACACTGTGGACAGCAGACCCTTCCGTTTTAACAGGCCTCACAGAACTGTGAGCCTAGAGTTTGCTGAAACATAATCACAATCCCATGACCTTACCAAAAGCAGATTAAGATTTAGAACTCTAAATCTGATATTAGTGTCTAGTCTGATATTCATAAGTTTGATGACTATTGAATTTAGTGTGTGGTTTTTAAGTGACACAATCCTAGGATTAATTTATATGCTCAGATATTTTTTTCACATGAAAGACATCATATAATTTTCTTTTAAATCATTATTAAACTCAAAGTTTAGGCTGGAAAGTTTAGGCTGCTTTCTAGAAAGACAAAGGAGCTGTGAGAAGGGCCTTATGTCCTCAAATATTTTTTAAACCTTTTTCTTACTGTAAAGAATTCAACACATATGTTTTTATGATGTTGGGTAAAAACTTAAAAACCTATTATGGCTCTGATATATAAAAATAGTATTGAAATTATTAAGCTTCATCAGTAAATCACAATTTATTAGAAACTACTTTGTTACATTATTTCTTGAGGGCTGTTTTTAAGTAGAAATGAAGATCAGAACCATTGCAACAAGTTGACAAAAGTACAGACAGAAGATAAGTAGTAAGAGATAGAAGTCTTCAGACAGAAAGAAGAGTCTGACCAAATTAATTCTAATGTCAAATGGCCCATTATATTTTACTTCTCATCAAAACTTACCATTCTTTCTTATTTCTAAGCATCAAGACTCTCTTTCTGCAGTCCATACAAAGGGTGATGTTTATGATGCTAGTAACACTAAAACAGACCTCAGCTTCAGTTCAAACTTTCAGGAAAAGGTTACCAAGCTTGGTTAAACGTCCACATCAGGTTCAATTAAATAATGCTAAGAGGATCCTGCTGTCACTATGTTGAAGATAGTGGGACAGTTTGTAGGGAACAAGGGGCCTGAACAAATTTCTAGTTCTCTCTACTACATTTTGCTTCTTACCTACACACACACACACACACACACACACACACACACACACACACACACACACACACACACACACACACACACACACAATCTTCTTCCCTTACATTCAATACCCACAAAGTCCAATTACTCATCCAATAGATAAAAATGTACCTATCTCTTTCCCAAAGGGAAATATCCTACAGTGATATTCTAAAGTGATATTGGTAGTACAATGTCCTGGGGAAGTTTTTTTTCTGAGTCCTCTAAGAATTTAAAATTTTACACCTATTTTAGAGATTAGGCAGTATCTACTAAAGTTAAAAACATGTACATCCAAATCCAAGCAATTTTACTTATAGGTATGTGGACCCTGAGAAGAAAATTATCTAATGTGAACCCAGAGAAGGCATTTATCTATTGAGTTGGATTCAGACTTCCTAAAATTAATTGGGCTTAAATTCAAAATTAGAGATTAGTGGCTATTTGCTGAAAGGGACCTCTTAGGTACTCTGTATGCCATGAAGAATCACAAGTTGAACTATTGGTTTTGTACACTACCTCCTGAATAAATCACTACAGAGATCTTTATTCCATCATTGCCATGTTATCATCCAACAAATAGAATGTGAGCTGTCCTGATCAATCAGAGCTGTACAAAATGTATCCTTATTTGCATTTATACCAACCAATCCAAACTGTTCACTTCATTTACATGAAATGAACTAAAATGGGAACCACAGGTGAATTTTTTTCTGTAAAAAGGGGACTCTCCTTTGTATTAGTGGAGCACACTTTGGGTTTGTACCAGAGGCTGTCTCCCTAGTTTGCAAACTGTTATTTGAATAAAGTCTCTCTTTTTTTCACTCTCGTGCCTTTTGTTGGATTTGTTTATAGGTATATATTCAAAAGAAATAAACCAAAAGACATTTACAAGATGTTCAGAGCTGTCTTATTCATAAATTATAGAATATTGAAAACCACCAACTATTCCTCAACAATAGAATATATTTTGCTATATTAGTATAATAGAATATTATTCTACAATGCAAATTTATAAACTTCTGCTACACACAAAAACAATTATAAATTTCATATACATAATATTTGCAAAAAAAAAACTGAGGCAAGAATGGATATGGTATTTAAAATGTGTACATAGTTTAAAAGAAAAAAACTAATGTAAGATGATAGAATGAAGACAGTAGTTTTAATGTGGGCAGGAACAAAAGAACAACAGCTACAAGAAAGGCTTCCATATGCCAAAAAGAGAAAAGCAGTCCTTGACTTGGTTCTATCAGCTGTAACCTGTTTTGATAAAATGAAAGACCTTCATATTTCCTCTGCAAAGTTATGCAGAAATCAATTTTGAGGAGATATATAATATTCAAATAAAAAAATAAACCAATTATGTGACTATTCAGGTAATGTACATTAGGTTATGTCAATAAACATTCCAAAACTGTATCTTTCATAATAATCCTTTTAATCTAATATTATATCCCCCCATAATCATCTTATTAATGTGAAATTATATCTTACTAAATCCCTTAGTAAGATATTTTTTCCATACTACTATCACTTTCAAAAGTGATAGAAGGTTATTTTAAAAACAGATATTTTATATGTACATAAAAGCATCACACTTTTAATTTTCCCAAGGCTACAAAGACTTAAGTCATAACGAATAAATTAACACAGTATTCATTTGTTTGGGAAAATAATGTAAATTCAAATTTTAAAAAGGCGCATGTGATGGAAGTATAGAAAGTTCTTGGAAAATGCATTAGATAGCTTATTAAGATGTGAGTGCTTTGCCAGAAGAAAATATTTCAGCAAAACTATAAAGAAGTCTCCCCATCTAGAAGACCATGAGTAGAAATTATCAAAATCATTTACAATGATGTGGATAAAATAAAATAAATCTTTTTGAAAATAAGTTTCATGAAAAATCTATTGGCTTATCATGCCCCCAGAAAGAGGTAATTAGGACACCATATGGAGGCAGGGCATTTAGGGGAAAGGGCAGAATAAGCCCTGGAAATAACATAGCATCATGTCAAAGACATAGCTAATTTCTTTCAAATGCATCTACTAAAATATTTCAGAATAAACATAAAATCACCAGTCAGAGACACCCATCCCCAATCTTTCTCTCTGTCTGAGTACATTGTAAGAGAGGAAAAGACAGAAAACAGAGTGTTCTAATTGATTTCTGCTCCTGCATAATATAAAAAGTATGTAATTTTCAAATATTAAAACAACTATGTGAATGCTTAGGTACTATTCACAGGATGAAAACAAAGATTTCTTTACCTAACATATTAAATTAAAATACATAAAACTCAGCTGATTTACAATGGACCTATCAAGAGCACTGCACATTCAAAGGAAGATCATTTTTCAGAATATATGATTTGGAGTTAAAAAAATCTAAAGCAATTGGACAAAAGATAATAACTAAATTATTTTCAGGGTTTAAACTAAATTCTAAATATTTCAACAGAAATCAACTTCTATGGATTTCATTCAATTGTCATGCTTTCAATTGCATGGGAATTTTTCTCAGGAAATACTAAACTAAGAACTTTTCCATATCTAAAGCTTTTCTCTAGACCAGGACACTAGAGAATATATGGAATAAATTCTTCTTATTCTTTTTTAAAAAATCTTATTATCTTTCTTAATTTAAATTTAAACCTTAATAATCTTAATGTTGGTTGGTAGGCTAAAAACAACTAACACATGCATGGATCTAACAAAGCATAAATAATATTTTAAGAATTTTACTTATCCAGTTCACTGGGATATTGATTGGAACCAGAATAAGACACATGCTATAAACTGCCTGTCATATTGTATTAGTACCATCTTAATATCAATGAAGAATTAGACAAAACTTTGAACACAAGGGAGCTTACACATATATTTTAAGCAACTAATTTAAAATTTCAGTTTTACGGTGACTACAGTCTGATACAATGGGTTATCTATGCTTTAATTTAATTACTATGCTTAATTAAAATAATGAATCTAAATGATGTGGACAAGATGGGAATTCTTAAGATATGATGTGACATACAAATGAAATTATCAATACAATACATATTTAAAACAATGATTATATCTGTGTAAAACTACATTTGCATTTGGACTGAAGGAGACAGTAGAAGACAAAAATCAAAATAGATCATTTGTTAAAAGAGCACATTTCAATGTTTTTCTTTCTTTTTCTGATTTCCTCCAATTTTGCACCAGTCTTTTGTCAAGAAAACAAAACCCGTGTTCTGTATTCAAATCACAGACTGTCTCAACACAGAAATTAGAAACTTGTGCTGGAAATGCTATTGGAGCAAAGGACAGGGAAGTTCTTACAGGAAGTCTCAGCTGGAAGCACAAAATTAACAATTAAGGCTCAAGTAGCTTATGTAGCTAACAACATACCTGCATCTTTCTGTCCATGTGACTGTCCATAACCATTCAAAAGAATAATGGCCTTTCATTGGCAAGCTGTAACCAAGATTTCCATGGAAAAAAAGGATTCTGGGAATTAAAAGCTCTTGGCCCTGGTTTCTCCTCTGTGATATAGAGGAAACCCTAGAATGAGAGGCAGTGATGCTGAATTGACTAAAGGCAAGATCATACAATTAATATTGTTCTATACCTCCAAGCAGTGTAAGGCAATAGAAAAGAGAGTTTAGATTATGGCAATCATCAGCCTCTGGACTCCCAATTGTCAGACTGATATAATTGTGAAAACTGGTGTTAAATCCCTGTCTGACACTATGGGCAATTTTAACTAATTACCACTTTATTGAATAGAGAGAATTTTCATTGATTTTCTCATTTATGTTGGTATAACATAATATTCATCATAGCTAACAATCTATGATTGTAAAACACACCATTAGTTTATGTAAAAAGTAACAAAAAATTTTTGTCAACAATATAATGATACACCATTCATGATTAGATCCATCCTGAATTCAGAGCATTAAAAGGTGATGAAAATATTCATTTTAGGATCAATGAAATCAATACACTATTCTAAATCAAAAAAGAACAATAGCATAAAAATATGTATCATTGCTACCTTGATGGTTAGTAAGTAATGTAATTAGATGTTCTGTGTATTGTCCCTATTCAAACAACTAAGTTCAAGCCAGTGCGCTAGCTTCTTTCCTGAAATATATAAAGTCAAAATCAGTTCTTGATGCCCTTTCATTACTACTAACTTAAGCTAGTCTTTATCATTATATAAATTCAAACATCATTCTAATTTCATAATTAATTCAGAGCATATTATGTTTTTTTTAGGTTTCTATGTAAATTTATCGTTTAAGTGCTAATAAGATTTTTAAAAAATTCTAATTTAGAAATTTCTAAATATTTATTAGTATTTACTATGTATAAAGCACTTGTTAAATGCTGTAAGAAATACAAAGATGATAAGATATAGTCCCTCCTTTCTGAGAAATTACTATAATAGTTTGAATAGTACTGGGTCTTAATTAACTATCAGACTAAACATGATTCCTGTACTGAGAGAGCTACATAGTATTGGAGAAATACACTGGACACAAATAAATATCCATTAGGAAACATTTCCAACAGCCAAATGCTTTTGTTTAATTTTTTTCTGGCTAACGACATTAAAATATTTGTAGAAATAAATCATTGTTGTTTTAAAATACGATTAAGGAATACAAAATAGTAGGGGGGAAAACACTTCTCAAATATTAATAATGTGATTTTCGCCATGTAATTTCATGTTTCTATGCTTCAGAATTTTCAGGGTCATACTAGTGACAATAGTCAAGCAAATAAATTAACAGAATATAATTTGCCATCAAAAATTTTAAAGCTGTGTTATCACTGTTTGTAAACTCAGAACAGCCCATGTTACCATTCCATCTGGGCTTTACAACTTTTAGGTCTGTTCTTTTTCTTTTCATGTAAATTTTGAGATTACCCTTCAGTGTCAATCAATGGAAATTTGGTGCCAAAGCATGAAAGTCTAGGCTTATCTAAACTTCTGGTAAAATAAATCTAAACAAGAATAAGTTTCTTCTCTTTCCAAAGATACAGATAATAAGAAATTATTCAGTATAATTTTAAAAAAGATTTTCCTTGAAAATATTGAGGGAAAAACTGTACAATAATCTATACTTCGGAATTTATAGCTATATTCCTTGTGTATGTAACATATTATCTGTGTTAAAAATAAACAACAGGCCCAACATGGAGTCACTAGGGCTCCAATATATACCTAACTTAACTGCACTTTCAACATTACCCAGGAATGTAATCTTAACCAGACAATCTGAAATGTCTTGGTCAGCATCCGTGAAGTAATACGTCTAAAAGACTGTTATTGTCCCAAAAGTAGGTGACCTTGCCTAAAATAATCCTTTTTTGTTGTTTATGACTTCTTTGTCCCACCCTGTCTTTGGCTTTAAAAATCTTTTCTTTCCTGTAGCATGTGGGAGCTCTTTTTATTTGTTAGATGGCATGCTGCCCGATATATAGATCACTAAATGAAGCCTATTTGATCTTTAAATTTACTCTTTAGTTGATTGTTTTGTTTTTAACAGATTTGGTAGCAATTATGGTGGATCCAAAGCAAACTCAGATGGCATTTGGAGATGATAAAAACCACAGGCATGGTCCTTGAAAAACCTTTTTGAGTTCTCCTTCTCTCTGTTTCAGAGGACCATGGATAAGTTTTTCTCAGTTCTGAGTTCTGCTCTTTTTGCATTGAGCTCCTGATCTAATTGGCTTTCCAATATAGGGCTGGTAAGCTTGAGTTGGTGGATGATTCTTCCTAGAGTTTCAAAGAATTGAGTGTTCCACCTTTAGGCACATCTGCTTATTTTATATCTAAGAATTGTGGTCCTGGAAGCTGTAGATATCTACAAAAATGGCAAAATCTTACTAAGACAATCCGTAATGACAATGGCTATTATGGAGACATTCCAATTAGACAAGGTTGTGCAGTTAAGAAGTACTATTGAAAACAGGGTTCCCAAATCAACAAAGAGAATGGAATACTTATTTTATTTGGCATGCAGAAGCCTGCAAAAGGCTTGAGAATTCCAAAATTGTTTCACTGAAAGATTCATTGAAAACGCGAATGAACCATTAAATCAGAGAGGTATCTAAAGCAAAGACTGTAAGACTGATATGACTCCTACTTCTCCCCCTCCATCCTCCTTTACCTGAGTACTCACGGTCTACTAATCCTCTATTTGAATTGCCTTTACACTTTAAAAGAGTACAAGACTATTAACAAAAGTGTGACAATTTAGTGACCTTAACAACTGTAAAGTCCAAGGCCAGAAACCTAAAATAACACCAAGGCTTTCTCCTTTGCACCCTCCTAGAGGTCCATTATCAAAACACTGACCCAGAAATTGGTGTTCCATTTGCAAACAACTGGAAGTGGAAAAAAGACTGTTCGCAAAGGCTTTGTGCAAATCCTTATCTCCTTTCAAAGGAGGACTCCTATATGGTCCTCTCCAAGGGTTGACAAGACTCTAAAAGATTCTTTAGTAAAAGTTAAATTGCTGAAGCCACTGAAAGTGAAATGGTTTTGATGTCCAGATGGAATGAGAAATTGAGAAGGACAATGAATTTCCAAATTCTAATTAAAAGAACAAATTTGAAATCCAATTTTTAAAAAATACTAAGTGAAACACAAACATGTATGTACACACACACATAAACACATAAACACCCACACATCTTTACAGAAACAAGAACAAAGATGCCTAGTAATGCCTAGATGAAATAATGACTGCTGAAGCATTGAAAGCTACCAGGTACTATGATGTGACTTTGAGATAGGAAGACAAACACTAGCAAAACAGCATAGGGTGATAGAAAGCATTTGAGTCCTTGGTAATGAGAAGATATTCTACCTAGTCATGTGGGGAAAATGTAAATTTGTTTAGTCACTGTTGAATTTGTTCCTATATATGGCAATACCTAAACCCAACCAAGCCACTGTCCTATCCTCTTTTCCTCTGTTACTCAAAGATTCTCCTTCTGAATTTCTGTGTAAATTTCAACCTGCCCCCTCTTTGCATTGTAACCACTTTTTCTCAACTAGTTATTTCTTTTTTAAATGTAAGTACAATAAAGTCTTACATTTCAAAAAAAAGAAAAAAAAAGAAACAGAGATTCTTTTTTGTCATATGGATTGCTCATAAACAAGAAGATAAAACCTGAAGTAGAAAAATGGGTAAGTACAGGGTATAATTTATAAGGATTAGTCAATTAACTTTCAGAAATTGATCAGATATATTCATAAAACAAGAAATGGCTATAATAATAATAACAATAATAATAATAATAAAATACTATTTGATTTGTTAAAATATGGCAAAAAGTAATTAAAGAATAGTAATATCTCATGTTCTGGATGCAGAAAAATTGCAGGTTCATTGAATGTGAGTGATCAATTGGGTCATTTGGTAATATATTAAAAAAAATAACTAAATAAATAATAGATAAATTTGCGTTCCAAGGCAACAACTTACTTTTCTGTTAAGAAAAAGATTAAATATTTAATCTTAATTAAATAGTAATTAATCTTAATTAAATATACAATTGCTAGAATATACAATCATATATTTAGTATAATCTTAATTATAATAATATTAATGTTCAACAATAAGATATTTGAAGAATGATTAATAATAAATTAGGTTTGTGGAAAGCTGGAATCATTAAGAAGCATTTTGAAAATGTATTTATAAACGTGAAAAGTTCACATATATTTGAAATATAGGAATAAGGCTATAGAAAAAGGTGCATATTAATTTCAATATATTCATACATATTCACAAAGTGGAAAACATTGGAAAAAGTTATATGAAATATTTCAAATATAATGGACTAATGTCCTGAATATTTTTTTTCTCTTTTTAACTTCTCAATCTTATATTTTATGCATTTAAAAATGTTACATTGAAAGACAGGAAAACTATCAGTGACAGTACACCAAATAAATAATCAAAACAGTATGTTACAGTGATTTCCAAAATTCAAATCAATTTCTAAAGACCAATTATCATGAGAAAAAACTCCATTTCAACCACTTTTTTGCAACCACTTGTACATTTTGACCACTGCTATTTCTCCCAGTAGCTACTGGATAGAACAAGTGATGAAAAATAGATACTAGATACTTTTAATATAATTACTCTGATCAAGTCGACAAAACCAAAGAGTTTTTATGTATGTATATTCATGCCTGCATTGTCTTTAAGCCCTCAAATTCTCCTGTAATATTACATAGTCCCTCTCCAATTCCCAGGAAATATGTTCCTTAAGGACAAACTATTCTCTCTTTGCTTAAATTACACTAAAAATTCCATTGTTTTCTACATTCTTGTGGTCAAAAAACATAAATATTCTGAAATCTCTTTTGAATCTCATTTAGTTGAGTTATACCAGAAAAATCCTTAAAATTCTCAGTGCGATTCTGACTACACTATCATTTCATTACTCTTCACAAAGTTTCCTTCAAATACAATTGTAGCTTATATAAATCTTAATAACTTTTGGTAAATACTGTTAATAGTAGTTTTACTTAATAACAATATATTTACTTCCTTATTTTAAAAAATACCAAAACAAGATAAGTAGCTGCAATTTATCTGTAGTATATGTACAAATAAGTATAAGGATATACTTATTTATACTTACTGTCATACTTAGAGAAATGGACATTAAGTGATAGGTGACCATGAACAAAGGGTGCACTGAAGGCTATTAATATGTTGAGGTTATTAGAAGAACTTTTAAAAAATAATTGAATAATCCAGTTTTATACCTAAGTTATAAGATTTTCAAATAGAAAAACTAATTGTATTAGTTCCAATACTGGTTTGATTATTTTATCCAATATATAGAATCAAAATGAAGTTTGAAAGTTCACTATTTGAAGGTGAAACATAACAATATCATTGTGCATGATATAATAAATTCAGTTTAAACGGTCAATATTAAATGCAAAATTAAAAGAGTACAAATTTTGGCAGAGCACATATTATAATGAAAACATATTATTAATGAATTGTGAAACTTATGTAGAACAAATTAGTTGAGATTGGTTACAATGCCCAGATAATTCATATTTACATCCAAAATTCTACTAAGCAAAATAGAGTCTAGGGCTGACAAAACATATAAATGCTTTGACTATGTACAAGAAATGAGATAAAATTTTGTGACAACTAATATTGATTATTAAACTGCTTATTAAGAAAAAAATAAGTAAAATAAAAACACGGTACTTTAACACAGAAGTAAGTATTTCCTCTCTTGCTCTCTGTCATCAGTCCGGCTTTAAAAATATTTGAACCTTTGGATAACTACTTTGTAGATATAACTGTTTTACAATGAGATTAAAAGTTTTTGTAAATGAGTTATTCAAATTTTGGTAGCATTTTATTCAAAATTGTGAGAATCTCTATTCAAATTATTCTGCAATTGAAATGACAAAACTTCAACTTTTGAAGACTTTGAATTTCTATTTATTGAAAAAGCGTTCATAAAAAATTTTTGAAATTCATCTCTATAGAAGAGAGAGGAAGTAAACAAGTAAAATGATTAGATGTCAAAATTGTTATAGATTTAATTATGAAATTACATTGTATTTTACACAATTTCATTTAGTAAAAAGAATTTTTATACTGTGCTCGTATTTAAAATTTAATAAATTTATATTCCAAATAAGACTGAAATAAATTTGAGAAGGTCTATGATTTCACAGTGACTAAATTTGCCAACATATTTTTGTTTAAAAGAGCTTTATGGATATACAACTGATACAAGAAAATCTGCATATATGTAATGTATACTATTTAATAAGTTTGGCTATATACAAGATGAATTAGTTCTAGAGATCTTTTGCACAGCATAGTGCCTATGGGCAATGATACTGTATAATGCACTTTAAAATTTTTAAGAGGATAGACCTCATTTTAAGTGTTCTACCAAAAAAATTTTTTTTTTAAATTATAAAGACAGGCAAATTATTTGATGAGTTTGTATTGTAAACATATTTATTGAGGAAAGATAATTTGAATGGAGACCAAAAAAACAAAAAGTAGCAGAAAGAGTAAATATTATCTATAGAAAACTAGAATTTAAAAACATTCATTAATCAGAATTTGCCTTGAGTTTACCAGGTATCTCAGCATCTATAGAAAGATTATTTTCTTAGTTAAAAATGGGTATACAGAAAACAATTAGCTGAAAGTGTTAGCAATTATTTTTTTTAGATTAATGAACCTTAAAACGACAAATAATATTGCAGGCAATTCCAATGAATAATTTAAAATAAAATCATAACTAAAGAATTATTCTTTAAAAATTATCAATAGCATAGATTTAGAAACATAGGAGGCTTAATAACCAAATTGAATATACAATATACATAATTATTTTCAACTTTTACTTTAATATATACTTGTGTTATTTAAAATTTTTAAAAATTATCTGAATAGGATTATTTTTATCAAATCACTTATATAAACAAATTTTAAAAACCGATAAGGTTATGCAGAAGAGAAGCTAGAAAGTACTATTATTGAAAACAAAAAGTCAAAGACATAAAATCTCAAGGTGACAAAATATTGTGAAACATTTTCTCTAATGAAAAGACTATAAATAAAGAACAAAAAGCAGTAATTGAAGCCATCATGGAATAAAGTTTTTCTTGTCTAATTAAGAAAAAGTATAACAATTGAGGGTGCTTATCCACTTACTCTTTTGATATGATTAATTGAAAATAGTCACAGGATCAAGCAAATCATAGTCATGAAACAAAACAAATGTTTACTATGAAATATATTTATGTTGTAGGTAAATATATATCCTCAATGCATGTACTGGCATAGGCCCTTGGATGTCCATGTCCAAAGTCACCTTGTATTAAAGATGGAGAAAATACAATGTCATTGATTTCACCCTTCCATCCCTCACAATGTTCACCTCTACCTAAGTGAATTGTATCCACTCACCTGTTTACTCAATCTAAAGAAATCACTGCAATTTATATGGATATGCAAACACAATTATTTATTCAACAGGTTATTAGTTACATAGCTTCATAGAAAAGACTTTAGAATAAATCTGTCTGTGTTCAGATTTTGACATCATAACTTATTAGTAAGTTGAATCATTTTGGGTATGATATTAATTTTTTGTCACTTGTGTAAATTATAAATACCTTCTTTAAGTTTGAAACTTGTACTCTAAATTTCTTTAAGTTTCTTTATGAACAAATATTTTAATATAAGGAAACATCAACAATTTTATTTAGTCAATGCTTTTTGTCTTGATTTAGAAAAAGAAATCTGCCTATACCACTTTCTAATTGATAGTCCCCTTATATATTTTACTAAAGAGTTCAAATTTTTCAGTTTGATATTTAAGTATTTAATCTATCTGACAAAGATATTTATGTATAATGATAGGCAAGAAACCAATATTAGCTTTTTCTTTTCTATAAACTGTTTTTTTTTTCAGCTTTTGTTGTGGCAATATCCTCCCTTTCACTTTGTCAAAATTCTATCCAAGCATAGGTGTCACCTGGGGCTGTTTTCTCCCTTCCATTGTCATTTTGTTTATCCCTTCACAAATACTAAAATCTCTTCGAAATATGTCCTTACATGATTTAGGGAAAATCTACCTTCCCTATTCTTCTTCACATATTTAGTGTTTATTTTTTGAGACGTTATTGAAGAATTTTAGTTTTATTTGAAAAGTAGAATGTACAGCAAGATTATTAAATTGTCCAGGCTCCTTCCAGTGCAGTGGGTCCATGTGATCTTTGATAAAAAGATCAAGAACTGAGTCACATGCTGAAGTTGCTCATTTTTGAGCTCATTGCTGCTGATAAAAATCTCATGAAGTTTAGCATTTTTATTTTGTCATGGGCATAACATATGGAAATGTTCAGGATTAGTACATTAATTTACTGTAAACATCACTTCCTATGATTGCTCTTCTCTCTTTTCATAGAATCATCCCTTCCCAGACTAGCTCCCCATCTTTTATGTGTCCTTTGTGTCTGAGCAATTTTCCTTCAGTCTTTAAATTATATTAATCAGTCACTCAATTTTTCTTTAATGTTCATCTTCCATTATAGTATGATTGACTTGAGGATAGCCTATATAAGTCTGGTTCATAATATTCCCAGCAGTAGCATAGTTTTGACATATAATAGATAATATATATATTGAAAATATCAACCAACTATCATTTTCTCTATATTTATTCATTTAATAAATATTTATTAAATGTCTGTTATGTCATACATTATCTAGGCATTTAAGACATATTAATGATCAGAACAAAAAAAATCCTTGTGTCAGGGAGGTTATGTTCTAGTTGTGTGAAACAGAAAAAAATAAACAATAAATGTAATCAATTTAAGTCATATTTTATGTTGATAAGTGAGAAGTATTCAGAGCAGGGAAATAGAATTTGAGAATGAGGGGTGGGGATGAAGGTTATAGCTATTAATAGAAGAACTCTAACTGTAACTATAAATAGGAAGTAATGTTTTGATCAGTCTTGAAAAAAATAAAGGAGTTAGCTATGGAGATTCTTGGGGAAAACATTTCAGGTTTTCCTGAATAGCCAGTTAACAAACCCCAAAAAGGGAGCCAGCTTCAAGTGTTTGTGGAAAAGCAAGCAGACTAGTGTTGCTAGACCTGAATAAGCAAATGGCGGAAATGGTTATAGAGTGAATTATTTAATTAGCACATAGTTGAAGAGCATTATGGTAAAGTTCAAAATTTTTTTACTTTAAGATTTATCCATTTGGATAAATTTCTCAGAGGATAAGAATAGACTGACATTATGTTTCTTCTACTGAATTCAGCAATTCTGGAGAATATTTGAACTGAAGAAATATAAAAGAGATTATTTATTTTACTAAGCATAGCATCTACCTTACTGTTCTTGTAAATTTAATTTAAAAGAAATTTATAATTACTTTCATTATATGGTGCATAATTCAATATCTACTAATAATTGACATTCTACTTTTTTTGATCAAAAATATATTCACGTTTTACTAAATAAAAATTATATTTACAAAATAAAAATTATAGTTAATTTATTGAGTAAATAATCAAAGTTATGAAAGGTTGAATCATCTACAATAAACTGAAAATAAAACCTTGAAATTAGTAATAAAACCAAACAGAAGAGTATATGGTTCACAGACCACAGAGAAATAAAGTTAAAAGGTCAACATGTTACAGTTAGAACAAAGACAAATTTTAATAAACTCTATAACATGAAACTCAAATAATGCAGAGAAACTATGTTAGAAGGATTTCATATTTCTCTTCATATAATTTTTGTTTTGGTCAAGAAGATGTGAAATATAGCTAGACAGAAAAAAACGAAAAGCTCTCATCAACATTTTCTTTAAAACAATATTTATACAAAGGAATATAAATTGTTAACTTAATTAATCTACTGAATATTGCATGTCTACATATATATATTACTATACCAATTGATATTTTTGAGATATACTTGACAAATAATATTATATTAGTTATATAACCATGTTATGTAATTATAATATAACCATAATATTATAACACTTCTAAAAATATTTTATTCTTTGTGCTAGATTTTTATTACTTTAAATAAGAGAGGAATTATGTATATGTATAGAATTCTTAGAAAATTTAAGAGACTTGTAAAAACCCATTCCGATTCTGATTTTAAGGAAGTAGAATTTTTCTGACTCTAGTTCTATACTTAGATGGAAAAAATGTATTAAAAAGTAGCATTATAAAGTGATTTGATTATTTCTTTATAAGTAAATTACCATTTTTATCTGCTACCATTTTCACAGATACATATTTAATAATATTCCAGGTTGTGAATTTTCTCTTACCACTGTGGCTATAGTTCACGTAGAATTGTATTGCTAATGAAAGCAAAAATACGAAAGATGCATGGTGTCCACACTAATTTATTTCACGGTCTTAACTATTCTTTACACAACACAAATCATTTGACTCGCAAATATTTGCAATTCTCTATAGTGATAAAATTTGCCATATCAAAAAAAAATGTTACTTATACGGGTGATTTATATAACTAGTACCAAGAGAGAAAATAGTGCAAAATTCTGTG
Source organism: Pteropus medius (assembly GCF_902729225.1). NCBI lineage: Eukaryota > Metazoa > Chordata > Mammalia > Chiroptera > Pteropodidae > Pteropus > Pteropus medius. The sequence goes on from NW_024355205.1 coordinate 10,908,281, forward strand.
ATGTGAGGGTGTGCATTAATATGAAAAAAAGTATCCACGTTTGCATTAAATCCTGTAACCATAAATTGATTTAATGTTTACTTTTCATAAAAAGAAAAGCCCTATATTAATCATACAATTTTTGTGGTCATACTTGCTAAATTATTAACTTACAGTTTCTAATCTTGGATAAACTTATTTTCCAATCTAATAGCAATTCTCATTTCCTTGCTTTTCTTATAGTTGCTCTATGGTAAAGAAGTAAACAAAAAAACAGCCTCCAAACAAACCAGCAAAAGTAAAATGGTACAAATGGCTCACAGAAAGTGATGGTGAAGAGGAATTATACTGGGTATGATTGGAGGGAAAATATGGTAGTTTGATATTGCATGTCGAATCTTGTGCACAGGCTACTCTAAAGTCCTTATGTCTTTGGCCTTTTGGAAGCAGAGACTGATATACAGTTAGAATTGCAAAAGGTTTATTGATGAGTAAATCTGTGAAAGATAGAGGACGAAGCAGGATTAGGCAGGGGAGGCCTTCACACCTAGAAGCAGATTTGACATCCATGTTAAGGAAAGGGGCAGGCGAGGATTTGACAGGGAGTCTCTCATTTATAACATAGTGGTAAACTTAACTATTTCTAAGATATCTTCTATTACTAAATTATTGTTCTTTACTCTGTAAAAATTGTATGTGTTTGTGTTTATGTGTATCTGTATACATATGTGTGTTGCACTTAGTGCACTAATCTCTGCCACTCATTACAGACTCCCAATTTAATACTGTGGAATCTTTCCAAAATCTCAGAACCTTTCTGGAAACAAAATAGTTTTCCATAAGGATGAAATTGGATTTCTAAATTTATCCACTTAATTAGATTTAGGAAATTCAATGTCCTTCTCAATCTCTCATTCCATCTGAACATCAAAAACCATATCACTTTCTTTGGCTTCAGTAATTTAACTTTTTTTACTAAAGAAAGTCAACCCTAGGAGAGACCATATAAGGTCTCTCCCTGTAAATATAGGGTGTTTCAGGTAATGTCCAAGGATTTGCACCAAGCCTTTGAGGACGATCTTTTTCCAAGTGGACCTCTGTGTCTTTAACAGTTCATTATCCTTTCAATGAATCTTTCAGTGAAGCAATTTTGGAATTTTCTAGGCTTTTGGAGGCTTCTGTACCCCAATTAAAATAAGTATCCCATTTTTTGTTAATTTGGGAACTTTCGTTTTCAATAGTACTTCTTAAGTGAACAATCTTGTCTAATTGGAATGTTCCCTATAATGGCTATTGTAATTCTGGGTTGTCTTAGTAAGATTTTACTATTTGCATAGATATCTACAGTTTCCAGGACCATAATTCTTAGGTATAAAATAAGCAGATGTGCCTAAGGGTGGAACACTCAATTCTTTAAAACTTGAGGATCACATGTCTTTATCTAAGCCTTGGGTCTCTTTGAGCCAAATTAATACCTAAGAGGGATGTGCTGTTGGGTTGGGAAATGTGTGTTTTACAGTGTACCTATAGGGTTGCATGGAAATTTTCTTGAGATTTATAGGTGACCTGGTATTAATCGAACCTGTTCATGGTCAACTTTTCATAGCATAGGCATCTTAGAATTAGGTGGCAAGAACTCTAACAGCTCTTAAGTGTTTGACCTTTGTCCCACCAATTTTGCAGTTTTGGCTCTGAGCTTCCCATTGACAATGGATCAATTATTCCTTTCAGGAGAAGATTTCTTTATAGTAGTGGATACCCTAATGGCATCTCCAAATCCCCGAGGGGTTTATGCTATGGACATACCTTGGGCTTTGTGAGAACTCTAATCTCTGCCACTCATTACAGACTCCCAATTTAATACTGTGGAATCTTTTCAAAATCTCAGAATCTTTCTGGAAACAAAATAGTTTTCCGTAAGGATGAGAGAAACAGTAAACTCAAAGTGTTCAGTGGGTACTTCACCTGTGCATCTTATTGTCCCATAGGCCATTCTTTGTCACATAAAAAAAATGTTAAAAAATGATTAAAGACAATTTAGGTCATATAAACAAACTCTTTTGACATTTCATCAAGTGGACAGTCTCCTTTTGGAGAACTGCTAAATGGGGGTGGGGGTGGGGCGGGGAAGGCAAGAGCTTTTACAGAATAAAGAATAAAAAACAAGGAGGAGAAAAACTGAAAATATCTTATTGTCTGGCACCCCATGTAAGCTTTGCCTGAGGTGAGAAGGAACAGGAAGTAAGTATAATGTCCAGAGTTGGTTTGGCATTTGGGTATCGGCTGACTGGATATATTGCATTTCTGGTCAATCGGAGCATTTAAAGAGTCAGGTGGCAGGAGATCTAACAGCTTTTAAGTGCTTGACCTTTGTCCATTAATTTTGCAGGTTTGGCTCTGAGCTTCCCATTGACAATGGATCTGCTATTCCTGGATTTTTCAGGAGAAGATTTCTTTATAGTGATAGATGTCCTTTACAGCAGTTCATGCCAAACTGAAAATTCTTCAAGACAAAAGAATGTGGCAAATACATACACACACATATATATACACACTCACAGATATACATATAAAATTCATAAACCATGAAAGTGGATTGATTATAACTATAATTTTTCCTGCCCATATTTTCTGCCTGTAAGATACCAATACACCTTGTGGAAACTGAGAACAAGTAATCCTCTGTTCTTTGTTTACACTAGGTTTCTGCTTTTAAGTTAACACACCAGTTTACAGACTAGTAATTAAATGAAATTAAAACAGAAGCAAAAGTATAGATTATAACAATTAAATGGATATTAAAAATATTACATATTAAAATAGAATATCTTTAAAAATAATAAATTCACCATTTTAAATTTGGATGAAATCCTGGGAAATTATTAGAAAATAAGTGTGAAGACAGTGTTGAGAGGTATAGAAACCAACAATGATTACAAACTCATATTTGAAGACATATTTACAGTTGAAAACTTGGAAACTAAAGGTTTAAGATTTTTAAAAATATATATTTTATTTTTTTTTACTTTTCTTTTGGAGAACTAAGGTAAAAACCTGAAATCAGTCTCCATGTGTCTTCTTGGAGGATGAGAAGAGGTTCTAAAATTAAAAGGTTTCTCAGTGTATGTTAGGTAATCCCTGCATACTTCCTCAAGCTAGTTCAAGAATAGAATTCTTTGATTATCCCACAGTGCTGTTGATAATAAAGAATTGAGAAAATCAGAGTTTGAGCCAGAAGCAAGTGTTCTAAGTATAAATGGCTTAAGTTGAAATATGCCTTAGCACAGACAGCAAAGTCTGAGGGGTGTTAATATCATATGATCTTTGTAGTTGTCAATTCCAGGTAGGTTAGGTTATGGATAAAAACATTAGAGAAGTATGAGCTGAAGGGCGAGTTGAACAGCTGAGTGTGCAGGAATCTGAGTAGGAGGATGTGGAGTGGGAGAGTGGTAAATGCAGGAATTAGCAGAGGATAAAATTGACTTTTCACCCTATATGTTATCCAGACTGCTTTTCTGTGTCAACATATCGTTTATTGTTGCTATAGTGTTATAAATTGTATTTTCTCTACTGTTACTGTTAATTTGATTGAAAATGTCCCTCTTCTTTCCTTAAATAAGCCCTTTTCTTGTTGAGACAAATCTTATAAAAGAATTTTGAAATGTGAAATGAAATGACAAAGTTCTTTGATGCTTTACTCTTTGCACCTGAAAGTCCCATGAATTTTCTCCAAAGAACATTTTCTAAAGATATTTTGTTTGCTTGTTTTGTCATTCTTCAGTCTGACTAAGGATGCTGAAATCTATCCCAGTCTTGGAGGCAAGTATAATTTTAAGAGTTTGAAAAAAAAAGCCATATAGGAACCAAAGCCAAATTGTGCATATTTTCCTAAGTAACAGAAAGGAAAATGAAGAAAAGGGACCATACAGATCAAAATATAAAATAAACAGTAGATCTCACTTTGCTAGTGTGAAAATTGATAGAATATTTTCCATTACTGATAAGACTTTGTTTTAACAAACACTGTAGCATATTATAGAATTAATATAATGTTATAAAGAATATAGATGATTATACTTTGGAGTCATACCTGTTTACAGAATATCTTTACACAAAGCAGATGGTATATGAATAATCAGAAATTCAGAAGGCAGAGTGTTATTTATATATTTTAGCAGAAATATGGTCCTTATTGTTGGCAATAATCCAGCTGAGGTCTGGATTAATTTATTTATTGCTTAAGTGCTTTACACTATGTTAAGTGATTAACAATTTGGAAAGTCATGTCACTGACAGACCCAACTAACACACAGGAGATGATTTCAGGAGATGATTCAGAATTATCACAAAACACTAACTTGTAAAGAGATTAGATGACTTTTTTTTTAGCTGCACAAAGCACATTGAAGAGAGTGTGAGATAGACCCCCCACTCAATATTTAGTTTAGAAGTGACACTAAGGATTTCACATATGTACCGGGAAAAGATGAAAACTTCTCCTACACACATAACGAGGATTTCTGTGAAGAGCTGGCCAAGTTCCAAGCTGGTCCAAAAATGGTTTGAGAGAACAGAGAAAGAGATTAGATTGGAATTTATGGTAGTTTTGGGTTGAAGCCAGGGTAGAGCAGGAGGAGCCAGGGCTTTCTTAATTTGAACCTCTTACTAGCACCAAAGGAGGGAGCCTACAATATTCCCAGATGTAGGGCAGAAGAGAAAGAGGGAATTATGGGGCTTGAAATCTGTCAGCTATCAAACATCATATATGGAGTCAAATCCTTTATCACATACCCTCTGTTTAATTACGAAAACTCTGACAGAATTTCAAAAGGGTTTTTTGAACTTATAAGCAATATCATTTTTAAATGCCTATAATGGGAGATAGGTGCAGCTTTTCTCAAATACATAGGTCAAGTGTGTTTTCTTCACATTTTTAAAGCTCTAATGTAGTGTAGGTGCAAAGAGAAGCTTAAGTCCAGATTCCTCTTAGAATAGTAAAACATAAGACTCTACAGAAAAGGATGCTAACTGATTGTATCGAGTATTGAGGACAGTGCTAGTTCATAGACCTCTGTGATTTTTGACAAGTCTTGTAACCTAAGCCTCAGTTTCCCATTCTAATATGAAAATAATCTCTTGCCAGCACTTGCTTCATGGTATTATTTTGAGCTTCAAATATACATGTGAAACTATTTTTAAAATATAATGCGTAATATAAAGAAAAATGATGTTACCTTTGTACAATTTTATTATATATACAACTTTGTCAAATGTTCATAAGTGAATAATGTCTTCAAAATATTTGCTAGAACTATGGACAAAGAATAAAAGAAGAATTTGTTCATTCTGCAGTTACTCTACATTTACACTGTTTACCTTAAATGTACCCAGCAGAGAAAACATCTGAAAATACAGTGACCAGAAGTATATACCTAAATATTCCATCTTCTGGAACAAGAAGTATCACTGAAGCCGACAAACATAGACAAGTTCTCTCTAGGTATTTGGTTTTAATGTTCCAAGAAAACAAATAAGTCTCAAAAGCTAGGCCCCCTTATATATACAACACTTAAGATGACTACCAAGAATTGTGGACTCATGTACTATCCTTGATTAGTTATTTTAACACTCAAAGGAGAGAATGTTATAATTTGAAAGAATAGGAAAATTGTATTTACTAACCCTCCCAGTTGAATAATTATCATTTTTATATGCTTTATAATATGTACCTGAATATTGTGCAAAGGGGAGACATGCTCCCTGGGAAGAGACTATTCAAAATATTTTACTTATTATCCAGATGGTGCTGTTTGTATGAGTTAAGTTATACATTAGGAAAAATAACCTTTCATAAAACTGTAATATTCATCTTCTAATGAACTTGCTTTCATTTGTCCAACTTTGTCTACATACTTAAGTAAAAACAAATATATTTTTCTGAATTAGTGTTATATCTGTGAAATCATAAAAGATAAAATTCAATAACTGACAACAGGTGTTAAAGTATATTATTAGTTCACTGCTAAAAGAAGAAAATGCTTATTTGGAAGTGTTAGGCTTAAAAAGAATGATTTTAGACATTTTGAAGATTATGTAGCTTGAGGAGGATCCATTCTAATATGCCATTTCATGAAATCTTTCATTTTTACAATACACTTGCACTTAAAAAAATTTTTGAATAATTATTATTGAAAAGTTTACCATGTCATTATTATATGAATTTTACTTACAATACATTGTTATAGTACAGACTGCTATTGCAAATGTGCAGTTAAACATTCAGTGAAAATATCTACTCAACTCTTTAAATTACAAGTATAATTGATATTCAACTATCCATATTTTATACATCATATAGTCCTTACATAGGTTTAAAGCAGCTGAATTGCTGTTGCTAAGCATTTCTCCCTATTTTTTTTTTGAAATTGATTTTCTTTGCAAAGGAGAAATGTAAAACTCACTTAGAGAAAAATCTATGCTTTGGGGGCATTTTATAATGAATGACTTGGCTTTTTTTGTGTGAAAATGCTTGTACTATTTTGAGAAATGGATATACAATAGGGTGGTTACCAGCAGTTTGCTTTGTTGTAATTTCTGAAAAGCAGCTTCCTGTGTTTCAGAGAATAATTGATTTTTTTAGAATAGTACTCAGCTATAGGCCTTATTTTATATCATTTTTCTTATTGCTTTTTTAAAACAGATGCTTAATTACCTATTGCAGCAGTATGAACAGTTATATTCCACAGTTGTATTTTTTCATGTTTAATATTGTTAAAAAATTAAAAAAATAGATGTTAATGATAAATATATTTAACATAGATTAGGAAAAAATATCACGTCAAGTATTGTCAATTACAATGTTCCATAAACAGTGTTAATAAACATACATGAAGTTGTGTCATAATAACATAATAAGTTTGGCATTATCACAATGTGAGAAGTTTTGGAATTTAGTAAATTTAAAACACTAAAGAATATTATCATATTGAATTGTGGAGATAATTTAAAGAAAAGGCTAAGTAGAAAAAATTTAATTAATGTCAACTGAACTAAAAGTTTAGATTTCTTTTTGCATTGTGTTTAATATTATTTAAAGGTGCCTATATCGATAGAGATGATAAAATATTTTCTGGCAATTCCAAGAGAGAAACAATGTCTTCTATGTGCATACACTATTTATTATTAAAAATATGAGTAGCTACACAAAATTAAGGGTAAAGTCAGGATGAAAATTCAAATGGGTTGTATATTAAACAAAAATAATTTCAGATCTTAAGGTACTCAGATTATAGTATGCAGGTCTGCGTATATTATGTTGCTGTTCCATAGTCGTTATCATTCTGCAAATATTCGTAAATATTTTCCTGTCTACCTACATTAGTTACTGCAGAACAAAGATTTAATTAATGATTCTTTTTACCATCACTGCCTCAATTTTTCCTATTTTTCCTCCTACCTCCTTATTTGTTTGTTTTTTCCTTTCTCATTCCCATTTATTTTTTTGATTTTTTTAATTTATTTGTTTAACAGGTAAATCTTCATTTCTGTAGTATTTTCATCAATCCATATACCAAACCAAACAAAAGAAAACAGTGATTTTATCTAACCACTATTTACAAAAAAAAAAACATTGGTTTAATTAGTAAAATGCATGTCCATAAAAATCACCAATTCATAGAATTAAAGCAATTCACTCATGTCATCTCTTTTCCTGAGGACTCCTATCTTCTTTACTCACAGTTAGTAATTTCACTTAGCTAACTTTCTATGCTAGGCTTTGTCTGTATTAGAGTCCTTGAAGAGATTCATATTATTTGTTTGTCCTTTATAAATATCTTTCCCTTATTTCATGCTTTCTATATGTTTACAGAAGTTGCTAATTTTGGTCATTATCCTATCATGTGTAAAATGTTCTCATTTATAATGTTTTCTATAATTCATAATGGATAAAATTACTAAAATTTTATAATATTTCCATTTATATTATAATATTTATATTATATAAATATATTATAAATATATTTATAATATTTCCATTCCAATTATTATATCACTTCAGTGTCTAAACCAGGATTAGCCCTAATATGATGGTATATAATTCTCTATTAGGTAGTTTTGTGAAACAACTAACAGAAAAACACTATAAAAATTTACATCATAACATTGCATTTCTCATGTTTAATTTTATTTATAGTCCTCTAAATATATTGATATTCTATACACACTAAATAAATGTTTTATTCACCTTGCCCCACTCAACTCCAATGTAGTTTATTCAATATAAGTCATTATATAATTAATTCTCAAATTATGCAATTACACAGATCAAAAGGATTTACTTCATTAATTAATATCCATAGGATTTTAGGAATCTTATAGGAAGAGTTCAAAGTAGTCCAATTAAGTCAAATTCAATGTTGTAATATAAGTAAAATGTTACAAATTACACATGAAATTATATAAATAATGTGGACTGTGATAAGTTAAAGAGGCATATTTTAAACTCAAGAGTAACTACTAATGAAAAAAACTATAATTAGTAGGTCAATTAAAGAGATAAAATGGAAAAATGGAAAACTACTCAGCTAATATAAAATAGGGAATTAAGAAATAAAGAATATACAGGAGAGATAGGTGAATAAAAACAAATCAAAAGTTGACATATTTAAGGTCGGCCATATTGAGTATTACTTTATTTATTTTTGTATTAAGTGTAAATTGACAAACCATTTAAAATTAAGAGATTTTCATAGTAGATAAAATAGCAAGACAATTATATTTTGTATACAAGTTAGTTCATAAGGCTGTTTAAGTTTTCTATATCTCAATGCTTTTTTAACTGCTTCTTCAACTAGTTACTGAGAAAGGAATGATAAAATCACCAATTAGAATTTTACACGTCTTATTTTCCTTTAATTTGTGTCATTTTCATTTCTTTTATTTTTATTATATGTTTATGAGTATATATGTTTATGCACACATATACATGTTTCTTCTTCAAGAATGTACTTTTTTAGTACACAAAAAATTAACTTTATTTCTATCTACTAAGAATGAAAACATAGGAAATAAACTTTAAAAAAATCAACATTATCAAAAAATAGAAAATATTTAGGAATAAATATCAGAAAATAATGAATGATTATTACTTAGAAAATAACAAAACATAGCCAAAAAGTTAAAAAATACCTAAACAAATGGAAAGATATAACATATTCGTGGATTAAAAGGCTAATTATCTTATTATTATTTTTATTATTTAATTTTATTATGAGTTTCAAGTATACAGTGCATTGGTTAGACATTTATATTGTTTATGAAATGATCCCCCTGATTACTCTCTCTTCCCTCTGGCTCTACACGTAGCCATTACATTATTTCTGTATTCTCTATATCGTGCTGCCCATCCCTGTGACTTTCTATCAACTATTAATTTGTACTTCTTTAACCCTTCGCCACTTTCTCCCAGTCCTTCACCAGTTTCCCCTCTGGCTATCACCAGATTGTCCTCTATATTTGTGAGTCTTTTCAATCAATATGTTCTTTTTGAGGAATGCACTTTTTGTTAAATGTAATCTCTCTGTTATTGTAATGTCTTGTCCAAAATATTACTTTGTTTAATGTTAATAGAGTCACTTCAGCTTTCTTATTACCATTTAATATTTGTATTTTTCCATGTTTCCATTTACCTACTTGCTTCTTTATAAGTTTGTCAAAATTAGTTTTATTAATTAACTTTATTGTTCTGTTAGAATTTTATTTCATTAAATTATTCTAATTTTTGCTTAACTGTCAATCTTTTTCCCCAATAAAAGCATTTGTCAAATGTATTGTGTTATTTTAAACTTATATCCCAAGACAAGACTAATGGCTTAAACATATGAAGAACTTTTACAATTAATAAAAATATATATGAACTGATATTCCATGGAAAATGCATGCATTTCTTTGAAAGAAAAAAAGTATTAAAAAATAACTACAGGAAAGGAATAACTTTATTAGCAATAAATTATATAAATTAAACAATAATGAGATGATAATCTCTCCCTATTTGACTTTAAGAAATAATTATCTATTAAGGACAGTACTCCAAGGAAATAAGCAATCTTTTAAATAGTTGGAGATACATACACACACATGGTATTTATTGGCAATATATATTAAAAGATATAAAAGTGAACATGGACTTTATATCGATAATACCCATTTTTATATATCTAAAATGAAAAATAAGGCTGTGAACCAAAATAAATTCATTGTGGATTGTTTATATTAGCTAATTTGGACACAATCTAAATGGCTTACATTAGAAAACATGGTATATTTAAAATGATTTGTATATAATTTTCAAAATATTGTTTTAGTATAACTCTGAAATAAAATAATTTAAAGTCACCATTACAAAAATGGGACATTAATGTTTTACAACAGCCTTCCAGGAGATTCTAATTTTAGAAATATATTTGTATGTATGATCAGAAATAAAATGTATAATATGATCACAATCAAAATATTAACAGAAGATTTTGTTTTTGTTGTTGGGGTTAAAATTAATTTTAATTTTCAGTTATTCACTGAAAAAATAGCTATTTAAATTTATTTAGCAAATGAAACCACCAAAATTGTTTTAAAATAATGAACAAAACATAATATTTGCATATTACAGTACAACCCATACACTATTTTAAATTAATTAATTTATTTTTTATGGTATATTGGTTAACGGAATCTGATGTTTCAGCTGTACATTTTAACAGTAAGGCATAAATATATTTACATAGTGTGCTCACCTCCCATAGTTAGATTTCTTTCTGTTATCACATATTTGACCCCTTTTATCCCATCTACTTCTCCCCTTCCCACAATCCCCTACTCTGTTTCATTTGAATCAGCTGTAGTATACTCAAAAGGAAGAAATTTAAATCTGTACCCTCAAAATAATTCAGATGAGATACAAGTTCATTTTTAATCCTTCCAGATAAAACAGTAGGATTTTGTTACTATCTTAACAATATTATCTATTCTTACAAGTCACTGACCTAAATATATTGGTATAATTTTTGAGCTTCTAATACTGATAATTTTAGTTTTACTATATGGTTTTATATTCTTGATATGAGCGATTAAACACTGTAACTTAGTTCAGTCTTTATTATCTTTTGTACAATAAATTTCCTACAAAGCTATATGGATATACTTAAGGAATATGAGCATTTGTTAGAAAATAGTGTTGCTCCATCTTTAAATTATTATAAGGATTATGAGTAACATGGTTATGAGCACTGAATTTAACTTGGAAAGACAAAGCTAATAGAAAACTTCTTATGTGATGTTGATCATGATAGTATACGTTAAGTCAAATTCTGGGTAGATATTTAGGGATAGATAGTATGTGACTAGTACTCCTTAAATCCTTGAATTTTACATATTAAGATATCATATATTACTGGCATAAATTTTTAAAAAGCTATATATAGAAAAATTCAAGTTAAAAATCAAAAGATTTGAAAACCTAATTAAATAAATAATTCTCATGTAAGGTTTTAATTATTAATATTTCTTCCAATTGGCTATAAATTACCTTAAAAACACAAAGATTAAACATCTTTTTATACTTAGTATCTATGATAAATACTGATGAGTCTCAATATATGTATGTTGTAAAAGGAAATAATATATTCTTGTTCAGTTCATTGAAATGCGCGTTAGATGTGATTTACTTTGATAATATTAAATACAAATTATGTATAAAATCTTTATTAAATATTAATCAGTGTACAGATTCCCCTGATGTCATTAAAATAAATATATATAATTCTAATATATGTTTGATATAAGCATGTTACAAACATAACCTATTGATATTAACAAATGATAGCTTTTTCCTATACTTTTAGCTTTGAGAAAGTGTTAATGGCACATGTAAATCAGGTATAATTTTATTAGGTTTAGTTTTGGTGTGGTGAATTGAAAGGGTTTATCTTCAATGGAGGAAAATGATTTAGTTGTAGTCTTGTGTCTAACTTTTGGTATAATAATTTAAACTTTGGTTGTTTCAATTTCTTATTTCCTAAAATGAATGAGATAAGACATATGCTGGCTAAAACCCCTTTCAACCATCAGTTTTATCAATCTAAAGGTAGCTTTGAAACATTGCATAACAACATATTGCTATCAGTAGCAGTCAGGATTCAATTACTAAAGAAAATTCACAGAACCCCAAATGTTAATCCACACAAATCCATCTATTATTGCAGGAAAACGATACAATACAGCAGAAGCATATAAAGTAAGACTCTGCATAAATCTGAGTCTGCTACACAGAAGGGATCCAGAGAAGTCCCAGGTTGAATTCTCCTTCTTCTGAGAGTTTTACAAGCCTACGCATTTTGCCTTCAGATTAGGAATCACCAACATACACACAGAACACACTGAAACCAGGGAGCCCGAAAAGAAAACTTGGCCAGGGTTTCTATACTCTGCTGGTCATGCTGGCATATTTTTGCTGTATAACCAGTCCTCCAGGGGAACACTAAAAATAAGTGTAAATCGCCAGTTTCACTGTTGCCAATAAATGATGTTGACAGGTTTCTGCACATAGCCCTAAAATTCCTTAAATGCAGTAAATTTCATGCCATGACCAGTGGTCAGTCCTCCGATGATACAGTTCTTCCTTTAGTAAGCAGCTCAACCAATTCCAAGCTTGCTCTATGAACCCTCACAAGATACATAATGACACATAGCAACATTGTCTGTAGTGACAGGAAAAATTAAAAAGTGAAATATCAAAAACATTAATCATAATTTCACAATTGTGTGTACAGCAAAGGAAGGAAATAAAGTTACAAAAAGAGTTTGGATCATTTATTCTATAGTTCATTTAAAAACATTGTTTATTGCTTTTCTACATTAGTTTAAAAGGCTTTTTGTAGATAGTAGGCTAAATGCTAATACCACATACAATTTATAATTTATTACAATAGTGTAATACATATTTTAAAAAAATTTGAAACTACCTCGGCAGAAAATTAAAGAGCTTTTCTGATTCGAAATTATCTATACACATAACTATAACCAATTTACTAAGACTGTGAGCTGACAGAGCAAAAAGTCTTTTTTGATTAATGTTATTATAACAAACATCAACAACAAAACTAGTACTTGAACCCTGAGAAACAAAAATTAATATTTACTTCAATTTCAAAGTTTTGGATGCAAATGTTATTATTCTTTTACTTGAAAACTGTATCTATCTATGGACATACATGAATGAAAAATGCTAAAGAGTCAAGATAGTATTTTATGGTGATCGGAATTAATTAAAAATATTTCACATATGTACCATATGTCTGCCTACTAAACATATTAAATAGCATCCAGATAGATTATATTGAATTCAGCTTTAATGAAATCTTTAAGCCACAGAGATTATCACAAAGTTTGATTTAGAAGTTCTCTTTACCAATAAATTCTTTATATGTTTGGAAGACAAATCAAATATGTTGCAATACTTCCCAATTGTTACTTCCAAGAACATTTTGGATTCTGTGTACTGCAAATTATTTTCTAACTAGGTAAACAAAGCCTCAATATCACAAAACTCACTGTTAGATGGTCAATCTCCTTAACAAAGAGCACCAGATTGAATTTCTACTATCAAATTCGGGAATACAGAAACTTAGTAAAGGATTCTCAAAACTTAAAATTATGAGTAAAAAAGCTATAGTTCTTTTTCAAATAAAATTACTTGGGAAATGAAGTCATCCTTAATACGCATAAATGAAGACATCAACTAGATTTTTAAGAAAGAAGTAAAATATTTTTATGAAAGTGGCTCACATAAGCTTTGTGTAAAAATGACAATAGGATTTTTGACCATGAAGAAAACTGAATTATCTAAATATATACATTGAAAAATTGGAATAATGATATAATTTGGCATATGTTCTCTCATTAAATTCTATACCAATAGTCTGTATATTTATTCAGAACCATTTAATTCTCAGAATCAGACCTAATGCAGCCTCATATATTGGTGCATTTGGCCACTGTTCATCTATATAGTACCTGAATTGAATAATTTAATATTTTTTCAAAAAATATTATAATTTAAGTTAACTCACTTAAAAAATCCTATCATATTTGGCATCTTCAGTAATAATAATGTGCATATGGACAAGAATCTATGAATTATATCTTCAATCAATATGATATAACCTGGAGAATGGTTTACAATATGCTTTAATCTCAAAATTGCAAAATTCAAATTTTAGCCATTAACTCATCACTTCCTTTGGTGTTCTGACAATAACGAACGCTTGACTATATAGCACTGATCACAAGGATGGTTATAATATAACTCCCTTTTTTGTCCATCCACCCCAATAGTCCTGTCATTGTGAGATTTGGATATAGCCAGTGAAAATGTAGGTATCTGAAATAGGCTGTCCCCATTTCTGGTTTCTCCTCCAGCATTTAAAGAGCTTGGACGACATCCCTCCTAAACTTGTAGTAAAAAAAAAGCTAAACAAACTAAAATTCAACTCTTATATACATCAGAGAATTGAGGTGACAGGGCTAATCGATGCTGTGAAACTAGAGAAATTTGAACACAGAGAATCACAGCATATCGTGAGCAGAAGCCAGTGAGGTCAGTAACTAGTAAGAAAACTTCAACAGTAATTGATTGATTTCTGGAGGCTGAGCATGGACTAGCTTGAGAGTTAAAAACTCCTGGGGGACCAGTCATATGCGTGCTTCCACATCATTGTTTTTACATATAAGAACTGATAAGTTTCTCATAGTGATGATTGGAGAATAGTACCCTCTTGCATTTAGTAGGAAGAGAGGAAAAGTAACCATTTTGACTTTGCCTAGAACATTCTACTTTCAGCGGCCAAGTCCTGCCCTCAGAGATAAGTGCTTTACCAGAATCTAATATGTTGTAAGGGAAGGGCAATTACACAACTTGAGCCTTTCTACATTCTCTGTCATATGGCGGGGGTGGAGGGAGGGTGCTAAGAAACTCATCTGAAGGTCATGTCCAGGGACTCTTGCCTATTAAAAGCTAAGATTTAATCATGTGATTATAGAGTACTTCCCCTCCCCAATACTTTATCACCTTATCAACATGACTCCAGTATAATAACGGAACCCAGATGGGTGAGCTATTAGAAACAGACTATTTTTAAAATAAGTTTCTAGAAAAGCCCAAAGGCAACAGTGGAGATATAACAAAGACACTAGAGGAAATTGAGGGCTCTGACAACTACAGCTACACCAATTATTAAACACAGTCTAACTCCTACTAGGTAAATATAAAACCTTACACTAACGGCCTATTTATCTTTTTCTATTAATGAGTACATTATATCTAGCTTTCGACAAAAAAATTACAAGGTATGCTAAAATCCAAGAAAAACACAGTCAGAAAAAACAAAGCAAGCAATGGAACCACACTGATATATGGCAGATTTGGAATTTAAAATAACTATGATAACATGCTGTGTTCTCTATTGAAAAAAGTGAATGATATTCAAGAATAGCTATGCAATATGGGAAGAATAAGAAAAATTCTGAGAATGAATTAAAAAATGCTAGAAATAAAACATTGTAAAAGAAATGAACAACTTTGACACCTCAGTAGACTGGACATAGCTCAGGAAAGAATCAGTGAGTTTGAAGATGAATAAAAGCTTCCAAAACTGAAAGCCAAAAATAAAAATAAGAATAAGAAACAGAGTATAGAATATTCAAGGAGAGTGAGTACAATTACAAAATGTGTAACATACATATAATAGGAATACTAAAAGGAGAAGATAGAATATAGAATGAAGCAGTAGAAATATTTGTAGTAATAATGACTAGAATTTTCCAAAACTGATGACAAATGTTAAACCACTAATCCGGGAACTCAGAGAAAAGAAGGATTAAGTAATAAAATATCTTTACTTGAACATATCATAATCAAACTACAGAAAAACCAAAGACGAAGAGAAAGTCTTGAAGGAAGTCGGTAGTGGTGGGATCTTACCTACAGACAAAAAAGGATAATAATTATGTTGGGATTCTTTTCCAAAGTCATGCAAGCAAGAAGAATGGAGTAAACTATTTAAAGTGTTGAAGAAAAATATTAACTTAGAATTATTTATCCAGTGAAATTATCTTTCAAAATTAAAGGAGAAAAAAAGACTAAAAATGCTGGAATTTGTTGCCAGTAGATTCATCTTATAAGAAATATTAAAATACGTTCTTCATAAAGAAAATATATCGGAAACTCATATCTGCATAAAGAAAGAACATTAAGGAAGGTATAAAAAAGTAAGATTTAAATTTTGTTCTTATTCTTAACAGTTCTAATAGATAACTTCGAAACAATAACAATACATAAGGCGATTATAGTTTATGAATAAGTGAAATGAGTGACATAAATTAAGTAAGGTATGGGAAGAAAGAATTAGGAATATTCGATTATAAGTTACCTAAGCTACATGTGAAGTAATATATTGTTATTTGAAAGTTGATTTAGATAGGTTGTAGACATACATTGCAAAATTTAGGACAATTATTAAAATTATTTTTAAAAGAAGTATAATTGATGTACGAAGAGAGAGGAGAAAATAGAATCATATAAAATATTCAGTTAAAACAGGAGAAAAAGAAAGAAAAGCAAAAAGAAAAGAGGGAATTAAAAAAAGAAAATGAGCAATGGGTAAAAAAACAGTTGCAAACATGGTAGGTAAATCCAATAAATCAACACTCAACCGCGAATGGTCTAAATTCACCAATTAAAAGACAAACAGTAGACAAAAGAACAAGACCCAATTATATGTACTCTATAGGATACTCATTTTAAATATAAAGACATAGACATATTAAAAGTAAAGAGATAGAGAAACATATATCATTCTATCATTAACCATAAGAAAGTTGGAGTTGGCTATATTAATTCAGACAAAGCAGAGAGACTTCAGAAAAATAAAAATTATCAGGGCAAAAGAGATATTACATAATTTTAAAAGGGTCAATTTTTTAAGACATCCCAATCCTTAATGTGTATGCATCGAACAACAGAACATTAAAGTATGTGAGGAAAAAACTGATAGAATTGTGTCGTGGTCTGAAATGAGTCCTTTCAAAATTTACATGTTGAAGTTCTAAACTCCAGTATTTTAGAAAATGACAGTATTTGAAGATAAGGGTTAGGGTTAAGATTAAGGAGGTCATTAATGTGTGTCCTAATCTAATAAGACTGGTGTCACCATAAGAAGAGGAGATTAGGACACAGATACACACAGAGGAAAAACCATGTGAGATTACAAGAAAATAGCCAACTACGAGCCAAAGAAATATCTTGAGAAAAAAACAAACTTTCTGACACTTTGATCTCAGGCTGCTAGACTCCAGAATTGTGAGAAAATTTATTTCTATCATTTAAGCCACCCAGTCTGTGGTACTTTATTATGGTAACCCTAGCAAACTAATGCAAACAGCAAAGAGAAATAGTCAAATCCACTATTATTGTTGAAGATTTCAACACCTCTCTCTCAGTAACTGACAGATTCAGGAGGCAGAAAATCGGTAAGGATATAGTTGAACTCAACAGCACTATCCATCAACTGGATCTAATTGACATTTATAGAACATTTTACCCAACATCAGCAGAATACACATTCTTCTCCAGTTCATATAAAACATTCACCAAGATTGACTACATTCTGAGCCTTAAAACACATTTTAACAAGTTTTAAAAATAGAAATCATACATAGAATGCTCTCAGACCACAACAGAATTAAACTAAAAATCAATGGCTGAAAAATAGCTGGAAAATCCCAAAATATTTGGAAAATATGCAACACACTTCCAGATAACATTTGGGTAAATGGAGTCTAAAGAAAAATTAAGAAATAGGCAGCCCTAGGTTTAAATTACCAGTTTTGTCAAGTGTGGCATGAATATTCAGCTTAAACTAGTGGGTCATCAGTTTCTATAATTGAATAGAAATGACATCTTTCTTTCAGGGTTGTAAAGATAATCAGAGATAATAAAAGCAATTCGAATTAAAGTTTGAGTTCTTTTTAGACAGTCAATCAATGGCAGCATTCATTAATGTAGCACCTTAAACACATTACACCACTTATTCTTTTACAGGAGTGAGGAGAGACTCATGCAACTTCCAATGTGTAGCATGTCAGACAAAAATGTGGGTAACCCAGGGGTCCCCTTTTTGTGACTGGTATCTAAAATGGGATCTAGTCTTGTGGAATTGAGCCTTTAACCTGTGAGATCTGTTCCAACTCCAGGTAGTTAGTGCCATAATTGAATTGTAGGACATCCAATTGATGTCTGGAGAGTTAGAGCCTTGGTTGGTATGGAAAATTGAGCATTTGGTGTCAGAAGTAAAGTGTTCTCCTTATATAGAAGAAAGCTGACACAGATTCTGTTTTCCTTTTAGTAACAGTGTTTGGCAACAGTAGGTATTCAATAAATGTTGAAGGGATATTAAATGAATGAATCAAAATTATATTTCTTGTGTCTGAAGTTTCTTAAAAACTGAGAATTTAAAAAAAATGTGACTTTCTATTATGATAATTGAAGAAATTCATCAAATTACTAATATATTAAACACTGTGCTGGCTTCAAACAATCTATCCATTTTAGGCATTTGGAGATAGAGCAGTGAACAAAATACTGAAATTTCTACCTTCATGAATCTTACATTTTCATATATAGACACACATCTAAGTCCCTAAACGATATAAAGTGTTATCATGTGCTATAGAAATGTTAATGCCTAAAGCAATTGTGCCTGACCCTTAGGCTGAAGTCTCTATTATATTTTCTCAAGTAATATTGCATTTCTTTTCTACTTAGATCTTACCAAAATTAAAGCTTTATTTGTGTAATTATTAAATAAAAATTAACAAATTATTTTACTAATATCTGCCTTACTTCAGAATCCATGAGACCAGAAATCAAAATGTCATTTTTTTTCTTCTTCTTTTTTTTTTTAACTTGGGAGACATTTATTTACTTTCCCGCATTATTGATATGTAGCTAAATCATATCTCCTCAAAAAATATAACACTATTGAGTGACTATCATATCCTATGGAGAACTTTAATCTTTGGTCACAGTGTTAAGAGCTCCTGGTTTTGGTCCCACAAGCTCTCTTTGAAATGACCTATTTTTTTTTTTTTTCATTTTATGCTCATTACTTAGCAGTGTCTCTCATAGAGTAACAATCAAAGAAACATTCACTCAAGAAGTAAATGAATGAATGAATAAATTAGTGGCTTTATCTAGTTTTCAACTCTGTGACCTTAGAATAATTAATGAAAGATTGTAATGATAGAGCTAATAGAAAGAATAATTAAACAACTTGTTCCAATCATTTGCATAACAGGACCAACAAGAAAACCTGGTTTTTCTGAATATTAATATGATTAATTTCCCATTCCACACAGACTCACTGTTAAAAAAAATATACTAAAATTTAAATCAAATTCTACAAACTCTGTGTATTATATTATAGTTAAAGCAGTAGAAAAATAAAGAACTGTACTAAAAATCCCTGCTCTTTTACAAGAGTATCTCATGCTGTCAGGGTCCACCCTAAACTTTCTATCACAGTATTTCCTAAAGTGCATTGTGTTTATAGTCCTACTCTTTTGATCACATCGATAGGTTTGGAAATATTTACCCAGCAAAGCATACTTTAGTTCCCTCATCAAAATAGTGAAAAACTGTACAATGCTAATATAACTTGAAATTTCTAGTTTCACGTAAAATGTGATAATGGTATTGAAAATTTTATGTGTATACACCTTAAACAGATGAGACACAGTCTAAGACAGTTAAACACTTCTCTGTTTCCATTCCCTGAATTTGTGCTCTTTTCTACCTTTTGTCATTGTAGGACATTGCCATTTTCTCCATTTTTCTCATGGTGTGTTGTTTGATCTGCTTTTTTTCCTCTGGTCTTTTGCTGTCTCCAGCTTGTATTTTCTTGCGTACAAAGACTAAAAAGAGCTGAATATATTTATTATTTCTCTTGATTGAAAACATGACAATTAATTTCAATAATATTGGGCCCAAAAGATATTAGATTCATTAGTTATCTATCATTTACCAGACACATTCTTTATCTAAGAAACATAATAAGCATACTGTCAATATTCATAGAGACATGAACACAAATTCATTTTGAATTACATGAGGAATCTGGGCATTTGGGCAATATTTATGGTAACTATGGTCACTAACGAGTATAAAGGAAGGAAATGCACATAGTTCCTCTGAAAATTTGGCAAAGTAGACTTTTTTTGTCCTTATTCCACCAGAGTGTAAACTACAGGAGAGCAAGAATATTTTCTGTTTAATGTATTCTTACAGTATTGAGAACAGTGTCAAGTGTGTAGGAGGTACTACACTTTTTATTAATATAAAAGAACATTAGGTGGCTTCCTATGGCTTAGTTAACACTAGCAGTAATTTGTATAGCCATTGTTTTAGCTAAAACAAGCAAAATAATGATAGGTTACATTTCTTCAGAATTCATGATCGTATAGAATTAAGAAGGGAAATTTTGTAAAACCCATTTTAATTCACCAAAGTTGAATGAAACAATGTGCTATGTGTTTTGGCAAGCTAAAATACAAGTATTTAAACTCAACTGCTATCTAATGACTCTGTTGCAAAGAAAGCAGCGGGATGCAGGATGTGTATTAACCAGTTAACCGATAAAAAGAGAACAATTTTTATTTTTTAATTAGATTGAGGTAAAGATATAAAGTGAGATTAATTTAGAATAAACTCTATTATTTATCATGAGTAACACATTTATTTTATTGTTTGCTGATGATACAATTTGAAAAGATAAAGTCTCTAGTTGTCACCATTTTACAATTGAGCTTGATTTACTCATCTGAAAAGTAACCCTTTTGTCTGAATATTTTGCCTTGAGAAACATAATTTATATAATTAAAAAAAAATCATTAACTATGGCTAGCGTAGGTAAGAAAGAATTCCCATTAATTGTACTAGTAGTGGATTTATTGCAAAGCTTGAGGTTTGGGGCCCTTCACCGGCTCCAACCCCATTCAAGGCCTTAGGAGAGGCCTTAGCAATGTGCTCAAAAGTCATCTGCTTTTGTAGAATTAGGAAAGTAAACTCTTGTTTAATTCTTCTTATAAGGATGTCCTCTAATATTTTATAAATTCCGGAGTTTACAAAGTTTGTACTAGTCTATTGTGCATATTGCTCATCACTTCAGAAACAAAACAATTTACTATTTTCTAAGCTTTATACTTTTAAATTATTTTCTCACATAGAGTTAGGTCCTTTGTTTCACTCTCCATGAAAACCACAGTGCAACTAATATTGTTTGAGGTATTTGTTTATAATCTATCTGTTTACAATTTTTAATTAAATAGAAGTGCTTCACAATTTTGTAGATATGACACTTTCATAGGTGAAAACTATTTTAGTGTCTAAGAATATCCAATAGCAATGTTAAAATTTTCAAAATTAGTTGTGTTAATATGAGATTTTTGTCTAAATTAGTTATCCTCCTACTTTTGAAAAATAAATTTTCTGGGAAGGGCACATTAGATAGCACTTCACCGGCCCCGACATTTGGCACATAATATGAAAGTCGGCATATTTATTTGTGTTACTTCTATAAAAGGGAAAAAGTTACTTGTTTTTAACTTGTAGATTTAACATCATTGCAGTAATAGTCTGATAACTTCTATAAGGTAAAAGAAATTCCAAGATCACTTTCTATCACATTAAAATTAGAATGAAGATTCCACTATTTATATAATAATACATAAGCAACTGCACTAGTATAATAATCTAAAAGAGAAAAAAATGTACTTAACTATTGATTCTCCTACCATACTGTGGAACTCCTGCTTATCCTTTATGATTTTGTGTGTATTGTATGATGAGCTGACACACAAAGTTAACCTGTATGTTAAATATATTTTGACTTTGAATGGCAGCTCATAAGATACAATACACATAGAATCCTATGTATGTGTGTGTGTGTTTGTATCATATAAATTTGTCTTTCAATATCTTAACTGTAGATCTTGCTTGTGTTCTTTTTGGAAGTGGACACCACAATTTACAGATTCCTGTCATTTTCACATTTGATCCTCACAGGCTTTAAATAAAATTATGTATAGTTTTCAAATTTGAAAATATTTGCACAAATCTAGTTGTACATACGAGGTTTCAAACAAGATTTTTTTTCCATCTATCTGGAATCCTTGGCAGAGATGAGCTTTCTTTTTCCCTGTGCTATTACTGAAGATTTTTTTTTCAAATCCCTCTCTTTTGCTGAGAAAGTAGCCCTCCAGGATACCTGCTGAAGAGAGAGTCTCACTTCTACTTCTCTTCTTCACATGAGACATTGCCATGTTTCTTAGTCTTTTTTTCTCTATTTGGGTCTATTTTGGTTGATTTTGTCTTCTGATAATTGATAGAATTCAAATGAGTCAATGGAATATAAATGCAAACTTAAAATTCACTTTCTATTTGGCAAAACAAGCAACATTTTTTAGATGTAAGGGACATTTTTATGCGTGTTTGATACACAGTTTTTCAGTGTAGCATTTGCAAACATGATCAAAGATTTCAGAGTTTTGAAAATAAAAGTCTGACTTTGGGTTGTTTTAGATCAAAGACTTGATTTACATTTAATGGTAAGCTATTTTTCTATCCTTTATACAAACATATATTATACTTTCAAAGGAAACTGTAGAGAAAAAGTGTACAAAATCCTTAACATCTCTCTCAGTTAAGAAGAAATAGTAGAAAGAAATATCTATTTATTATTGGTATTACAAATAAAACCATCTGTGATAAGATATATTACTTTTGTTGACTGAGACTAAATATATGAAGAGCTGTGCCATTTATAAAATGAAAACAAAGCTTAACTATGTGTTTCTTAGCTCCAGAAATGCTACCTTCAAGTAATAATATTTAATTTTTAATTTTTCATGGAAACAACACCTAATATCCACTCTTAACAAAGCAGCTTGTAGAATTATTTTATATGTTTAAAATCCATGAATTTTCCTTGAACAATGGTTTTCCATGGAAGGGCTATCAGAAAGTGGAAAACGTACAGAGAATCAGAGAATATTTGGAGAAGAATTCTAAGTGTAATAAGTAATTTGTCCAATAGAAACAGTCCTTGGAAAGCTAGGGATGACTTGAACTTGTCTGTCATTCCTTCCTTATTTATATCTTTTTTACTGTTTTCCCGATGGATCAGTCCTTAGACTGTCTTCACCCTCTGATCTGCACTATTAAAATGTACTCCATTCCCCAGTATGTATTCCTCTTATTATCGTTCGCCACAGTCTGTCCTGTGTCACAGTCCTTCAGGCCTTATAAAATAGCAGGCTGCTTAACCTGATAAAACTGAGAAAATTACAAAGTTATATTTAACAAACTTGGCAACCAAATTTATTTTTAAATGATAAATTCAGGTTTCATAAACTGAATGACACACACCCCCTTCTAAACTAATCAACAGCAAAGAGAACGAGATTGCCACAGGTGCCTGTCCAGTCACGATTCACTTTATACACATATGTTTGAGACCTACCCTACCTGAAATCTATGACAGGTATCTGAACAAAATTGGGATTACTTTACTAAAAAGAGTAAGGAGAATAGATACATTGTTAGCTAAGCAATCATGATTTTTTGTTTTCTTTGTTCTAGAGGAACCTCTGGTATCCTTTATCTATCCTCCTTTTTAATACTAAAAATACAAGCAAGGAAGCAAACAAAAATAGATGTCCTATTTCTTAGCTGTTCTTTACTTTTAGCCTCTGTCCATTTAAATAGTAGAAAACTATGAAACAAAATATTTCTGCCCAACTGACCAGGCATGCCCGAAAATATGTAAATTTACTCAAATGTTGTTATAAGTGATGTGATTATAGAGATCCTTTCTTTGATTGTGGTTCCAAGGTTATTATAGACTGAACCAACGGTTGTTTCATATATGCTACATAGAAGTTTCATTCTGGATAAAATTGTGACAAAATCAAAATGCCCTACATACAAACTAGATATTCCTTTCCCTTCTCTCCCTGTCTCATTTAAATTATCAAGCAAAAGTTTAATGAATACATTGTTGATAAAATCTACATTCACTCTGTTATCTCCAATATTTTAATTAATAAGAACTCTATGGTGTCAAAAATGTACTACTCTTCACAATTGATTTTAATTCAATTAAAATAAATTCACAGAACTACAGATTAAAATGAGTCACAGTTAACATTTTTCACTCTATACCTATTATAGCTGCATTGAAGAGGAAACATGTACACATACTAATAAATATAAATGTAAACCTTTTAAATTATATAGTCTAATGAAAGTTGAGATATGTGCAAAGGAAAAAACTTAGCAATTTTAACTAAAGAAATTTAGGAATGCCTAGTGGAAAATATGTAAATTTGATTACAACATTAGAGTTAAGCTACATAAGGAAATATATTAGTGAGGATATTTCATACATTTTTAAGTATATGTGAGCACATTGATTTTGCAAAGCATATTGATTTTGCATAGTTCTCATGTAACTACATATATGTGATACCGCCAAGAAAATCTTGCTCCCTGACAACATATTTTCTTTGTTTAATTCTCTTACAGTAATATACACAAAAGTTATTCTGAAAAGATTAAAATAAAGTTAGTGCATTTAGATCACTTTTTACTAATTCAATTAGTACCCTTTTTCAGTTTGATAAATTTTCAACAATTTTAAAATACTGGTGGATGGAAAGGAAGAGATAGGATCTCAGCATTCTAGGCATAAGCTTAGGTGAAAAAAATGAACATAGAGATACAAAACTTCTCTAATATACATGCAGATAAAAATGGTAAGACATGCTGATGTACCAGGATTTGAGTGTTATTAAAAGAAAAGAAAATTAAGTCCAAGTTCTGGATTTAGCAACTGAGTGGATGATGGTGCCATTTAACTGAGACTTGGAAAGCCTGAGATTGGGGACTAAATGAGGAGTTTTATTTATTAAATATGACAAATAGGGAGTTCAATCAAATGACTGGTGCTTAGAGAAGAGTTTTGGAATACAAATATAAATTCAATACTCTTTTTGTGTGGTGACCTGTAAGGTTATGGGAGTAAATAAGATCATTTAGAGAAAAAAGTGTGAAAAGACAAATTTAGGAACTCAAGAAACAAACCTTATGAAGAACTAATATACAGATGTTAGATAGAAGATTTTAAAAATGACCAGAAGTTTAAGGTAATACAGAAGGCAAGAAGGGAGACTGTTTTAAGGAGAGTGGCCAACTCTGTAGAAAGAAAATTGTTTTTCAAGTGAATAAAATAGAGCATAAAAATGTGATTAAGTTACTAATGGAACTAAAAAAAGGGAGGGGCAGACAAGGCATTAATAAATAAAACAAAATTCTAAACAAAATAACACTATAGACAAAGAATGATTAAATGTGATCATGAATACATAGAAAAACTATAAGGTAATAAATTTGAAACGTTAGATGAAATGCATAAATTTCTGGAAAAATATAAACTGCCACAGGTGGCGCAAGAGTAAATAGCAAACTTGAATAGACTTATAACTATTCATGAAAATGAAAGTCTAATAAAAGATCTCCATCTCGAAAAAACTCTAGGTAAGGTCTACTAAACTTTCAATAAACTGAAAATCCCTGTATTATAGGATTTGAGTGTTAAGACAGTGAAACAAGAAAAGCTTTCCAAGTCATTTCAAGAGGTTAGGACAGCCATGATTCGAAATCAACCAAGAGCAATGTAAACTAAGATGACTATAGTTCATTTAATGTATGAGCAGGGATTCAAAAAGCCTAAGAACAGCATTTATCTAAATTTAATAGTGTACTAAAAATATCTATATAATGATTAAGTTAGTTTATACTAAGAATTTAAGGAGACTTCAACCTCACAAAATCAATTATTATGGATTTATTCTTTATATTACTACATTAAAGGAGAAAACGAATAATTCTCAATGGCTCTTAAGAAAGCATTTCATAATGTTAAATATTAATTTATAATAAAATATTTCAAGATAACTTCATAAAGACTATTAAACCAAAAAGTCATTGTAAACTTTTTGAAGATAATTTCATTAGGAGTCTTGTGCTCCTATGTATCTTGATGCACATGTAAGAAAGTCAAGGTTTCTTTAAATTCTCTTTATCTGGACCATTTTAGGATGTTAGATTGCAGCAAGCAATCCTGAGAGTTGGGATAATGTCTCATTCTCTTGCTTACTTCCTTTAAAATGATGTATTCCCCAAGCTTGGTGTTCCTCTACTATAAAGCAATCCATTGTTTATAAGTGTCTTCAGGCCTTCTCTGTTGATCTGTAAAAACTGGGCTCAGAAAACCAGGGCAAAAGTGTTAATGCTCTTGCTAGAGATACTGCTGTGTGTCTGATCCAGGACTGTTGGGTCTTCAAGAATTCTGGATGAAATTATGATGTAGAAACAGTGAATAAGGTGGTAAAACACTTGATACAAGTGGCAAGGATATTGGTAGCTGATAAGAAATATGAAGTAGAAAGAATGAAAACGATGTGAACTATAAGGGAGCAAGGTAAGAGGGAAATAATTGCACAAATTACAGATATTACAGCACAGATTTCGGATTCCAACTTTACCCACCTCCTGAAGTATATTTTGCCTTTCCCTAAATCATATTTAAATCTCTTAAATATTTTTACTAAATTACTATTTGTTTCAAGTTGCATTCAAAATGATTAATTAATTATAGTACTATCCATTTTGCCAATATTCCAAAATAGTAGGAATGGAAATCATATCTTAAGAACAGTTTTTTTAAGAATGACTCCCTATCTCCAAAATAACTGTTTACTGGATTAAGAAATAAAAAATGCAAAACTCCAATATCTAAAGCTTTTAGAAGAAGGCATATGAATACAAAATTAACAGAGAAGCACAATATAATATACTGATAGACCTTGGCTGGCAGTGGGAGTCAAATGGTGGAATTTAGAATTTATTAAATGTTGAATAATTAGCAAATATTACTGATGATAAAATTAATAGTGGACTATGGTTGGTAGGTATTTTACTTTAGAAAAGGGTAGAGTTATTAGAAGGAGGTTAGGTCTGAACATTAGGAAGAAAAGATTGCTATGAATAACCTGAGAGGTCTGGAAGGATGATAGATAGGGCTTGAACTTCCAATACATGAAGAAATTAATATTGGTTGCATACATCTAACAGAATCAGGGTTCTACCTAACAGCTTTATAAATTAACAAAATCCATCTGTTTTCTCAAGAAAAAGAAGCCTCCTAAGGTTCAAGAGGCATATTAACTCCTTTTGAGTGCTAAAAAAATAATAATTCATATACAAATAGCTTTAAAATTATTACATTTGAGAGAGGAAGTTGACTAATTATGGCAAACCTGATAACTCCAATTATAAGTTTTACTGGCATTTAAATGACAACTATCATTTATAGTTCCTTATGCATTAATTTCTCCTGACATTAAATGATTTTCTGTTTTAACTTGTGTTCCATCAATTTTTCTCTAATAATGTCCAGACTTTTAAAAAGAAACAAAAAATTTTTGATAAAAGCCTGTTTTGACCTTTTCTTTCTGCAACCTGAATTTCACATATCTGTGCAATGTGGAAAGGCTATAGTAGTATATTACTTCTGCTTTTTTAAAAAAATAAATTTCTAATAAATTTCTAATTTCTATCACAAATATTATTAATTTAAATGCTAACATGAAAGTCTGGGATTTTATGACTTTAAAACATTTTGCTTTCTTTCATCTATTTTAGTGTAAATTTGAGATAGTTGGCATTTTAATGTATGCTCGTAAGAACTGTGGAATTAAAGAATGTGAAAGATATGTGCTCAAACTTAATTTTATGAATGTATTTTGGGGCTTGTGGTGGTGGTGGCATTATCCTTAAAAGCTAAGTTCCCTTTTGCAATAATGATCTACACTGAAGAGATACTCTTTCCAAGCTGTTTGAAAATTTCCAGGGTTCTCATTTATAGTGGTCATATCTGAGTACATGAGAAGGATAATCATGAGAAAAATAAGTAAGCTATATGAATATACAATTACAAATGTTAAATTGAGTCATTTCATTACTGCCAACAAGGTAGTCCTTAGTGTCTCAACTCAGATGAAATACTGGGTACAGATATTGACAGTAAAGAGCATTGCTTCTCTGCAAGAATTAAGTTGAGGCAGACAATTCTTGTGATAGGTTCGGTCTCACCATTTTGCCTTATCTGGAACATGTCCTGTCTGACCAAACTTCCCTTCCAGTGTTTCTAATCACATTCTTTTGGGGGAAAACTCCTCACATTTAAAAACATTTCCAAAGAGATCTTGTCCACTTTCAAACTCTGCTGACATTGACTCCAGACTAATACCCATTCTTCAGCCCTAGAAATGTCTCCAAAGAACACTTTCTCTTCTCACATTTTCATACTCCTTAAAATGCTTAATACAAGGGAGAGTATTTGATATATATCTTCTTATCTCATGTGTATTTAATACCATACGTCTGATACCAATTTACCAATTGCAATCTGCTTAGACCACTCTCTCCCAATTCATCTATCCTTGAAAACAGTCTTCTTGATGTCAGAAAATCATTTGCATATCTCTCTTCATCAAATTCCATGGTATTATATTCACATGTATAAATCTGATATCAATGATAAATGGGTATTTTAATGCGGTCCCTGACATTTTGAACCCCACTGGGATCTATTCTTCAATACTCTTTAACCTCTTTTAAAGATTTTCAAATTTCTTTTCCCACTTATGTACTAGAGTCACATCTTCTAACAGAATCTTGACCCCAAAGCTAGACTTTTTTAAACGATGAATTCTGATCTATTCTGAGTCACTGAATAGGGTCAGAAGATATTATAGTACGTCCACTGTCTGCTGCAGCTGGTTTTCTACCTAGTGTCTTTTAGTGTCATTCATTCCAACTTGAGCACTGGTGTCTGGTTCTGTTTTTCAAAGATTTATCCTTTAATCCCTGCTCAAATGGTGTCATTTTATTGCATCTTTTGATCAGAACAGTTTCACTGATTTAGTCTCATAGATTTTAACCTCTTTTGTAGACTTTACATTTTTCTTCATACACAAAACTTAAGTATATATTTCTTCTTCTTTTTGTTATATTTAAAAGTATTTAGGTATAGGTCTAAAATTTTACCTAACATATATTAACAATCTGTAAATTTACTGAAATAATAGAAATTCTAACTTGAGAAGAATATCTACAATGAGAAAGATAAAAAGAAAACTGGGTTTGAATCATTTGAAGAATTTTTACATGGTTGGGATAGAATAAAATGAGGAGGGCGCACATTTAGACACAAAATTTAAGGGGGCATGGAAACATCCACAGTCATGTTCAATTATACATTACAAACCAAATGTGAAGTAAGAATCCATGATTAACAAATATAAAAATTTTAAATACAGTTAAGGTTATTGATTTTTTCCTTTGCCTTTATGTCCAACATGACTTAATATGGCACTGGATGAGAATGAGGAGACCATAGGCTAAATATCCAAGAACAGTGATCAAACAAAATAGGTACCATAACAAGTAAAAAGTATAAAAATATAACAACCATGAAAAGGAAAGAACAAATGTTACACGATTTACTTTCCTCTCGATTTTGCTAATTTGAGCACCTCTCATTGTAAGAGAACAAACAGAGTGATTTTACTTTTTTTGATGCTATTTTGAAAGAAACAGAGAAAGTAAGTCTGTGACAGAACAAAATCAGTTTTACACCAACACAGAGTTTGGAAAATGTGGAGAAAAGTTCCTTAGGGTCAATAATATTCGTTTGGAAAATCTTTTTCCATTTTGTTACTACAGATTTGATATACTTCACCCATCTAAACATAACCTCTCAAAATGTTCAAAGTTCAATGCTTTTTTCTGTAGCTGTTTTTGATTAATCACATTTCTAGGAAGCCATGAGCATGTAGTAAAAAAAAAAAAAAAAGTTCATGTAGTTGGAATGGATGTTTTCTTTAGTCCTAAAATAGTAAAGTCATTAGAGCAGTTTGTTAATGGTATGTAGTAAGATATTCTTTCTTCTCCTTCGACTAATGTGTTCTCACTTTACTCTCTCATTTTTGGGAAGTGAACCAGACATTAGAGCAGTTTATGTATTGCATTTACAGTTCATAAACTACTCAGCAATGTGTGTGAAAACTAGAAGATATTATTTTAATTTTACAACACTTCAATTCCTAGTGATTAGGAAATTATCATTGCTTCCTCTTATTAGGGTAGAATTTCTGAAAAGATCATAAAATTATAGTCCCTCATTTGAATTGCTGGGTTCTATAATGGTTTATTATAATATCAAATATGTTGTACCAGGGAGATATACTTGTTTTAGAGCCAGGAGACATGGATTATGACTGGTTCTGTTTATATGTGATTGTGGATAATTTCAGTTTTTTTACCTATAAAATGAGAGTTTTGGAATACCTCACGTCTAATTTTCTAAGAACCATATAACATTTTTATAAAGCTAGGCAATGTTACTTTTCTCCAAAATTCCAGATATACAATCATTTATATGTTTGAAGAAGTTAAAAAATAATAATTGATAACTAAATAAATATATTATGCAATTTTTAGATTCTTTAGCTTTGTGTAGTTAGTGCTATGTCACCAGAGCATGTAAACTGACTTAATCAATTATCTTCCTAAACAAGGATCAACTTCTTTTTCGTGGTGGAAACAATTAAGATCTAGTCTCTTAACAACTTTGAAGTTTATAATACGGTATCATTGACTATAATCACTATGCTGTGCATTAGAACTCCAGGATATATTTATCTATTAGTTCCCTATTTGTACCCTTAAACAACATCTCTCCAATTCTTCCATTCCCCAGCCCCTGGTAACAACTCATAAAAACTGTTTTTACAAATTCAGCTTTTTAAATTCCACATGTATTTTATGTCATACAGTATTTGTTTTCTTCTGACTGACTGATCTTACTTAGCATAATGCCCTCAAGGTCCATCCATGCTATTGCAAATGACAAGATTTCCTTCTTTCTCATGGCTGAATAATATTCCATTGCATACACACATATACACACATACACAGACATATCACAACTTCTTTATTCATTCATCCATTGACAGACACTTGGATGGTTTTCATATCTCGTCTATTATGAATAATGCTGCAATGAACATGGGAGTACAGACATCTCTTTGAACTCCTTTGGATATATATCCAGAAGTGGACTTGCTGGATCATATGGTAGATCTATTTTTTAACTTTTTGAAAAACCTCTGTACTGTTTTCTATAGTGGCTAAACTAGGGCTCTTTTTATTTTTATTAAATTTATTAGGGTGTCATTGGTTAATAAAATTATATAGGTTTCAAGTGTACGATTCAATAATACATCATGTGTATATTGCATTGTGTGTTCACCATCCAAAGTCAAATCTCCTTCCATCACCATATATTTGACCCCCTTTACCCTTATCTACCTCTCCTCCTCCCTCGTTTCCTTTTGGTAACCTTGAAACTGTTGTCTGTGTCTATGAGGTTTTTTTGTTTGTCATTTGTTGCTTTCAGTTTTAAGTCCCACATATGAGTGAAATTTTTTCTCATTTTTTTCTGTCTGACTTATTTCACTAAGCATGATTATCTCAAGATTCATTCATGTTGTTGCAAATAGCAATATTTCATCTTTCTTATGGCTAAGTAATATTCCATTGTATATACGTACCACATTTTCTTTATCCAATCATCTACTGACGGACACTCAGTTGTTTCCATGTCTTGGTCAGCATAAATAATGCTGCAATGAACATCAGGGTTTCTATATCTTTATAGACAAATGTTTTGACGTTTTGGAAATCTAGCCCCTCATTATGTCCTGATACCCAGAAAAGGGATTGCTGGGTCATGTGGTAAATAGTATGGAGGTTCTTCAAAAAATTAATAATAGAATTACCATATGAACCAGGATTCTTTTATTGAATATTCTTTCTTAGTCTGCAAAAATATGTAGTCCTATACAGTTATCTACATTATCTCTCCTCTTCCTACATCTGTATTTTATTAATTCTTGGAAATCATATAAAGTTTATTCCTAACATTTTTGGAGGCTTATTACAATTAATGATCTGTGATAGATCTTGGATGCAAAAAAAAAAAAAAGGTAATGACATATTCTCTTTTATCAAAGAGCTTATAGTCCACTAAAATATCTGTTTATCTTTTTTATTATAGCATTCTTCCCCATAACACTTATCAATGTGAAATGAAAGATACATATCTATTTGTAGATAAGGTATAAATGTCTCAACTTTTCACAAATAGTTTACTCATTTTGATTTAGTTCCTAAATCAGAAAGTTTCATCTCTTTTTTCAACAGAAAATTATGTTATCTTATTAAAGTCTTCAAATAATTATTTATCTTTTTTTATTTTTCATCATTTGGAGTTTATTTTTGACTGGAGCAGTACTTGAGAGGGCTGTTGCTATGTGGTAAATTTGTCTATTATGAAAATCAGGATGACACTTTAATTTCCAGTGAGTCCTTTCAGCTTTAAGTTCTTGTTAATGAAATCTAGCCCCTCATTATGTCCTGATTATCCATAATCACATAATGTAAAAGATCACTTTACTTTCTATCAAAGGCTTTGTGAATTTTCTATCCCTTTTGTCACTCTGCATTTTACAAAACAGGATATTTATTTGTTTTCTCACAAATAACCTGTTTTCTCATTAGGGTTTTAATTCATACCTTACAAAACATTCTTAAGTTGTATAACTTTAGAATCAAGATAAAATTTATTTATTCTTTGCAAAAAAATTTAAAAATCTGTTCTGCTTATAGTAACTCTCAATGTTGCTAACCAAAAGTTTATTCTTGTAATTATTTTTTATAGAGTCTCTCTTAGTAATATGCTATCATCCTGCAGTACCAAATGGTTTCGGAAATGAGCCAGGTTAAAAAAATGTGGTGTTCTGTAGATTCTAATTGTTATAATTAAAAAGGTGATGTTCTGGATATGCAAAAATAAAAGTAAGACCTGGCACTCAACTGATTGCACATGGAAGTACATTTACCTAATGAAAAAAAAATTCATTTTACCTTAATGCATATGCATATTATACTGCACTGTATAATTTTCAGTGACAACCCTTGGGCTTCAAACAAATCGTCTTGATGTACATGTGTATCCAAATGATTCTGTTCGGAATGAGATCATGATTCAGTGACCTCATTTTATACACAGTTTGTGGATTCCACAGCTCACAGCTTGACTGGTTCTTATGCTTAGAACAGTTTGCTTTTTTCTGGTGGCTTAGCAACTCACTGGTGCAGTTATTGGCTTGCCTTATATTATCTGCTTAAATATAAAAATCTCAGCCTGTTCGTAAAATCTCAGCATGCATAGGAGCTTTAAATGCAAGAATGGGAATGGAGTATTTACAAAACCTTCAATTTCTGGTAACCTACTTTATACATCTTTCTGTAAAACATCATTTTTGAAACATAAAATTTACCCTGAATAGACAGATTAGTGCAGAAATATCATAAGCACTTAATACTTTAACCACATGACTGGTAAAGAAACACATGAATTATAATCACTAAGAAAGCCGTGTACATTTGTGTACAAAATTTTTCAACTTGCAGTATTGAAAAACAGTAACTCTAGGGTCAGTAATGGAGAAATTTCAAATTTAAATATTATAACTTATTTTAATGTCTTACCTATAATTACTATGCATACATGGTAGAGAATTATATCACCCCTGAATAATTTTCATTTTGATAGTGGATAAACCATGAAAAGAAGATTATATAATCAAGATATAAGATTATTCAGAAACTATGTTACAACAAGGGATGTAATCAAATCTTTCACTGAATTTCTTGCTGCTTTCTCATTTCACTGAAGCAATTCAGTGCACTGAGTGTCATTAAGTAAAATGGAGCTCAAAAGTCAGAGCAATTACAAGAGGGATGTTGAGAAGATTTAAATATGTCCTAAAATAAGACCCTGGTCCTGATGTTACACTATATGTTAATTTAATATCTTCATTTTAGCAGTTGCCCCACAGCAAACACAAAATATAAAATCAACTGGTTTGCCCTTAGGTTTTAGCACAACTCCTGATAATCATTTACTTCATCTGTGTGTTGAGCTAAACAGACTTTAAGATTGTACATTGAAGTCCAGAGCCACTTGGAGTTTATTCACATGTATTTTAAGCATCCAATTGAGGGTCTAGCATCTAATCTTCTAAATCAGTAGTTTACCCTGAAGACTTTACCTCAAGCATCACAATTAACCCGAAGTTTGGGTGTCTATTCCAATTCTCCACATGAGCTCCTATTAAACTAGTTCTTTGTATGTGTCTAAGTGTAAGTATGTGTGTATATTATAAACAGTAAATTGTTCTCAGCAGTTGTGAACAGGTGGTAAGAAATTCAAAGGATAGGGCTATTGGGACATTAGCCTTTAATGGAACTTCGAAGACAATTGCTACTGAAAATTACCTAGAGGAACCAAAGAGAATTCTCATCCTCTTCACTCATCTTGGCATCGATCAAGACTATTAAGGTTATTCAGAGGTATTCACTGTTCTACTATTTCTTTAATTAGTTTTATACTAGTTATAGTTGCTTAGATTTCTGGTTCTAAATTTGGCTGCCCATAAGTTTCTTTTCAATTGCATTTTGAAATGCAGTTATCTTATGCTTATCCTCAGAGGTTTTGCTTCAGTACTGGAAATTATCAGCATAGCATACCATGCAAATAAGGCATATAGTTTTCATTTTGAACTTTACAGACTGGAATTCTCAAATACTTATTTTTTTAATATGACCTACTCTCTTAACAGACATTTCACATGTGTTAACCTTGAAAGTGTACACTCATTCTTCAAGTACTAGGTCAAACACGTTTTTACTAAAAAGAATTTCCCAAATTTCCATGGGAAATTTAGACATTTATTTTATGCTTTCACTTACTTGAAACACACTGGCTTTATGATTATTGTTTTAGTATATTATAAATACACATATATTTATCTTAGAACAAGATCATATAGAAGAGATTCTGTGTGTGTGTGTGTGTGCGTGTGTGTTTTACAATACCAGAATCCAGTGTTCTGCTTGATAAATAATCTTTGAATTAATCAGCAAATTATGACAAGAAAACATTCACTCACCATGAACCTCCATTCCAGAAATATGTGCCTCTATTCTCTAAATGACTATAATTTGATTATAGGTAACACCAATTCTATCACCACCTTTGAATAAATATAAAATAAATGGTGCACTATACTCAATGTGAGTGAGTAGATACTTAGGCAGATACAATGTGACAAGTTATTACTTTTGTATTAGATTACACGGAAGTCATGTAGTCATTGTGAACACAGTACCATCACCACTGATCCCCTTATGAATCAAAGTTCCCATGACTACAACAGTCTGAACCTCATTATCATGATTAATTTCACATTGTTTCTATTGGTTAAATGATGCTACCAGGTCATTCTGAAATTCTAGGAAGCTTTTCCAATGGCCATATCTCCTGTAAACCTCCACCTACAGAGGACAGCCACCACTGAGATTCTCAAATAAACTGGTGTGCATCTCACTAGTTGGTTTTTACTGCTTTCGTAAAAGGTGTACTCTAGTATAATCTAACATAGTATGATCTCCTGGGGACTATGGCCCAGTGTGCTTTCTCTGGCCTCAAAAAATAAAACCATGCTAACTCTTCAGTCTTTCCGCCTAGACCTTACTTCTTCCTAAACACTCATCCAAAGCAGTACCAAAAATCCCCACCTCACCTATCGGCTCTCTTTGTTTTTAAGCTTCGAGGAACCATTTTCAGCAACAGATTAGTATTAACTACAGAAGTCCTGCCAGGGTATTGAAACTCTAGGCACGAGAGTGCTCTCATGTCAATAATTTACCTGCTATCCAGCATACTATTAATGATCAAAAAACAAAACAAAACAATTTCATAATCAACTCCAAACATATACACAAGTTCCTATTGAGCTATATTAGCCAAGCCTAGCAATCTTTTCAACATGTACCCTCTCCTCTCAGAGTATAGAATACAAACTCTATTGAGACTTGATCATTGGCCTATAGAAAATGGAGGAAATAATAACAAATTTGGCCTAACATTACATGCAACAAAAAATTCACATGTACATCCCAATATATACAAATATATAGCATTAGATGAAGATGGCATCTCAAATTACTAGAGCAAAAATGGACACTAAAAAAATGATTTAAGAAAAACTATAGCCATTTGAGGAAAAAAAATGCATATCTCACACCATACATCAAAATAATCTAAATACATTAGAAATTTAAATACAAAAAAAAATAAAATCATGCAATTACTAGAAGAAAACGTTGAGAAAAGGCATTTTTAGTATGATTCAATATTTTGATGAATTAAAAGAAAGGGAGTGATAAACAGGACTAAATAAAATTAAATTAAGTTTTTTTTTTTTTTACTAGAAACACCAAGAATCCAAAGGCAGATGATAAAGTGGAATACACTATTTATAACATATCACAAAGGGTTAATATTCCTAAAATCTTAACAATCTAAGAAAAAATGATTAAAAAAAAAGTCACAAATGATGTGAAATTAATTGAAAAACATATACAAATAAGATTAAATTTAACCATAAGCGAAATGTAAACTTTAAAATAAAACGACACAGAAGTTTTATTTCTTTTCAATTAAACAAACAAAAATTCAAAGGTTTAACAATATATGTGTTTTTCAGACTGCAGGTAAAAGGTATTCACATGCATTGCTGAAAAGAATAAAGAAGATATAAAATGAGTGTGTGTGTGTGTGTGTGTGTGTGTGTGTGTGTGTGTGTTAATAAAGATACACCAGAGAGTTACTTTCAGTATAAATCAAGTAAAAAAAGCTCATGGAGAAGATTGTCTACAGTAAGCACTTCTTTGTGTAAAAATAAAACAAACAAACAAACAAATAAATAAGCAAAAAGGGAATTGTAGTAGTTTAAAAATGCATTTGTTTGCTTATGTTGTCATAAGAATAATCAGAAACTAATGCATATATTTACTTAAACATGGGGCGGGTAGAAGTAGGTTGAAGGAGATAAGAAAAGAGATACTACTTGAAGGTAATCTGTTGGTATGGTTTTAACTTTTGAAATCATAATATTGTTTAAATATTTAAACAAATTTACAAGAATAAGAAAAAAGAAAACCTCATATTAAATATAAAAAGATATTTGAATATAATTTCATTTAAAATTTTAGCATAACCACAGATTTTTTTAAAAGAATCGATTAAAGACATTTAATAATTTACCATAATATATTAACTACATATCCTTAGCAGGACATCTTCTGAAGATAAAAAAGGTATTGAAAGATATGTTGAACTTCAGTAAGTTTGTTTTTGGTAATGGTGTAGCAATTCTGTAACTATTTCTTGCCTATTATAGGATTGAACAAATGAGTATTAAATTAATGTCTAGAGGAATCAGGTGTTTAATAATGGCAAAAACAAGACACAAATATGAAATGGGAATAGATTTTAAAAACTTTATATTTTTGGATTGAATAAGAGGTATTATTATTAGCTCACAAAAGCATAACATGATATAATCTATATCTTAATAGCAATGAAACCTAGCATCAATAATGACAGGTTCCAAATCGGTGCAGAGGAAGTATAAAGAACACATGAAACATTTTGTTGTGTAAGTAAGTAAGTGACTAAAAAGATGGGGCGATATCTACAGCACACAAGAGTTAGCTTGAAGGGTTTCTTATTGGACAAAATTATAAATATGGGTGAAATGTACATAAATTTTCATTTTATTATTCATGCAAAGTTTCTGTATGTCTGAAAATTTTCAAAATCAAAATGTTGAAAATTAAAAAATTCTTACTAAATGAATTAAGACAATTCATTTACTGATGGAAGTAATGATTCATCACCATTATTGCATATCATTATAATTAATCTATTTTTACTGTTATTTCTGTCTCACATTTGTCTTTCCCTTGCTTCTTATAGATTCTGATAGAATTTTTTGGTTTATTTTTTTCTTCTAGTGGTTAGCTTTACATTATCTTCTATAATGCTTGTAATACATTTTTGTCATTATATACATTCCTAATTGATTTTTATATGTATTTTACTTTCTTCTATTAACTATGCAAAAATAATGTTTCTTTCACTTGCTCTATTCTCTCTTCATTTTCTTTTTGTCTTATTTCTACCTTGCAAATATATATCTCCATGTCATTCTCCTACACATTTAACAAGTTTCATTTTTGTCTTTATTTAAAACAAATACATTCATGCTCACCATCATATAGTCAGCCACTAAGAAGTTGCTCAAAGCATATCTTGTAGTATTTTCATATGAAAGGGCTCATGACTACATGTCCCCCTGAGTTATTTGTGTGTGTGTGTGTGTGTGTGTGTGTGTGTTTAAAAACTTTTTTGATCAGTTTTAGATTCACAATAAAATTCAAAGGAAAGTATAAGAGATTTCCTGTATATCCTCTGCCACAGCACATGTATAGTCTTCCTCATTATCAACAACATTCACCACCAGAATGGTCTATTTGTTACCAAGGATAAACCTGCTCTTGTGCTGGTTGGAAAATTACTGTTTGGCTATCGCCCATGGGAACATAGGCTATCACTCATGGGAACATAACATTCTAACAATAAGCTTTCTGCTTCTGTACCCACCACTTGCACAACCGACCTGAGGGTTGACAGTTAGTAAAAAGAAGAAAAATAGACTTGTGTGTTCAAACAGGATGAAGAATGGGGTTTAGGGCTTAAAAACCCTGTACCTCTACATTTCGGAGTTGCTTAATTTGGGGTCTGCATACTCCTGGTAGACCCAGCTAGCTGAATAAAGAGCGTGTTTCCTATAATTCACTGGTTTCTGGTGGTCTGTGTGTCTATCGGGGGCTGGCGGCTACAACACACTGACATATCAAAATCACCCAAAGTCCATAGTTTACTTTAAGGTTCACTCTTGGTTTTGGACAAATGTATAATGACTTGCATCCACTATTATAGCATCATACAGATTAGTTTCACTGCCCTAATAACCCTCTGTGCTCTGCCTATTCATTTTGAGCCCTCCCTATCCCTGGCAACTACTGCTTGTTTTATTATCTCCACAGTTTTGCCTTTTACAGAATGTCATATAGTTGTAATCATATAGCGTGTAGACTTTCCAGATTGGCTTCTTTCACTCTGCAATATGCATTTAAGACTTTTAAATGTATTTTCATGGCTTGATAGTTCCTGTCACTCAACATCCTTACCAGCATTTAGTGCTGTCAGTGTTCTGGATTTTGGTTATTCTAATATGCATGTAGTGGTATCTCTATTATTTTAATTTCCGTTTCCTTGATATATGATGTAAAGTACCTTTTTTTTTTAATGTTTATATGTTTATACTTTTGGTGAGGTGTCTGTTAAAGTATTTAGCTCATTTTTAATCAGACTGTTTTCTAATGGTTGAATGTTAAGAGTTCTTGGTATATTTTGGATTGCCGTCCTTTATTGGCTGTGTCTTTTGCAAATATTTCCTCCCAGTCTGGGACTTGGCTTGTAAGTGTCTTAACTTTGTTTTTTTTCAGATCAGAAATTTTTAATTTATGAAGTTTAGCTTATCAATTTTTTTTTCATGGATTATGTCTTTTATGTTTTGTCTAAAAAGACAAATATATACCCAAAGTCATCTAGGTTTTTCCTAGGTTATTTCTAGAAGTTTTATAGTTTTGCATTTTATATTTAGGTCTGTTATCCATTTTGAATTCATTTTTGTGAAGGGTGTAAGGTCTCTGTCTAGATTCTTTTTTTTTTTTTGCATGTGGATGTCTAGTTGTTCCAAAATCATTTGTCGAAAACACTGTCTTTGTTTTATTGTATTGCATTTGCTCCTTTTGTAAAAGATGAGCTGACTATATTAATGGGGAGCTATTTCTAGGCTCTCTAGTCTGTTCCATAGATCTCTTTGTCTATTCTTTTACCAATACTACACTGTCTTGATTGTAGAACTGTTTATTAAAACAAACAAAAACAAAAACATGACATCAGAAAAGTGAAAATGAAGGCCACAAAATGGGAGAAGGCATTTATTTGGAATACGATAATAGAATTCATATATATAAATACAAAAATGCTAACTCATCAATAGGCAAAGACTATCCAATAGAAAAATAGAGGGGATTTTAAACAGACACTTCATAATATAGGATATTCAAGTAGCCAAAAGCTTATAGAAATGTGATCAATCTTGATGGCAGCAGTAAAATGCAAATTAAAATGATAATGAGATGTTTCACATCCTATAGGAGTTCTTAAAATTAAAAGGCAGTAAATTTTAAAAGAATATTCTACTCATAGATTTCTGGTGGGAGTGTACATCAATGCAAACTATTTCTGGACACAGCAGATTTTGTGACACAGAAATGTCATTACCTGGTACATAATCAACAAAAGTAGGAAACCATACAAATTTACTAAAACAAATGTACAAGAATTCCTATAGTATTCCTAAATAGGAAATAGCCATCAACACTACAACAGACAAACTGAGATATATCAATACAATGGACAACAAGCAAAACATGAGTGAATATTAAAATTGTAAGATTGGAAAAAGTTGCTAAAAATAAAAAGTCCATATGTTTGATTTTATTCATGTAAAGTTCAAAAATAGGTGAAGCGACCTTAGAATTATAAGTCAGGATAATGAATACCTCTATGGGAAGAAAAAAATGCAGATAAGGAGGAAATGGGAGGGTTTCTGAGATGTTGCTAGTATTCTACGTCTCGATTTGTTTGGTGGCTAACCTGGTATTTTCACATTGTTATGATTTACCTATGTCTACACTTAAGAATTGTGTACATTCCTGTATTTTTCTTATATTTCAAGATAATATGTATTTAAAATTATTATGTAAAATTATTATTTACATAGCAACATTTAAATTAGAGTTAGTGGATAGATATGAAATAACCTGTTTTGAAGATTTTTTTTTGTAAGAGGATCTATAATGCTCTTATTTAAAAATGTATTACAATCATTTAAATAACATTAAAATAATGCTAATAGAATATATAATTTCAACCAGCAGTGGAAAATGATGAAGCAAAACAAACTATGTAATATCCTCAATTATTTTTAATGCATACAGAATGAAGTATTTTCAGTAAACAGATAAGGAGAAAAACAAGTAGTTTTGTAGAAAGCAATAAATCTCTATTAGTAAATAGTGAAAATTTTTAAAAGTTCATTAAAATTGACTGTTAAGACAGATCGTCAGATTGAATTCACAAACATCCAAGTACTTCTTAACAGACAAAATATAAATACTTTAAAAAATATAAATACTTTAAAAAAATATATGGAAAAAAATTTACAAAATATAAATACTTTAAAAAAATATATGGAAAAAAGAAACATTTATTCTAGGAAGATCTTTTCAATAAATGGGGCTGGGGAAAAATGAATCTAGACACAGACCTTACACCTTTCACAAAAAAATTAACTCAGAATGGATCACAGACCTATATATAAAATGCAAAACTATTAAACTTTCAGAAAATAATATAGGAGAAAATGTAATTGATCTTGGATTCGGCATTAAATTTTTAGATATAACACCAAAAGCATAATCTATGAAGGGAAAAATTAATTACTTGGATTTCATTAAAATTAAAAACTTCTTTGTGAAAGGCACTATTAAGAGAATGAAATGCAAAATGGTACAACTACTTTGGAAGACAGTTTGGCAATTTCTTACAAAACTAAACATATTCATAGCATAAAATCCAATCATCACACTCTCTGGTATTTACATAAATGAGTTGAAAATGTACTTTCAACAAAAACTTGCACATGGATGTTGATAGTGGCTTATTCATAATTGCCAAAATGTGGAAGCTACCAAGATGTCCTTCAGTAGGTAAATGGATAAACTGTAGTATATCTAGACAATGGAATATTATTCAAAACTAAAAAGAAATGAATTATCAAGCCATAAAAAGACATACAGGAAACTTAAAATGCGTCTTGCTAAGAGAAAGCAGCCATCTGAAAAGGCTGCATATGATATAATTACAACTATATGACATTCTGGAAAAAGCAAACGTATGTAGACAGTAAAAAAAAAAGTTGGGAAGAGGGAAGGATGAGTAAGTGAGCACAGATGATTTTACGGCAATAAAATCACATTTTATGATGCTGTAATATAGGACACATGTCATTATATATTTGTTAAACATAGAATGTACAACACAAAGAGAGAACTCTAATGTAAATTATAAACTTTAGTTAATAATAATGTATCAATATTGGCTTATTGATTGGTAACAAATATACCACACTACTGCGAGTTTGAATAATAGGGAAAATTGTGTGAAGAGAGCAAGTGAGAAAGTGTATGAGAACTTTCTGTACTTTCTTCCCAATTGTTTTGTAAATATAAAACTACTCTGACAATAATAAAGTCCATAAATTAAAAAAATAAACAAATACACACGAGAGGAATATAATAGAAAACAAAGCTGGTTTAACTTTAAAAATGTCAGACAAAATGAGATTTTAAAATACAAAGCATTCTTAGGGATAGAAAGATTCAATACATAATGATAAAATTTTAATTTACTTTCTAAAGTTATTTGTGCTTAAAATTTCCTTGACATATGAAATAATCATTGTTGTAACATAAAGACTTTACGTATCCAGCATTTTAAAGGAAGATTTAAAATCAGGTTTTTAATCTGTTGATACATTTACGGGCAAAAGTTGATAACCATAAGTAAGATTTGAGCAACACATAAATTAAATATAATTTTTAGAAATATGTAGATTTTGGTACCCCCAATATTAAAGAAAATCTATAATTCAAAAGCCCACCTGGAATATTTTAACAAAATACTTATAAGACCAGAAAACGAGGCTCTACCATTTTCAAAGACCAAGTAGTATACAGAAGGTGTTCTAGATCAAAGAGCAAGAGCATACAATAGAATATACAAAAATGTATTATTATAAAGTTGTATACCTGAAACTTACATAATGTTATTAACCAATGTTACCCCAATAAATTTAATTAACAGAAATAAATTAGAAAAAAAAGTGCCCATTTGTCTGCAGATTAAACAAGTCACTCTAACTCATCAGTGTAAGGAAAATATCATAATTAAAATTTTAAAAGTCCCGTCATAAAAATATTAGGCC
This sequence comes from Pteropus medius, assembly GCF_902729225.1. NCBI lineage: Eukaryota > Metazoa > Chordata > Mammalia > Chiroptera > Pteropodidae > Pteropus > Pteropus medius. Next base: position 10,951,649 of record NW_024355205.1, read on the forward strand.
AAAATAAATAATATTTAAAAAGACATTAGGATTAAATTATATCAGAGAGTTAAGCTTTAGTAAAAGAATGCTATAAACACTTATGCTTACACATTTGGATTCATAATCTAAATTTTAGCAATATTTACTCAATCAGAAAGAAATACAAAATATTTTTTTATAATCACTAAATAGAAAAATCATCAGTTCCCACAAAGAATACTACAGGCTAAAATTGCTTCTCAGGGAAATTATTGTAAATTTTCAAAGAAGTTAAATCATTCCATTCAAATATAAATTATGCAGCATGTTACAAGAAGAAGATTATTTTCTATAACTATTTTAAGAGACAAATATAATATTGATATCATTACCATAAAATGATATGATGAAAAAGAAAATTTCAGGCTATAAAGGTATTTAAAAAAATATTAATATAATATTAACAAGACATCTTGCTAAAGATTACATGTATTTCTATATGTCTATATCTATATGGCAATATAGCCAATTCAGTTTTATTCTAGAATTGGGGGAGTAGTTTAGCATGAAAATATTTTACAAATTTCATTTGGTTGTTCAACAGATAAATGGAAAATAATGTAGTTATTTCAAAATGATAGAGAAAAGTTATTTGCTAAAATTCATCTCAAAGAACATTTGGGAAATGATGAATAAAGGAAACTTGTGAATATGACAAAAAACACATTTACAACAAATCGATAACAAATACCATTCTTAAAATTGTAATGTTAGAAGCATTCCATTTGAAATTAGGAGCAATACTTGTATTTGAGACTGCACAATGGGAACTAGACAATCCCTATACAAGAATACACCAGAAGGACTAGATAAAAAGAACCAGAATAGCTAGTATGTTCCGACTGCATAATTAAGTTCAAATAATCTAAAATTAATATACAAATAAAGTGACTTTGTAATTACTACCCAGAACAATTAAAACTATATATTAACATGACAATATTTGTAATACTACTGACAGTTAAGGTAGTTAGTGATATATAGAAAATGTGTACATACTTATTGGAAAACTTTTAAAAGTATAATTCAAATCAGTAAAAAAGGCTTAAGTAATGAGGCATATATTATCCATTGATATTTATTTCAAATCCATGATTGACTTATAGATTCACTGTGAGTTCAAGAAAAATCTCAAATCTCAATAGGTTTTTTTAAAAAAAATCTTAACAATGAATTCTAAAAGGTGTATTAAAAAAAAAGATCAAGAATAAATGAAGAGTTCTGAGAAAAACAATGTTTAGTTGGAGGTGGGGAGGGACCATTTCTACCTGTTGTTAGGACTTATTGACTAAAGGTAATTAAGACCAAGTGGTATTGAGCCAAAGACAGCCAACTGACCACTGGAACTAATAACCCAGAAACAAACCCAGAAAATTGGTTTAAGATAAAGACGGCAATGCAGATCACTGGGAAAAGGAGAAAATAATTGACAGATATTCTGAGACAATTGGTTATCCATAGAGAAAGGTAAAATTGGAGACCTATCTCACACTACACATAAGTCAATTTTCAATGGCTAAGCAATTACAAATAAAAGGCAAACTAAAGAAAATAATAAAACACCTTTAAAGTAAGTGTATATGAAAGTGTTTTTAAGACTCCCAAAGCCATAATCATAAAGAAAAAAATAAATTATTAAAACTAATTGAAATGAAAAACAACTTTTAATTAAAACACATTTTTAAGAGAATTAAAAGATAATTTACATACTGAGAGAAGATATTTGCAACATATATGACTAACATTAGTCTAGTACATTGAGCTTATTATTAAATTATAATTAGACAATACATAAAAGACAACCAAATAGAAAAACAAGTACATAATACGAACAGGCATTTTACAAATAGAACTAGGAAAGTACTTACATGAAAAAATGCTCAACTACATTGGTAATCATAGAAATGCAAATTTAGATCGCAATTAGATAACATTATATTTCCACCAGGCTGGCTAAAATTTAAGTCTGTTAATGATACATATTGATAAGGATCTGGGTCAACTATTATACACTGATAATGGGAACGTTAAACTGACATAACTTTAAAAAATGTCGTCACTTAAACTATGCCCCCATCAATTCCTTTTTTACCTATATAATCGGGGGAAACCTATGAAGACTTTTTCCAGAAGGCATGTATAATAATGCTTATAGTAGCAAAATAGGAAGAAAAACTTCATTTACTAGTAAATAAATAAATAAATAAATACTATATATTAGTAAAAATACATAGACCATAGATCTGTGGCAATACCTCAAAGAATAAAAATGTCCAAGGTAAAATTGGAAGCCACAAAATACTACATAAATTATACTACTAAAAAATTTTAAAAACACAAAACAATACATTACACAATGATACAATCACAGATTGTTTTATAAGCTATTATAGAAAAACAAAAAAAATAGGAAACATAAAATTCTGTATATACTTGATCTCAACAAGGTCAGGAAAATGGAAGAGAGAATGAGGGTGGATTCAAGATTATTTGTAGCACTAATCTTTCTAATTTTAGTGGTTCATTCATGTGTTTGGTTTTTTCGTTTGTCCATTTTACATTCATAACTTACAAATATGTTACCAGTTTTTCCTTTGAATGTATTAATAGTACAAAATAAATGCATGTGAATTTTCAAATTTCAACACATGCCTTGTCTTTAAAGGTCTTCACGTGCATTAAAAAGGATCAGGCCAATATGTAAAGCCTATAGTGCTTAGTAAAAAGTGATAAATACCATAAAAGAGTAGCAAAGGTTTTACTGTAAAATCTTAGGAAGGGGAAAGTTAATAACAGCCAGAATATCTTTTTGGAAGAGGTAGTGATATTAAAGTTGGTCTTGAAAAGGATGTTATTTACATATTTGAAAATGAAGATGCCAAATGTGTGAGTTACAGTTGCAGGAGTGTCTCAAGGAGTGTTTTCTGCTCATCATAATACATTATTTATTAGGCCATGCTGTAAATTGGGTTATAGTTGAAAAAGGAGCAAAATTAATTAAATTGGAAATTGATTGAATATTTTTATGTAAACTTATTCTCTTGGAAAAACAGTTTGTTTCCTTTCAGTTCATCTTTTTTAAAAACATATTTCCATAATGATGTTGAGAAGTATCTATGTAGATGAACGAATCAGTGAAAATTGTCTGAATTTTTCAAAAATTAAAGACTCAGATTTCATTATTCTAATTTACTTCCCTCTTCCTAAAATGTATCTTTAAAAGCAACAAACCTTATTTCTTCATTATTGCTATTCAGTAATCTCAGATTTGTTCTGCCCTTTGAAATATTACTTTTGGCTGCTTTGCCATTTAGCAAAATGAACCATAGACATCTTTTCATTATTTAAATGTACTTCTTAATTATCGAATCTACCATCACTAGGTTAGTATAAAGCAATTATAGTACACTGCTTTAAGTATTTCTGTTAAGTGTTTTGATAAACTTCCTAGAAAATCTATACATTTTATTCACCAGGTGACATTTATAAGAATTGTCTCACTGAGTTATAGCTTGATCTTTTCTCATCAATTAATTTTAAAAGTTTCAAAATAGTCACATCATACCTTAAAATAATTATTACCTGTTATATGTTTAAAACAGATTTGTGACATTATTCTTAAATATTTTTAAATTTTCTATGATGTTTTAAGTTTTAAATATTCACTTAGTAAATATATTGCATTAAAAATTAATCTAGAAGGAAAAAATTTTCTAGCCATACATTTTATTACTTTTGTATAAATAGCATAATTTTCCAGCAAAGAAATAACTTTAATATCTTCAGATAAGCCTATATATTTCTGTAATGATAGAACCAATCAAATTACCTTTTAGTTGATAAAATCATTCTATTTCTTTTGTGCTTACACTCAGAAGTACTTGATTTTCTGACATTTGTTAGAAGATTTTGCAAACTGCTACAAAACAATTTTATCGTCAGTGATGAAAACATCATAGGAGCTAACATGTATTTAAAATTACTTTATTTGAAAAACCAAAATGTGCTTTTACAGATTCAAGATGAACTTTTCCCTCTCACTGACTTAAAACTTTTGAATGCCACATCTCATTTTTGAAATGTCAGTTACTTATCAGATATAGCATATCTCAATAAACTGCCTTTTAAATAAATTTAACAATAGGTAGAATTCCCCTTTGCACTGTTCACTAAGAGTAATTCATATATACTATAATCTAGATTCTTCAATTAAGCATGTGCATGGTACTTCAATACTCTGCTGATTCTCCAGTATTTTCCTGTGTTCTTCTCAGGAAACACTCCTATGTAAAGCAACCCCTAGCTCTTTTAGCTATTTAAAAGCATATTTTTGTCTTGTCATGAAATATATTTGAAATAGTTATGTCTATTATGGTGCTTGTGATGTAGATCCACTTTAGAATAATTTGTTACCATATTAATTGACTTTAGAGTGAATATCTATTCCATCCTTTTTTTTTTTTTTTAAATTATTTATGCCTACAGCACTTGGTCTTCCTAGGTGGTCTCCCATCCAAGTACTAACCAGGCCCGACCCTGCCTAGCTTCTGAGATCAGACATGGGGCTTGTTCAGGGTGGCATAGCCATAGACCATAGACCGTGGCTCCACTGGGGCATGAACCCAGGACCTTCTGCATGTAAAGCAGACATGCTAACTGCTACACTATGGAACCACATCCTCTATTCTATCTTAAACCACATTCTCCTCACCCAGGGCAACACTACCCTCTGTCAATTTTATTTCATTTGTCACTTTAGTATTTGTTGTTGTTATTTTTTTTTTTTTTTTGAGAAGTATTATGTTGTCCTTACTCTGATTGTGGCTTACAGACATTTAGAATGAGACATTTATATCACTAGAACTACTATAATCTAAATGTCTATTGATTTCTGAGGGAAAAGTTACTAAAGATACCAAAGGATTAGATACTCACATCATGCTTAATCTCTCTTGCATGTTTCATTTTTTTTTCCCAAAGATTTATCAACTTCATATATACTATATATTTTGCTAACTTTTTATGTTTAGTGTTCATTGGCTTTCTCCTCTTGCAATCTGTCTGTTTCCTCATCATGGAAGATGAAAGGGATCTTTACTTGCTTTGCTCATAGATGTAACCAAGCATCAAATGGGTGTAGGCTGAATAAATACGTGATAAATTAATGCAGGAATGTTTGGGGCAAAGGAATATAGTCTCAGTTGATGTATTCAGACTTTTATTATCTCAGATGTCATAAAAACCTATTTATTTGAAAATAAATTCATACACATACTTTGGAGGAGAGATGGAGGAAAGTATTTCAAAGAAAAGGTTCCTGGCATCTTTTTTCTTTACTTCAATTAAACAAATACAAATAGTTTCATTAAAAGAGACATTGAGACTTCCTTTTATCTTGCAAATGGTATATCTGTGCTTCTCCATTGTTCTTTTATTTTTCTTTTATTTTTGTTAAGTGCACTAAAATGCTGAGATGTGTATTATTTACGAAATTCAGAAACACATTCAGGATATTCTTAAACATTCTCTCCACACAAAATACTATGTTATACTCTCAATAGATTTTATAGTTTTCAATTCTCTTTCACAAGTCCTAAGTAATCTCCATTTCTCAAGGCATAATGTATTTCAGTGTATGCCATGTGTAACTCAATTTCTCCTTCTTTAAAACTGCTGAAGTCTACTTAAATCTCAATATCTTTGTAACTGCTATAAATTTTTCTTCAATTTTGCTATCATTTTAAGCTCACAATTTCCATCCTAAAAAGAATATATGCTTCAGCCAAAATATATTGTGACTCCTGACACTGTTGTAATTGTGTTTCAGAGTCTGTTTGTTCCCCCATTTTATCTCAATTTTATCAACTATATAAATAGATGAAAAGCCATACAGAATACATCTTAAATTTCTAAGTATCTAAACCACTCCCCACATATAGTTTTTGTTAAAGTGTGTCCCCAAATTCTTATTTTTTGGGTTTAATTTAAAAAATAAGCCAGATAAGGGAAGAATCTTCAGAGGCAGGAAAAATTAGAAATCAGATTTTCATTGTCTCATATACAAAGAAACAATGCTTTTTAACCCACGTGTTAAGCAGAATTATCACTTCAGATAGATCTTAGTATGTATTTTGAAATCTGAAATAAAACTTCATTTTCACAATTTAATTAATGAAAAGAAAAATACTTTTTTCTGGTTTTGCTACCTGGTCCTCTCTGCTAAATCACTGAAGTACTCTTAATTAAGAGGACACATACTTGAGATAATATTCAATAAAGAAATAAAAGTTATTTATAGTAGTAAATTATAGAAACAAAACAACAGTGATTAATCTCTACTATATTGATGCCAATTTTTAATAGAGTTGAATGAAAACCAAATTTGCCAAGATAAACAACTGTGTGAACTGAAATTCTTGTTTGATGGTAGTTCAGTTTTGAAGAAAAGCACAGGACATCGTTAATACACCCTACTCCTTGAAAAGCAGAGCACTCACCTCAAACTGAGCACTAAGAAAAATAAGGTAGAGAAAGACAAATACCATATGATCTCACTTACATGTGGAATCTGAAGAACGAAGTGAATAAACAAAACAAAAAACAGACTCATATATACAGAGAGCAAACTGATGGTGAAATAGGTGCTAATACAATATAATATTAAATGTCAACTGTAATTTAAAATAAAAAATAATACAAAAATTAAAAAACAACTGAGCACTAAGATATCTCAATGGAAACAGTATTGATAATTTAAGGAAGTTTATTATAAATTTCACAGGAAACTGATATCTCTTAAGACCCTTAGTTTTATTAAAGTCACAGTATCCTTTAAACTTATATCTATAAACGTGAACGTATACAAAGAGAAGGTAGTTGTAATTATAAACTGTATTATTTAATACTATCTTTGACTATAATACAAGTAACATATATTCAACTTCCAGGACTTAAGCAAACAGCGATTTTTTCTTTTCACAAAATGTGTCTTGATGTAGGTAGTGCAGAGCTAGAGGGAAGTTTCTCAGTGTCGCAAATATTGCAGCCTCCTACTTTTTGCTCCAACATACTTAACTGTGCCATTTATTTCTAGGGTATTATAATGGTTCCTTGTGGCTTCAGTCTTCTCATTTCCAACGTGCAATGTTGGTAAAATGTAAAATGTTAAAAAAAAGTCTTTAGCTTTTTCACAGACATTTAAACAAAATTAGACAACAACAATAAAAATTATATCTTGGAAATCCTATACAGAATTGCCATTTAACCTACTAGCCGGTATTGGATCACATGGTCACCACTAGGTCCAAGACATTATGGGGAAATGAAGGATGAAAGTGAGAACAGATGTGGGTTAGGCAACCGGCACTGTTTGCCACAAATGGTACTTTCTTTCTCTTGCTAAGAAGGTTGATTCTCAAATATCAGAAGTAAAGTTTGAAATAAAGCTATTACATCTATTTTATTATGTTTAGGTCCTTTATACACTTGCTTAACTGTAATTATTGTTCAATGATTTTTCATGTACTAATTCTCCTAGTCTTTCTACATATGTTAATGTTACATTGCATCTTTTATAGCCTTTCCTACATGGAGATAATTTCTGGGTAATTTAGTCAAAATACATTGATGAGTATTAAGTTTTCATTGTGAATGATAACTTTTAGTATTAAAATGTACTTTTAACGCTTAATACTTTTTTGACTTTAAGTAATTCTTTTAATATAAAGATCACTACCCTGATTTTTTTCTTGTTTCCAGTTTTCAGGTATACCTTTGGCCATCTTACTTTATGAGCCCAGGTGTAAATCTATTTCTTTTTAGTTGTGACCTGCAGAAATTAATGTTTACTGATATAACTGATAAATTTGGTCTCCACTCCATCATACTATTTTATAATTATACATAATATAGTACATGTGCCTTCTTTCTTTACCAGATGTATATTATTTTCTTTTAGGAAGGTTTGCATTTTTGTTCCAGTGGTTACCTTTATAACTATACCTTAAAAAGTTAAGTTCTGTTTTGTTTTAAACTATTTTGTCATTTTTAAAATATTACACTTTAAATATTACCTATTTTCCTTGCAAAAATCAATGAAATTATTCCCTTCCTCTGCTTTTCTCTCTGTTATCATTTCTTATTTACATTATTTTGTCAGAGCACATATATTTGTGCATTAGTTTTCCTCCTTCATAACTGTTTTATATTTAGCCTAAGATATATTAATATATAAATGTTAAATGTTCCCAAGAGTTCTTTTGCTAAAGTTTGCCCAGTCTTTGTTATATAAAGACTATCCTATAGTAGATTTCCCAAAAAAGTCTTAGAGGTATAGAATTTCTTAAGCTTTTGTATGTTTAATGAAATTCTAATTATTTTATCCTTATATGTTATTTGAACTTTGCCTGGAAGTATGAGAATCATTTTTTCTTAATTAATATTTTTTTCTAGGATATCTATCACAGATGATTGTTCTAGAATAATATTCCCAGGTGACTCCTGAGTCTTTTCAATATCAAGATTCAAATCTTTTATTTATTTATTGCAAGTTTTCTTGGATTATAGTGTCAGACATTAGTTCTAGTCTATTGTTTAGCTCTTCCTCCCTCCCCCACTGACATTGATTATAAAATGTTACTCTCTCTTCGTCTCTCTTCCTTCTCTAATTTTCAGAAACTTTTAACTCTTTATTTCGCTTTACTCTCTCTCTCTCTTTTACCTTTATCTAATACCCCTCATACAATTTTAATTCCTCTTTTGTCACTTTTTATTTGTCTTTTCCTTTTATTATTGTTTGAGTTCAATAAACCTTTGTTTTTTGTGTATATTTTGTCCATTTGTTATGAGTTTAAAATAATTCCTGTATCAGTGTGTTTTTTATATCCACAAATTTGAATATACTTAGTGTGTTATCCTACTGAGTTTTTCTGCTTCCTCAGAGATTTTAGCAAAATATTTTTATCAGATAAAGTATGTTGGTCTCATATTCTAATTTTTAAAAAGAAATTTTTCAAATTTTTGGCATCAAATCATACATAATTCTCTTCCCATCACTATTTCTCAATAGCAGCACTATTATTCTTTGTTGGAGAAGCCTGCCTTATGCAATGTAGTATGTTTATCAGTATCTCTGGCTTTACCCACTAGATACCAATAGAAAGCACCTATCCAGTGTGCCAACTAAAAATATCTTCAGACATTGCCCGGTGTCTTCTGAGGGGGAAAATGTCTCTAGTTGAGAATCACTGCTATAGTCAGTGCTCTGGTTTACTAGGACGCTTTTAAAAATATTTTACACTTGGGGTAAACTTAAAGACTGGAGTTTTGGATAAACCTGGATTTCCTTCACTCACTTCCATTAAGTTTTTATAAGACTTTGTTTATCGCAAAAGTTTGCAGTGGGGCTGAGAACAAGAGATTGTTCATTGGGATTTGATGTTTTCTCTTTTGTTATCTATATTTTAAGTTTAAGAAGGTTGTGTGTATATATTTTGTACAGTTTTATTTCCTCTTCTTATTTTGCGATGTTTGGAGGAAATATTAGTTATTTTTCTTCTGTATAAATATAAGAATAGGATGTTTGTATGTATTATCAATATAAAAAGTTTATTAATTCTTTGAAAAACTACAACTTATTGAAGAGTAGTTTCTTTTTTCAAGGATAGTTTTTACTGTTAATGGAATTTTATATACAAATTTGGAAACTGGAGCTCCACATACAGCTAAGGAATAATAAAAACTTTGTTGAGGAAGAACAGTAATAAAACTATCAATGCATTATTATAATAGACAAACTAACTTCATTGTGATGAAATTTCTCAAAACAAAATTCTTGTCATTGCAAGTTTTCTAGATTTTCTGGGCTCTAAGAAAATGTGTCCTATTAGGACACTTCCTAATAGGACACTTTCTATCAAGTGTCCTATTATCTTGGTTTACATTTGAGGGATTTAATTGTTTTTAAATAGGATAGTTTCACCATTTTACTAATTAATTTTCAAACTAGAAGAGAAAAATACCTCTTTATTTTTCTCTCCACATGATAGGCTATTTCACTCCTATGTAATCCCAATCTGACATCAAGTGTTTATTGACTAACGGCATATGTAAGTTATGTTATGGTTAGAAAATATCAAATAATTTTCAGTCCAGGAGTCAGGAATAAAAAGTATAATTTTAAAACAAGCCCAAAGCACAATACATTAAACAGTGTGAGACTAAAATGTTTAAACAAAGAATCATTTTCTTACAAAAATGTAAGTGATAATAAAAATGAAAGGAAAGTAGGTTATAAAATATGCATGTAAAGAAATAAAAGTTAAATATAAAATATAAGAAAACCTCTTGATTTATCTTAAATGTAAAATATGAGAAATATCTTGGTAATGATGATAATTATAGTACTACTGCTTTCTATTAATACGATGAATTATATGTAACATGTACCAGACACTATAACGAGCATTTAATTCTCACAAATACCCTTATGAATGATGGCACATTATACCAATTTATAGATAAACAAATAGGCAAAGGAAGAGTAAGTAGAGTTCCCAAGTTCACTTATCTAATAAATGATGGAGCCTGGTTTTTAATTAATGCAGGCTAACATCTAAACTCATGTTTTAAAGAGCGTTTCTAATTTCTAATTCTCTGTCTTCAGTTTACCAAAACATTTTATCTAGAATTTAAATTGGAGACCATTGTGTGGGGGTTCCTTGACATTTAAAAAAACTAACACTTTTCTAGACAACACTCATTATTTACTGTTTAGAGAAAAAAATAATTTTAGTTAGAGCAGATATTATTCCGCAAAACCATGGGTCATGTTACTTAGGAAAATAAAATGAAAGAAATATTAATACATTTCTAAACTTGCTTCTGTTTTTGAAATCCATATTTCAGAATGTGGCTAGCCTACTCACATCTCTAAGGAATTTTCCTTCATTTTCACTTCTCTACCAGAAGATATTTATTTATCTTTACCATTTTCTTTTACTTCTTTGTAATTCAATGACTCTGAAGATATAAGCATTAAAGTAATGTTAATAAAAATGCAGCATTATCTGAGTGAACATAGTTACTTCAAATTTCTACATAAGAAAAGAATGAACACTGAATTTATTTTCTTTAAAAACCTATTATTGTGTGGATTTTCATTAAAAATATCAGTATTTAGCACATAATGTCAAATGAGTCACATATATCTTTATATGTAACAAAATATAGTAATGATCTTCATTCTAAATATTTCTTTTGAATTTTATTTGAATTGTATTCTTCAGCTTATATCTATCTAAATGATATTTCCTGTCATTTCGCAGAGTGTATATTCATATAGTTCTTTTGGAAGAAACATGTTTACTTGTGTACAATATCTATATGAATACCAACTATCTGTGTATATTGTGTATTATACAAAAGGTGCCATATCTATTGAATGTATAATATCTTTTTTACATTATCTGGTTGATGCTATGTTAAGTGCTGTGTGTGTGTGTGTGTGTGTGTGTGTGTGTGTGTGCACTCATGTGTATGCGTAAGCGCATGTCTGTCTATTTAGCAGTTGGTTCTGCTATCTCAAATATTCACCGTTATACTTTATCAGCTATAATTTGGCTCGCACTTTGGAAATGATGTTTTACAGTTCAATTCGTAGATTCTAGAAAACGCAGTGATCTATAATATGAAATAAATCTCATAAATGTATTCTGTGAATTTGAATTTTATGCCTTGTACACAAAGAGGAAATTTATTTATAAGAAAAATAGGCATCGCAGCCTTGTTTTAAAGTGTAATGCTAAGATTTCCTCCATGTTAACTTTAATATTAAATTCTCAGAAGATCTCATACTGCCAAACACATGTATTAAATATTCAGTAAAATTATGATTTGTTCCACTGGTTTTCTAGATATAAGATTTTGACTTGTTAAAAGGTTTGTAGAGATTTTATGAAAGAATATCACATGAGTGATTTGCTAAATAAAAGTATTAACCAGAGTATACAAATTTATTTTAAAAACGTAGATTATGAGGTTGCTTGTTTTATTATAAAAAACTACAAATGTGAAAATTGTCAGAGTGGAGAATAAAATGTAGTATTTAGTTATTTTAGTCCTTTCCAGAAAGGAATGTTGTAAAGTTTTATAACACAGACACACTACGACTGCAACTTCTGGCTGAACAGGCTGAGCTTCAACACTTAGGCATAACCCATTATTCCATAAAATTAAACACATTGCCAAAAAAAATCATACTATAGTGATTTTAAAACTACTCCTACAGTTCTCCAAACCTATTTCAACATTTTATTGCTTTATTTAAAAATGTTAGTATTATATCTTTCAATCTTCCATAAGTCAACTTATAAAAGTTTTTTTATAACAATATTTCATTCATATGTATAATCATACTCTCATAAGTGATCCATATAAAAATAGAGCAGAGTATATTAAAATGTTAAAGTATTACTTAACTTATTGGTTAGTGATATAGTAATAACTTTAATAAAAGGATACAAAATATATTTTTATATGTACATATATAGGTAGATAGATACAAAATGTATCAAATAAGGCCAAATCATTATGCCAAATGTTTATATATTAAGTGTTATCATAGTATGCCCACTCCACCCCCCAAATATAGTCACATCTTAATTCTCGGAACCTGTGATTATATTACTTAATATAATTAAGTTAAGGATCTTGTCATGAGGAAATTATTACAGGGTTATTCATGACAAAGGCAAGTGAGTGAGACATAGAGTGAGACAAAGAGATACGATGACAGGACTAGAGAGCAAGAGAGAGAGAGGTTTGAAGATGCTCTACTAGAGGAAAGGGCCATGAGCCAAGGAATGTGGGTGGCTTCAGAAGCTGACATTAATTATCTCCTACATTCTCTAGAAGAAACTCTGACAACATGTTGAATTTAACTTCTGACTTCCAGAACTGCAAGATAATAATTTTGTGTCTTAATCTACTAAATTTGTGGTAATTGGTTATAGCAGCAATAGAAAATTAAGTTATTTCTGTTTAAAGTTACTTTACAAGTCTAATAAAGTTATATGTTTTCCCCAAGGTATCATAACTAAGTGGTAAACACAGAATTAGAACCTGTGTCTGACATTTCCTGAAACCATATGCTTTCCATGGACTCATGACTTTTAAGAAGTACTAATATTTGTGTTCTAGATCTTAGAACATATTAAAATAAAAAGTTCAGTAAACCATACTTCATTAATTACAACTTATTATTATATGACAAGTAAATGTTGACTATTGAACATCTACTTTATGTCATGTACTATGTTAGTTAGGTGCTTGAGATTGACTATATAAAATAGCTAATCTAAGGAAGACCATACACCTCTCCTGAATAGTTTCTTTCCCTCACCCAAGGCAACGTTTTATAGGAAGAATAGTTTTAATTGTAACAAGAACTAATAAACACAACTACCTTTAAGTTAAACAGTCTTTTGTAGGAGGCTTAGTTTTTCCCTAAACAAGGTAATGGTAAATTCATAAGCATGATGAACTGGTTTATCATCGTAGGTTTACTTACATGTTCTTGAGCTAAGAAATCAAAATTAGTTGTTCTCCTTTTGCACAAATATGAAATTGGAATATTTGTTTTCACTGTTCATGTAGAAAACTATTTTCTTTGAAAAAATATAATTTATTTTTATTCTAATGTATCTAGAAAGAGGTTAATTTCTTTGACAAACTCTTTGTAAACATATATAACCTTTAATTTTTAATCTATTTTTGTCTAGTTATCAAGTAAATAGAAAAAATAGAATATATGAATTTCATTTCCATGGTTTTATACATGCTGCAATTCTCAAATAATTTAATCATGGATAGAAATGCTACAGACATATGTTAAAGCAACCATTTAACCACAGAAGGAAAAAGAGGAGAGAGGTTATTTCTTTCATTAAAATGTGTTTTTTTTTTTTAATTCATAATGATGAATCTGTGACAACAACAAAAAAAGTTTAAATGGATTTTACTCAAAACAAACATTTATACCAATGTTCCCACCATTCTTCAGAGTGACTCATTTGAACACTTCTTCCATTTCTCACCTTTTTAAAATATTTCCCTTAGTAAAGGTTAAGTATGCTTAAGAGACTCAGACTAGGAAGTGGGAAAATAAATCAATGGTATATATGGGTGAGTAGGTAATTATATAGAATTTTTGAGAGTTGATTTTTTGATTATGTAGAACATTTTCAAGATAGTTTTCACATCAGGTTAGATCTCATATGGAAAATAAATTACATATTTGCCTTTTAATAAAATATATACAGAGAATTTTAAAATATTTTTATTTTTAACAATTATAGATATGATTAATATTTTTCAACATTATTAATTCATAAAATGTTCACAACAAATATAAACTTGTCTACTTAAAAAATCTCAGTTTTTCTAAAGTTAAGGCTGAAAAAATGCCACTTGTTAGTAGGCATTTGGTGGAAGCATCTGGTTAATTGCTTATGTTCTCTTTTAAATTTAAATTTTTTGTTTTCAGTTGTGGACACAGTCAACAACACCTGTACAAGAAGGAAAAAATACCGCTCATCATCTTAGTTTATTTTTTAAAGTCTATTTTATTCTTTAAGTCTCTAAGTCCCATTAAGGTCACGTGCCTATGTTTTGATGGTCTGCAGCACCTAGGTGAGTACCAGACACATGGTAGTCAATCAAAATTTTATTTTTTGAAACCAAAATAGATCTATAAAATGTAAATGCTTGGAGCTAAAGGAAGAGCTTAAGAGTTCTAGGTCATTAGGCTGGTGAGGTTAGAAAGAAATTTATAAACAGAGTTTTTAAATTTCATGATTTTTAAACTTTAAGAGAATTACAAGCTATTGGAGGGTTTCAAGCAAATGAGAAACTTGTAAAGATTTCAGTATTTTAATTATCATTTGGATGCAAAGTAGTGAATAATTGGAGCAGTATTAGAAGAATTGCAGATCAAAAGGTTAAGAGGCTGTTGATTAATTTCAGGGAGGAGAGATGGTGGACAGTGACAATGGAGAGAAGTGGATACGAGATGCACAGGGGTTATAATAATAGACTTCTGACTGATTAGAAGATTTGGGAAGAATAATAAGAAAGAAGAGTCTGGATGATTGCAAAGTTTCTCGACTGTGGGTAGAGAAATGGGGTGACATTTATTATCATAGGAATGCTATAAAGAAGCAGACACACTTTTGAGGTATTACAAAAATTCGAATGTACTACAGATATAGATGGGCAGCTGAAGTAGATCTTAGGAGAAGGGATTGTGTTGTATATGTAAGATCTTTACATATAGGGGATATTTAAAGCCTTGAAAATATTTGATATGTATAGTAAGAGTCAAAATGATCCTTTAACTGGTTTCCAAAGAACTAAAAAGAAAATAATTCACCCTAAAAAATAAGAATATAAAGAAATCAGTAATGCTTTGAATTATTATAGCTACTTTCTGGAGAAGAAAAGGCAGTCAACAAAATCAAATGGTATTGTCAGGTCAATTAAGATAAAGATTAGTAAATGCCTATTAAATTCAATAACACAGAGAAGATTGCTGGCTTTAGAAAGACCTTTGGAGCTTATGGGGTTGGAAAGCAAAAATACATGTGGTGAGGATTAAGAGAGAAGGAAATAAATAGTGAGACTGTAGAGAATTCACTGCAAATTTGGGCTATGAAGGTAAAAGAAAAAAGAGAACGAAGGATCTAACAGGTCTCATGGGCAAAAGAAAGATTGTTTCACCGGTTTTGTTGCAAGTATTTTACATATGAGTTTATGAAATACACATAGACATAATTAAATGTTGATGATAGGACGAAGTGCAAAGATGATGAAGGAGAATGCCTAGACAATCTGAGAAAGGTGCAAGGTGTTTAAGAAGAAAGATCAGGCTGAAACTAATAATATGTAGAAGGATGTATTTGTACAAACTATTTGAGTGCAAGGAAAGGTAGGGACTGAGAATATTGGAAGAATAAGAGATCCTGTGGGGGAGGGCAGGGATGTGAGTATTTTGAGGAGAGTAGAAATGGTTGAACTAGACCTTATAATATTTGAAGAGTGGGCTTATTATGGAAATATTTGAGCGTTGAACAGTGCCTTTGGGTCTATTTGAAGTGTCGAATTCAATGCTACCAATTTTGTTAATCCTGTGATTTTCTTCTGCAATGATCAGCAGCTTGGGTATTATCAGATATCGTGAAGAACAGCAGCTACAATGATCCAGTGCTGACATATTGCTGGATCAAGAAAGCAATGAAAATTTGAATGCAAGTAGTTTGTTTGGTAGGTAATCCCAGGACATGCTGTCATAGATTGAAAAAAAAGAGACAGATAGGGATGAAAACCAATAAAAAGTAAATTATTTAGCAAGCTACCCCTGTTCCAATTGGAGATTAACCATGCTGGGAACTGTGGAAGACCATGTAGGACATCCCTCATAGTTTACATGCCCGAGAAACAAAGGAGTTGGGGTCTTTATCTACTCTTACTGCCTTTCTTTGGTTAGCTTTCCCTGAACAGTAGTCAGAAAAATTCTTTAGGCAAATAGGTACTAGCATCTGGAAGTCAGGCCACCTTGCATGGGAAAGTTAAGTGCCAAGAAGTTATGGTGAGCCACTGACAGCTTCTCTTAAAAGTATTCTCTAGATTTATAATGGATACCTGAGGACTATTTCATTAATGGATGTCACTTTTTTCTTTCCTGATGTTTTCTTCTTGTAAAGTAAGATTAAGTAGTATAGGTTTAGGCATACTCCACCATTTTAACTCATTCAGCATTAGGGAGATCATTATGGTGTGAATGTTTGTATCCCTCCAAAACTCATATGTTGAAATCCTAGTCCCCAAGGTAATGATATTAGAATATCTGTCTTTGGAAGGTAATTAAGTCATAAGGGCAGAGGCCTCATGAATGGGATTAGTGCCATTATAAAAGAGGCCTGAGAAAGCTCTCTAGTTCCTTTCACATATTGGGACAGAACAAAAAGTTAGCAGTCTGGAACTTAGAAGACAACTTCACAAGAAGCCAGCCATGCCGGCACCCTCATCTTAGACTTCTAGCCTCCAGAACTGTAAGAATAAGCTCCTGTTGTTTATAAGCAACCCAGTCTGTTGTATTTTGTTATAGCAGCCTGAGGACTAACAAAGAGATAGAATGACTTTTTTTGATAGGTGTATTAAGATAATGGATGTGCCTAGCTTAGCTCTGTGCTTCTTGGGTGCACATCTGACTATAAAGACCAAGCTTTCTCTTAATCTTCTCCATGTTATAAAGTGTGCAGAGATTCTGATCTAGTTCTGCATGAGCTGAGTCGGTGCCTCTGTCTAAATCTAGAATTCAGGTAGCAGGACCATTTGGCTTTTACACTAAACACCCTCCAACTTAGATTTAACTGGTAATAAAGATGATGACTTTATTTTTTATATTGATTCTATCTGAAATTAATTTACATTTAAACAGTATCACCACACATGTCTAGAAGCTAGCATATAATTGTACAGCACATGTTTAAGGCTCCTATAAAAGTTAAATAAAAGGGGTAAAAGTGAGCCTCTTTGACTGTTTCACGGTCTCAAGGATGAAAGCTTTCAATAATTTATGGTTAAATACAATGTTTGCTATAAGTTTTTAAAAAATACATTAATCTGATTAACATTAATTCCCTACAATTCATAAATATATCCAGAGTTTATAATTGTTATGAACAGAAGGATTAGTATGAATATAAACTACTCTAGCTTTCCTGGAACTATTTTACCAATAGTATTAAAAGATAATTTTACAAAACGTCAAAACCTAGGCAGCTAGGCTATTGAAAACAAACTAGGCCCTTTTAATTGAGAAATCAGCCATCAATCTACTTTGAATTTTTTTTTTTAATCATCTGCCTTTCTTTTGGACTTTGCTTTTAAGATGTTTTCTATGGTTTTTCTGTTCTTCATTTTACTATTATATGTCTATTTACAGATTTATCATTTTTTTTTAGCTTTTCAGAACTGAGATGTTTTTTCAGCAGTTATAAAAAACCCTCAATTATTATTGCTTTATTTTCTCTTTCACAATTCTTCATGATATTCCTCTGGTAATAAAATAAAATAAAAGTTAAATCTTTTAATTCTAATTGCAATATGTCTTAATCTTTCCCATTTCCCATTTCTTTGTCCTTCTAAATTAGCTTTTTGTTCATTGCTTCATATCTAATATATAGCAGACCAGTTAGCAATTCAGCTTGGTCTCATGTGGTTTAATTCATTCATTAATATATAATTTCAGTTATTAACTTTTTAAGTTTTAAATTTTCTAACTTTTCAAAATTTCTTGATTTTTTTATGGAGTCTCCTTTTTCTTACATATTAATTCCATTAATTCTTTCTTGTAACAAATTAAATAACATTTTTTCTGTCTCATAATTCCCATATTGGAAGTCCTTTGGGCTTTTATTCTGCTCACACTTGTTTCTCCTAGCTCAGCCTAATAATGTTTCTTTCTTTGTGGTTTTGAGTTTTTGTTGAACAATTCACTGAAATTATTACAGATGAGCTGAAATTTTCACTCCTAAAGTATCTGCTTTTGTCTCTGCCAAATGGTAACAGAAACTATTCTAGATAGTACTAAATTAAAATTATCTGCTTGGGTTCCCCATCACACTTCTTCCCTGCCCCACCGTAATGTGAAATTGTGTGTGGGCCTGCTTATGATCATGGATTCTTGGTAGAGAATTATTTCTCTTAACCCAGTATTAAGGTCAAAGTAAGCAAGTTGCTTCCTGATACCTTCTTTTAACCCATAAAACTAAGGTATATCTTTTTTGGAATTTTTGCTTTATTCTGGAATGTTCCAGTACCCTTCTCTCTTGGGCTGCATACCATATTTTACCACATGTCTCCCATCACTTCAATATGATAAAGATTCACTGATATAGTCAGGGTGAAATCAGGTTTTACATTTCACTAATTCCCAGGACTTCCACTTTCATTTCACTTTTGGCCTCTTATTTTCTTGGTTGCTCAGTGATTTAACGAATTTAAAAATCCAGGCAGCATTTAAGTTTTAATTGATAGGTTTGTTCTGAACATTTGGTACACCATACAATGGGAGATAATAATCATATTTTTTTCTATTCTTCTTTCATAGCCCAAAAAATGGGTATCTATAGTAGATATAAAGTCTATGTATGTGTGAAGATATGTATATGTGTATATGGATGTGTGTATATATATGTATACATTCACAACTCATTTTAAGTAAATTATTTGGAGGAGTATTATAAAAATGCTGTTTTCCATTATACTTTACAGGTATATATCAAAAGTAAATACATAAGAATATGAATGATGAATAATACTTTAGGGCAAACAGATAATTTAATTGTCATTTCAAAGTAGATAGCATGTTCAACACACTATTATAAATATGAACACCTTATACAAATCGTAAAGCACAAAGTGTTTTGTATTATGCTGAATATTTATTAGATTTTGAATCAAATCATCTTCACTCTGTGTGTCAATGGAATAAAACTTGATATGCTTTTATAATACCCAACTGACTTACCTTGTAGGGAAAAGTTAATGTCCTCATTACCATATAACTACAAAAGAAAAGTAAAAAGTAAATTAGACTCAACAGAAAGCTCATGAAAAAGTGACTGTTTTGACAAAAGTGTGTCCACATGGAATAGGGATGAAAATCTAGATCAATAACTATAGATACTATTCATTCTATTATGCAAACATTAAATGCGAACAGCTGGTGGAGTGATGAAATTACCATACCTGGTAGTTAATATTTAAGTTGTTATATAAACACCTTTCTTAATGTGGGAAAGTAATTTTCTTAAATCAAATGCTTCAATCAACCTTCATAAGATTGTGTCATGTTTCCACAAGCAAAGAGATTATTGTTTTCCTCCATCCTCTATTTAGACAAGATGGTAAACAAACTTGCTCCCATAATAAGAAAACTTTTTCTAATCATTATAAAGAGCATGGTATTATAAAGATAGTAAGAAAATATAATATTGATAACATAATAGTTTCATAAAAATATCTGATTTTAGAATCATAGAAACAGCACAATTAAAAACAACACTTGATGGAGATTTGTAAAAAGGGAAAAGAGAACTGTCATTTATCAATTGCCTAAAAAGTGTGGGCTCTGTGGTATTTTAAATATATTACCTAACTAAATTCACTCATTAGCTCTAGAAGTTGCTATTATCTATATTTTACATATGAGAAAAGCCAGCCTCAAAATATAAATGGCCTGTACAAAGCTACAGAGGTACAAAAAGGCACATTGGGTTGCCAGATAAAATTTGCCACCAAAGTCTTCAATTCTGATTGTCTCCTCAATAGAATTATAAATTTACATTAAAATAGCAATGGAAAATCAGATTATTATAAAATTGTATATTTAAAACATATATCATTTATTTTAAGGTGATTATAGAAATAGCCAAATAAGTGATGTTTCCAATTAAAATAGAGGCATTAAACCATTTTTCAGTAAATAGGTCACAATTTATTTGCCTCTCACCATGCTTCAAAAACAGTAATTTTTACAAACACTTATATTTAACATTTGTAATGCCAGTGTTAATATTAATGACATTCTTATTGGCATGTCCTAACATGAGTAAAAACCAAAACTGGCTTCAATAAAGGCAAAATGAGGCAAGTATGGCTAGATGAAGTGAGAAAGGGGCAGAGGGCAGAAAGTGATAAGAGAAATAGTAGGGCTTAGCTAATGTAAGTCACTTAGATCAATATGAAATCTTTGTTTTATTCTGAACAATACAGAAGGCCAAAAGGGGAATTTGATCCTGAGTGACATATATACTGTATTCTTATCAAAGAAACACTCTGAATATTATGCTATGAATACACTATGATCATAGATAGCAGATAAATGGCAGCAAGATGATTTAGAAAACTTTTACAAGTATATAGTCTAGAGAGAAAGTAATAGATGTAGAGTTGATCCATATCAGAAATAGATGGATTCTGAACACATGTTGAAAGTACAGTCAACAGGATTCATTAATGGATTCCATGTTGTGAGATAAGGAACAAATAGTATCAAACATGACTCAAGGGTTTTGACCTGAGTAAATGGATGATAATATTGAGATTTCAGGGAAGGGTTACATTTTTCTCATCAATGAGAAAAAAAAGTAGTTGGATTTCTCTTTCTCTCTTTCTCTCTCCATATATATATATATGTAGTCAAGTAGTTATAGTCCAATAAGAAAGCAAAATAAAAGTTGACATGATCCTGAATAAAACCTGGACATAAAAAAAGGACATTTTTTACTTCACAGGTATAAAACATATTCTTTGACTAGAATAGTAACACTTTATTTGACAAATCAATATATAATACATATTTATATACATATGCATACTAATGTAAATGGTTTATACCTTTCCTCAAGCTATAAATATAATACTGAAGAATTACTTATTGTTATAGAAGAAAATGTGCATTTTGCTAAACACATTTTGTTTGAAATGTTGCATTACAATGAGTTAGCTTCAATTATAAATATGAATGTAATGTTCTGGGAAGAATTTAAGAAGTGAAGAGAGTTTGATGTGGTAATATGGATCAAAGACTTAACTGTGTAAGTTAGAACTTTAAAACTCTTAGAAGAAAACATAGGTGTAAGTCTTTACAACTTTGTATTAGATAGTTTCTTAGATGAGAAACTAAAAACAAGTGAAAAAAATATATAAATTGGATGGACTCAAAGTTAAAAACTTTGTGCTTCAATGGACTATTAGGAGAGTGAAAAGACAAATTACAGAGTGAGAAAAAAGAAATATTACAACTCAACAATAAAAAGATAAAGAACCCAATTAATAGATGGTCAAATTATTTGAATAGGCATTTCTCCAAATAAGATATACACATGGCCAATAAGCACATCAACACATAGTCAATATCATTAGTCAGAGAAATGTAAATCAAAACTATAATGAGATACTATATCATAATCATTAGCAAGGCTAGAATAAAAAAGATGAGTAATATTAAGTGTTGGTAAAAACAGGAAGAAATGAAACATTCATACTTTGCTGGTGGTACCAGACACCATAAAACAATTTAGCAATTCCTCTATTAAACATAGAATTACCATATGACCGAGCTATTTCACTCTGAGGTATATACACAAGAGAAACAAAAATGTATGTGAACACAAACTTATACACCAATGTTCAAAGCAGAATTTTTCATTTTTTACTCAAAAAGTAGAAAAATGCAGATGCCTATAAGTTAAATGAATAAACATAATGTAGTATATCCTTACAATGAAACATTATTCAACCATATAGAGCAATGAAATACTGATACATGTTACAGTGTGGCTGAAGTTTTGGAAGATATGGAAAAGAAGCCAGATATAAAAGGCCACATATATTATGATTTAATTTATATGAAATGTACAGAATAGAGAGATCTCAGGAGAAATAAAGTAAATTAGTGATTTTTATAGGCCGAGGGTAGAGGAAATGAGGAGTGACTGCTAATAAACAAAGGGTTTCTTTTTTGGGTGATAAAAATATTTTGAAATTATATAGTGGTGATGGCTTACAATTCTGTGAACATGCTAAAAACAACTAGATTTTACAGTTTAAAACAGTGAAGTTTATGGCTTGTGAATTATATATTAATAAAAATTAAAAGTAAAAGATAACTGTCACCCAAGTAAACTTAATAAAAATAAAAGCAGAAAATTAAAATATTTTAATTTTGAAATTTATGGCTCATGTTACCTCCCTTTATTCTGAAAATAAATAAAGAGATGGTCTGTAAATTTACTTAAAAGAATAGGATAGAGGGAGATTTGTAATTAAAAAATGATATAACTAATAAGTTTATATTGAAAACTCATTTGCAATTATTACTAACTGTGTGGGTCTGAAAAATTCTCTAAACTCTCTGATTTACAGTTTGACCATCAGAAGTATGAAACAATGCCTTACTCACAGGATAGTTATAAGCAGTGAAAATATTCATGTATGAGAAAGCTCTTCAGAAAAGATTTTTGCCTGAATTATTAAAGTTGATATGGGTTTAAAGTTCATTTAAGCACATAAACATATAGCATGCACCAAAATGATCAGACAATGATAGTTCTTTTACTCCTTGAGCCAAAGCTTGAGTATCTTCAAGGTTTCTTTTCTCTTGAAAAATCATCGTACATTTTTAAGAGGATTCACAGTAAAAGCTGAGGCTCTATCACTTGAATTCTAAAGGTCACAAAAACAGGAGTTGGCTATCCTACCACCATCTTCTTCCCAGGACATTACATCATAGTCTTTTCACACCACTCTGCTACCAACTACTCCTAGAAGCCTACCTCTAAATAAACACCACTTTCTGTGTTAATATTTGCTTCTACACTCTAGGGTATACAAGTTACATTCTCCTAAGAAATTCCTTACCAAGCTCTTCCCTGGTCACTGGAACACCAGAGTGGGCCTGTAGATTTTTCTATTTAACACATAGCCATAATGCCCGTCTCTCTTTCTGGCACACACTCCCAATTCTAAGTGTTGTCTCAGAGCATCCTTATACAGTCTCCAATGGGAAGAAGATCTCTTTCTCTTTGCCCTTCTCCCTTCACCCCTGCCCATGTTTGTTCCATTCTTTGCTTGATCTGCTTTGATAAATAAAGGTACTGGGGAAGTTAGGATGCTATTTGGTGGCAAAATTTGTTTTAGACTTTTTTTTTTTTAACTCCCCACAAGTCATGAATAAAGAATCCGGACCAAATTATTGAAATTCTCTCTCTCTCTCTCTCTCTCTCACCCGCTGAACAAATATTCTGAATACCTTCTTTTTCAGGTAATCAAAAAAAAACATAACGAAACAAACAAAAGAGCTGGATTCTAGTAAACCTAAGAAGAAAACATTCAAAAGAGAGAACTATGTCTATAAAGTCTTGTTAGTAAGTCTGAGTACTTAGTATTGCCAATCATTATGTCAAATAGAATGCTTATACCAGCTGACACTCTGGACTCTGAAATCTCCCTTTTCAAATGGAATATATTTGCCATTAGCTATGAGCCATAATAACCAATCGCCATCCTTTACATTAATATTAGTTCCTATACTGGTATACTTTTTTCTTTTATGTGTATTACGTAGATTTATTAACTTATCAATTGATAAATCTATTAAATCAGAATTTATTGATATTAGAGATTTCTTACTCCAGAGAAAATTGTTACCAACAAGCTTAGCTACAACAACAAACAACCAATGAGAACTCACCATTCATTAGAGAAGTCTGTGAACATGCACTAAAAATGCACCTAGGAAAAAAAAAAATCACATGGGGAACTAAATGTGGGGCATGTTTTCATTAGGGAAGTATTAAGGATTATTTGTTCATTTCCTCACACAGGAATTCTATGACAGAAATTTTAAAAAATTGACAAGAGTATTTCAATCTTAAAAAATTGAAAAGAGAATACTTTTTAAAGTAGTATTCAGTCTTGAATATGATTGCTTTAGAACTACGTTTGGTTTTCTTTGCCCAGATAACACTCAACTCTAAAATTGAATACAGATTAATAGAATGAATATATTTACATATAAAATATACCTAATTGTTAAACAATACAGCAGAACAATTCAAGAATCATTCATTGAATATCAAGTATATGGCCACTTGGAAATCTTCCTTTCCACTGCTGAACCAATGCTTAAAATATAACCAGAATTTGTCTAATTATTAATAATATTGCTTTTCAGAATTTCTCTAATTATTAATAATATTGCTTAATATAAACCACAGGTTTTCAATTATTAAAGATATATATGTAGACATATATAAATCATATATATTTATATAACTTTTTTGTTTTTGTCCTCAGAAGACAGATGATTGAACATACTCTTTCATTAACTTTGAAAGTCACCTTGAGCAAGCTGAATGATAGAAAATAGAGTTGATAAAAACAATCTATTTCAGAACTAGATTACTTTAAACACACCTCTGACTTTGGACCTAAAGATTGGAATTCTATTTTCTTTATATTTAAAAATAAACAAAAACCCAAAATACAAAACCACAAAACCTACATGACTTTGGGTAGAATATTTTATTTTGAATTTCTGGATAGGTTATATTCTAAGTTAATCAGAAAAGAAATCTGTACTTTGAATTCACAGAAAGAACTGACTTATCTTGTAAATATTATGAAGTGTCCAGAAAGTTGCACTAATCATTATCCAGATTACAACCCATACCATAAGAGACAATGGATAGGTGAATATTAAAAGAGCTTTATACTATTCAATTTATTGCAAAGTGTTTGAGTTAATAATTTAAAATACATAGTATTTCAATAATAGATAATATATAGATCAACAATAGATAATAGAGGTAGAACCTTTTCAAATAAATGAATTCTTTGAACAAAATGTATGTAGAGCTAATATCATAAAATAAATGTTATTTTTAACAACAGTTTAAATGACATTAGGGAACATCAAATAGAATTAAGCATTAAAATATTTCCATGCTAAAATATATACAAAATAAAAATGTTATTAATATAAATTTTTAGCCAATTGTAAATATAGATTCATAAAATTATTAGAAAACAAGTACATATGTCTGAATTAAGCCTAGAACTAATTATTTAAAAAAAGCAACACATAGGTATTTTGCAAATTAAAAATATTTTTAAGTCAATATATCTACAAAAATTTTACTTGGGTTCAGGAACACTAAATTTAAATTATTTTAAAAAGTTTACATCTTAAAAAAGTAAATCCTGAACTACACTACAGCTGCAATTCATATAGGGTAAGGGATCTGACAGTTCTAGGAGAATGAAATAAAGTTAGGTGAAGATTGATTATAGCATGAGCAAGAATTAAGGTATAGGCAGGTCAAGGTAAGAATGATTGCTGATTATGCATAAGCCTAACAGCATTTTAAGAATATAGACAAAAATGCGTTACTTTTAGCTCAAGAATGACTAATATTTTTAGCCTTGGGAGCAAAGCTAATGTCTGAGTTAAAGAGACAGATTGTTAGTGCAGTTGTCAGCATAGTCATCCATCTGGAACTGTGTTTTCCTTGTTTTTTTTCAGTTTTTTTTTTTTTAATCTCCCTTTGTTGAACAAAATGGAAAGTAACATGCAATTAACACAAATATGCTTCCACATTATTTTTTGGCATTAGAGTTGTGTCTGACATTTAAGCAAATCACCTAATTAGTCTCTATTTACATTCATCAACATGTGAAGCAGATTTCTAAGATTTTATATTCCTGATAACAATTGGTAAATTTTAATGTGTTTAATAGTAAAAGAGTTTCTTTATAGTACACAATTATTTATAAAATGTTTTAGTTAATGATTTAAAAGAATAACTATGTTTATAAAAGAATAACTTAATGAGGCAGAACTATCTTAAAGACCCAGAGGCTAGACTTTTAAAAATGGTTATATTTTAAGCATTGGTGAAAAGTTATTTGATTTTTTTAATATATGGTGCCTACTTTACATAATGGTATATAATTTTCAACTTTATATTTAGTTTCATGTCTTACGTATTAGCACACAACACACCCACAGATATACATAAGATGTAAATGGCAGAAATCTTTCCATAAGAAAACTGTGATATAAAATTGTAAAGTTGGATTTCTTATTCTTCCATGATATTTATCAATTTAAAGAATGTTAATTGAAATGTATGTAGATTTTGAATCATTCTTGCTTGAGAGAAACCCAAAAAGGGGTTTGGAAGTTGTGAAAAGGAATGCAAAAGGGAAAACTGAGTTAGCCAAAAAGTTTTTGTAGGTTAGCCTTGGAAGAATAAAAGGAAAGTGATGTAAACCAAACCAAAGCCTTAAAACTCCTCACCGTTAGAGTTAGAAATCTAGGTGGAAAAGCCCAATGAGACCTTCTACTAAAGGCTAGTTTCTGATAGGGGTGGAATTAATGCAATTTAATTCTGTGCATTAGGAAGGAGAGGAACAAGTATGCATCTGCAGTGTACAAGGACTGAATCTTACTGTATGGCCTTTAAAAAAAGTGTTTTAAAAGGCCTGTGAATCCGAAGATGGAAGGCAGAATATGACAAAGTATCTAACAGTATTAAAAATGCATGATACAATCACACTGAAGGAAGTGGGGAAACAAGGTGCAGACTTAAGTAATTTTGGAAATGAGTGGAATCTGTACGACTCAAGGCAAAAGAAACTATATACCATATTTAGTTGATAACATTTCCCACAGGAGTACAAATTTAAGATTGTGAAATTACTATTCATATCTCCTGAAACTGAACAATAATGTTAATAATGGCAGATGGTGGGAACCAGTTTTCTCATTATTAAAGCGGGAATTGATAAACCAGCAAGGGGAACAGGCTAGAATGATCCATGTGCTTATGGGTTAGAATTAGAAATATCAACATGTTTAGTATAGATATGGGTATTTACATGGGATCATATACACAGATGTATTTTCCTTTTCTGTTCCTCAGATTGCCGAGAAGCAATCACAGTCTCAAAGAGCACACTTGGCATCTAGACCTTAGTTTCCAATATCATTTTTCCAATAAAAGGAATTGGACCTCCTTGGTAAAATGTCTGATTTCAAGTTTGGGTAGGAGATATACACAGTGAGCCTGCAGCATCTTTTAGGTCAGGAATGTAAAGTCTCTTTCCTCTTCCCCATCCCATAAAAACTAAAACCAAAAAAACAACATAAAAAACCCACAATGATGAAAAATACCAAAGGACATAAGAACCAACTGAAAAAGTTCCCAATGTGAGCAACAAAATAAATAAAATAATACTGGATTATAATCTAGAATCCAAAATAAATTTCTATTAGTCTGCATTAATATGAATAAATATTTGAATAAATGAGTGGGGAAAACAGAAAAAAATTATTGTGTAGAAAATTTCAAACAATTTATGTAGGTACTTTACTCTCAGAGAGGTGGAGCTAACTCCCCATTCAAGTGTGGGTTGCACATAGTACTAACCTTCTGTAGAGTTCATTCGAAAAGAGTGAGAAAAACAGTAAATTTAGAGTACCAAAACTCAATAATACCACCTCAGTCAGGTAATCGAGGTTAATTTAATACTAGCAGTAATTAGTCATTTTGATAACATATATCTTTAATATTATATGAGGGATGCACTTGACCTCTGTGGTTTTCCCGTCTAAAACACATAAACTCAGTCTACTGGAAAAGCATCAAACAAATCTCAACTGAAGGACATTCTACAAAGTCCCTGAGAAGCACTCCTCAAAACTATTAAGGTCATCAATAAGAAGAAATTTCTGAGAAACTGTCAAAGCCATAAATAGCCTAAGGAGACAGGAAGACTAAATAAAATGTACCCTGGATGAGATGCTAGGACAGAAAAAAATAAAAAGTAAGAAAATTTGAATAAAGTATAAATTTTGATTAATCATAATGTGTCAGCATTGGCTCATTAATTATGAGAATATATCTTACTACCGTATAATGTTAATAATATAGGGAAACTGGGCATGAGAATGGGGAAGTCTATGTACTATCTTCACAATTTTCCTGTAAATCTAAAACTATTCTAAATTTTTTAAAAGTATATTAGAGAGAGATGAAGATGGCACTGATGTTTCTCAATGACATAAATATTATATATGAGAACCATTTATTGCGCAAAATAATTCTAGCTATCTCTTCTCTTACATTTTGTACCATCCAATATCACGCATGAAACACACACAGACACACACACATACACACAAGCATTTCTGTTGCAAGAAACATGGTAACTCTAGAATATTTTTGACACTAGTTACTGGAACTCAACTCTCTACCACCAAAAAAAATAAAACAAAATAAAACAACACAATACAAAAAGACCAAAAAAATATGAGCAAGGTGATATCCTTTTGCATAGCTCTGCACTAGTCTTTTTCATTGTAAATCTTTGTTTTTTTTCCTGTTAGAATGATGATTATTTTATGTGTTTACTTTGACAATGTTTCTAGACTTCTAGAAAGGAGAATTGTATTATATTCTACGAAGTTAAAGAAATTACACAATGGTGACTAGTTCTAAAACATAGGTAATAACAAAGACGTGAAAACTGAGTTTAGGTAAAGATGAGGGCTTGGTAGGAAACTTCATGCATAGGAAGGGTGAGAGTCACATGGGATTATAGTAAATTCTAAGTCAAATGCTGAGTAGAAGGTAAATTTATATATGGAATAATATGAAAGTGTCATGGAAGTTTCTTATTATTAGTATCATGCAGTTTTCTGCTTAAAATGTTCAAATGGATATGGAAAGTATATTCTGAGCTTCTAGCATAGTAAGTGCAGCTTATTTCTACTTGTACATGAAGAAAGAGCCTTGTGTCTTGTGATATTCTTTACATCTATCTGGCCAATTCAACACAGTGAACAATATAGAAGCATCTTTCTCAGACAGATCTAACCCCTTAAAATATTTTTAAAGCATATGGAAACTACTTAATAGCAATTCATACTTTTTGCAACAAAAAGGTTCTTCCCAAAGATGACCAGGTACAGTAGAGTATCAAGTAGTATATTCTAGCCAGGTAAATGACAATTTCTTTTCCTGGAACAAAAATTCTTCTTGTTCTTCTATTGATGTAAATTTCTTTTCTAAAAACCATTTATCTGGTTTAGATTATTATTTTTACTTGAAA
This sequence comes from Pteropus medius, assembly GCF_902729225.1. NCBI lineage: Eukaryota > Metazoa > Chordata > Mammalia > Chiroptera > Pteropodidae > Pteropus > Pteropus medius. Next base: position 10,981,412 of record NW_024355205.1, read on the forward strand.
ATCATTTTAAGCCAATGGTAATACAGGGCTAGCTAAAGTTCAACAATCATAAATAGAAGATTTTCCTCCATATCATAAGACTTCAACCACTAAATCTTATCTTTATTTCTGCTAAATAAGTTCATGACCTCACATTAGTGACTAATCAGTGTGCATGTAACTAATTTTGACATAGGTTTTAATTTCAGTAATTAGAGTAATTTAACAATTTTAATTAAAAAGTACACTTTATGGCCAGTAGTAGAGAAAGGAAAATGCCACTTCAAAAGACATTCTTTTTCACAGGGTTCCTACTGTGTCAGAAAATTACAGTATGTCCATCTTTTAATTTGTCTCAGTAATAATGGATTTCCACCTACACATATAATGTTTTCTCTATTTTTTTTTTAAGCTTGATGCTTCAGTGGAAATATATGATATGCTGCTGTGAGAGTGTTTTGCTACATAGTAGTATTAAATTGGTATAGAGAGCCGAGGAAATCTCAGAACAAGAGGAAGCAAGGAAACTCTCCGCGGCTCTATTGTAGTTAAGGTAGAGTAGCAATTGTGTGGTGTCAGGGTTTGTCTTTTAACTGTAGAAGTTGCCTCATTGCTTTTTGAGATATGTTTACTCTAGTTTTTTTTTCCTACTGTTTGCATAATTTACTTTGCTATTAACTACTTGAAGAACTACATTGTTTTTTTTTTTTTTTCCAATTCTGTCTTTTCTGGAATTTCAGATCTTTAATTCTTCTTTGTAGCATCTTAAAAACAATGCTTGCTAAATTTATATATTGAGCAACAGAGAGAGGAGGAGGGGGAGAGAGAACCAAGAGTCATGAATAATACTCTACTTTTGAGGAGCCAATTGCAAAATTGAGATAATATTCTCAATAGTATTCTCTTTATTTTCTCCAGCCTATCAAGTGAGGGAACATATTAAACCCCCAAAACACTGAGTGTTAAGGATTTTGCAAATTATCGAGCATTTGTAAATATTTCTCATAAAAAATTATTTGTTATACTCTTTGTCAGGGTCCTTGAACAAAAATTTAAACCATTTAAATTGTGTAAACCTTTTGAATCAGCAAATTTTCTTCTATTTATCTGTCCTGAATATATCCATAGATATGTTGAAAATTTTAACTGAACAGCTAAATAAAAGAAACACCTTAATGTTTAAAAGATTAGGTAATAGGATGGGATGAAAATATTAAAATGATATAGAAAACATTTAATGATATGAAAATATGTTAAGTATAGTTTAAGAGAAATGTACTCTGTTAAACTATGTATATTTACAATGCTCTCTTTTTAAATTCAACAAGGAGTGTTTTTGCTCTCTAAAATTACGGTACTGTTTCCTGTCTCCCACTCTGGTCTGAGCCATGAGCCATCATCACCCCTCAATCTCCAAACTCTCCCCTTGCTGTTCCCCTTTAATTTATTCACTACACAACTCTCAGAGTAATCCATTCAACTAAAACTCAGATTATCTCTCATCCTTTGTTCTCAAAATCTTGCAGTGGCTTCCCATTTTACTCAGAATAAAAGCTGAAGTTTTTAGAATTGTCTTAAGGCCCTACATGATCTAGTTCCTAGTTATCACCTCTATTTTCCTCCTCACTTATTCCTAAGTCACATAGGTCTCATTCTTTTTGTAAATGTCAATTCTCCTGACTGACAGAATTTACTCTATTTATTCCCTCAGCCTGAATCATTTTTACCCCAAATAACCAAATAGCTACCTCTCTTGTCACTTTCAAGTCTTTGCTCAAATCTCTTTCTCGATAAAATGTATGCTATTTAATTCTGCCACCACTCTTCACTCTTGTCATGACTACCCACTCTTCTCTTCCTGCTTCCTTTGTACATCCCCTTCCACTGTACTGTGTATTTACCTGCTCATTTGATGTGTTAATTAGTTCTTTATTGTTTGTCGCTCTGCTATAACGTAACTCCAAAAGGAGGGATTTTTGTTTTGTTTACTGTTGTATCCCAAGCAGCCAGAAGAGAGCCTATCTCATTGTAGACATCCAACAAATATTTGTTGAATGTCTACACAAATTTGTTCACAATGATAAGAGTCAGTGTTTTAACTAAAATGATATTAGATAAATGTGGTTGTCTCAAGGTGGCAAATTTATAGAATTTTGTAGTTGATCTGTAATAGTATTTTCAAAATCTATATTGTGAGCATGGATGTCAAATAAATAATCAGTTCCAGGAAGGAAGAATATAAGAGAAGATGAAAGAAAAGTGTTTGGTTTGGATTCCTTTCAATACTGGTATAAACTCGACCTCATTTTTGACAATTTTGTTTTCTCATTTTCTTCTTAATATTTGAATATTTATAAAATAATAATAGGTAGAAAATGATAACTTTCCAAAATATCTAAACAAGATAATTTCAAGAGAGCATATGTAATTCATCTTTTGTTACTAAATTTTAGAGGGATATCCATTATATTTTTCCATTACCCAAATAATTTGCCTAATTACCTTTTTTCCTCATTGTGCTTTACTATAACTAATACCAAGTGATTTTTTTATAGTGTATACTCCAGACAAAATCTCTCTGGACCAAGCTCTCTAACAATTAGAAATACAGTATCTGAGTTTTAAGTTAATTTAAAATATGATTCAAGGTAGACATCTTCAATATTTTTAGAAAAAATATAATTTTAAGTGACTGCTTTTATACTATTTTATGATTAGCCTATTATTTTCTCTAAAACATCAAGAATGTTTGAATATGTATTTAAGTTTATAGGCGAGATATCAGTTGAAGGTAATATTGTACATATTTACACAGACATAAAAGCTTTGTAAAATGTATATTTAATATATAAGGCAATATTGATTTCAAAAGCCTTCACAATTATAAATACTTTACCATCCAGCCATGAAACCTTATTGAGAAATGTAATGGTGTCTTTATTTTCTCTTACTCTAATTGAATAGTTTTTTAGTAATGGGCCATGTTTGGAAGGAGAAATTGTTAACTGCTGGGGTTCACAAGAGAAGATGATTAAAAGCATATGTTATAATCAGAATATTATCATAGATAAGAAGCAAAACAGAGATACTGATAACCCCCTCTGATTGCTTTCTATGATCTCACAGTTACAAATAAATAGAAGAAATAGAGTAAATAAATGTATTAACAGCTATTAAATATTAAATCAAAACTTTTTTTTCTCATTTGCAATGGGCTGTTTGTATTTCTTTTACATAAGATCCTATTTTTAATCCAAATGTACATTTTAATGAAATTCTCAATTTTTACTGTTAATATAATTCATTAACACAATCACTTTACATGAATGTGATCATACTTTTTTCATTCTTGCCTTAGGATAAATATTTAGAAGTGGTATTTCTTTTTAAAAATCCACACATTTTATTCTTCATTCATAATATCAGCATATCCTCCAGAAAATATTTATTAATTTATAATTCTACCAATACCACATCAGATGGTTTGAATCCTCAAAAATAGACCTGGGTATTTTTAAATACTTTCTATAGATAAAAATACCACACTTACTTTGCATTTCTGTCTTTATTAGTAAATGTGACCATCTTTTCATATATTTAATGCATATTCATATTCATTTCTGTCTCATAGCAATTTTCAATTTTTATCATGTGAGTAATCTGACCTTAGCGACTTCTTCAGTATGTCATGTCTATTAAAATAAATATAAACATACACACACAGGGACCCATGAAATAACCACGGGTTAGGTAAAGAACATCTCTAGCATCCCGGAATGTTCCTTATTGCTCCTTCCTAGTTCATACTTCCCCAGAGGTTACCATTATTCTGATTTCTATCACCATCAACTACTTTAAGCTATTCTTGAACATGATAAAATGAGACTACAGTAGTCCCCTGCCTTATCCAAGAGGACATGTTCCAAGACCTGCCAAACACTATGTACTATGTTTTTTTCCTATACATACATAGCTTTGATAAAGTTTAACTTATAAATTAGGCACAGGAAAAGATTAACAATAACTAATAATAAAATAGAGCAAATGTAATAATGTACTGTAATAAAAGTTATATGAATGTGATTTTCTCTCAAAATACCTTATTTACTGCACTCACCTTCTTGTGATGATGTGAAATGGTAAAATATGTGATGAATTGATGACGCTGAGTCGGCAATTCATCAATCACAACTCAGGTTTTCCCACTCTGATACTGATTCCTGTGTCAGTTTCTGCTTGGGGATTTCTGCACTATTAGTGATTCTTTGTATCTGCCTGTCTCTCCAATTTTGGGAGCAACAGTTTGCCCTGTGACCTAAGTTTTCTGACAGATCTAAAGAGAGTTGATTTTTCAGTCTGTTCAGCAACTTACTTATTGTTAGGATAGAGTGATGACTTCTAAGATCCTTATATGCTGGACCAGAAACCAGAAGCCATCTGAAATACATTTTGGATCACTGTAAAGAGCTCTGAGCAGTCCAAGAGAAATATGACTCCTGCAACAACCATAAAGCTCTAGCGTGGCAACAGTTGGCCTTAGGTAAAATAGGCCACAGCACCAGCAAAAGTCCATCTTGTTGGCTATAGCTTATGCTTGGAGTGTACATTATGCTACATATAAAACTAAATAGAAGATATTTTAACTGAAGTTTGGTGGCTTCCATAAACTGAAAAATAGTAGAATTAAAATTGACTTGATGATGTTATTTATGGTTCCAAATAATATACTGTCTTCTATATCAGTTAGATACTTGAATTGGTTTATAACATATCAGAACAAACAAACAAACAATATTCCAGCTCAAGGTCTGTGAGCATAATTCTAAATGCAACTGAGTAAATAATGAGTAGAACCTATTAAAAGCCATCCTGAAAAAATATCTGTGGTAGACACCTTCTAAAATAGTTCCCAATGATTCCTGCCTCCTGATATCCATGCCCTTGTGTTGTCTCTTCCCTTTGAGAGTGGTTACACTTATGTGAAAGAGAAGGAAAAACTGTTATTGTACCTAAAGAGCAGGAGACAGACACACGAAATGGCAGATGCAGCTTTTTGCATCAGCTTTCTGATAAGCTGATGCCAATCACCTGCTTTACTATCGAAATGCAGCTGAGATTTTCAGAGGTGGCTTCCTGTGATTTTGGTCTTTCAAGATTTCCTGAAAGGTCAGTTTCTCTTTGACACGTGATGGTCGTAAACATCTAATTTGCTTTATTAAATCATTTCTTGCTAAAATATATGTGATTTATATGTATATGAAACAGTAACTGATGAATAATTTTTCATCATGATGTAGAATAAAGATGTCCACAGAAATGCTAGCCTGAGCAGTGTGAAATATCTAATTATCTGGTAGCTGTTATATGTTGTGGGAAGAAAACTCTGAAAGCCACTTTTGTTCTTAGTTTGCACTCCAGCATTTAATAAATCTGATGGAGCTGAAAGACTGACAACATGACAAGAAGAGGTTGAGTGTGAGAAATTGGAAGAAAACGATTTCTAAAAGGCTAAGGAGAGGGCAAGGAAAGGGATGCTGTCCAGGAGACCCACTGAACACAGTGAAAAGCCATCTAGATACCACTGGGATAGAGAACTGAGCCCTTCTGATCATCATAAGAAACTGAGAGAAGAGAACATTTGAGTAAGGAAGAAGAGACATTTTAAACTGTTCAACTTCACTCCTCTAGAATAGGCAAGAAAATAAAAATTGAAGCTTCAATATCACATTTTATTAATTCTTCTCTCTCCCATGCTGCCATAGATAGATAGGTTCCTCTTTCTAAATAGGACATTACTTCAAGACTTGGCTAGTTAGTTGTCAAAGATAATAACCCCTTAGTATTGTTTAACCAACTAGAGTTCTATATTGAATTTTAGGGGGCGCAACTTTGTTTTACTTAATTTACTTCTTGAAAATGACTATAATTGACAATAAAGCTGAAAAAATGCATGTAAAATTTATTCCTGAACTTTAAAGCATCGCATGTACATTTTGTTACACTATGAACTCTTTAAAGACATAGCTCTTCTAGTGTGTAAAGTATTTTTTTTGATATATACAAAATAAGTACTTGTTAAAGATGTGTTAAATAAATAAGTGCTCCAAAAAGAACTCTTTTATGAATAGAGAAGGCAGATATGCATGCTCTTTGCACCTCCAGAGTTTTGGGATGAAAACATGTTGCTTCTAACACTATAAACACATATATTTCTTCATGATGGATAGACATTTTTTAAATTAAAAACAATATTTCAGTACAAGTGCCTTGGTGATCATTAAAAGAGCGACACAAAAATAGATATGATAGGTGCTACATTTCGAATTGTGTGGGTTGAGAAATTTTTGGGATAAAAAATTATAGTCTTTTGATGGATTTTATGTTTGTTAATCTAGAGCAATTTAACCATATATCTAAATAACTATGTCACTTTCTATATATAAATGTATCCAGAGACTTATGCATTTAATATATTTGTTCCTAAGAATATATTTACTCTTATGTTCAAATACATTTTATTCAGAGGGAGAAATTGTTTGGTACTATATATTTAATCATTCCAGCAACTTTCACAGATAAAAGCAGCACAACCTTTAAAAAAAAAAAAAAAACTTGCAGACTTAATTTTTCACAGTGAAAGGCATAAAAATAAGCTTAATGAAGATAATGCAGATGATTATAATAATATATGAGTATGGAGAAAATAAATATCTAATGCCAGTTATTTAAATTAAATATAATTGACAGTCAATTACACATGACACAATCCTAAGTATGCTTATAAACAAAGATACAAATAATTCATCTAATATCCCCACACATTTAAAAAAGCCATTCTGAAATAGTATCACACTGAAACTCAGGAAGATATGATTTTATAGCAAATGACATATAATGGCTCTTTTTAAGCTTCTCATCATACATCACATTATCACATGTTAAGCAAGTTCTTTTGAATGCATGGCTATAGACTCAAAAGAATGACTGAACTGTTGGTTCCCCTGGGCTTTTGAAGTCTAGACAAGGGTGCACCTCCAGATCTTAGGTAAACACAAGCAAAACATACAAATAAGACAAAAGCAAGTCTCAAGATACCAGGCACATTTTTTTCAAATGGAAATATTTATTTGTTCAGCACTGAGGAAATATTATTACATATCTATCCTAAGCAAAGCACTGTGCTAGACATTGTAGCAAGGCAGAAATGGTTTTGTTAATAGAACTAATATATTTTTGTAGATGATATGAAATACAGGTTGAAGTTCATTTTCTCTTACAAAATTACACGTTTAAAAACCATTTATTGAAATGCTATCCTTTTTTCCAATTAAATGCCTTGCATCTTTGTCAAAAAAACAGTTTCACTTATCTTAAATACTAAAATCCCTATTCTGTTCTATTAATATATTTATTTTTGTGCCAATAACACACTGTCTGGATTACTATAGTGGATCTTGAAATAAACTTTGAAATAAAGTAGTGCTCCCTTCTAATCCTTTCAGATGCTTTCTTTTATCCTGGCCTTGGAAAGTCTCATCAGATCCATTGGCCATCGATATTTTCTGAATATGTCAGCAGTTCTGCTACCATTGTCTAGAGTACTCTCTCTGTGAAGCTCTTTCTCGGATACTCTGCCCTGCAAATTCCAGCCTCCTTGGTTTCTCTAGACTCTTAACTATTCAACTCAGGGAATCTGTCAGGCTCCAACTGGGATCCCCCCTGTAATATTTCTCAAGGAAATAAGCTGGTACTATCACGGTGATCACCTCAGTAGGTATTTAGTACTATTTTATATCATAAAAAACATTAATAGAGCAACTAAAATAATAATAATGCAACCAACACAAATTTAGACAAAGCAGCAGAAGAGGGTAGATGGACTTCTTCAAAGTAATGAAATATAATTGAACATAATCCCTATAGTTAATAAAAAGATATAAATTTGTTTAATTTATATCTGAAGATGATAAGATGGTAAAAGACCTAGATAGTAGCCTTCTTGGTTAACAGAATTGGAAGTTCTCTATGTAGTTAGAGTCAGCTTGAGAAAAAGGTATTCTTTCATAAAATAAAAGTTTTAAGGACAGATGTGGATAGATATTTGAAATCATGATAAGAAAATGCTCAGTTGTATGTAATCCTTAATATATACATATTTAAAAAAAAGTATTTACTTTTTGAATTGAAATCAAGATTTACCACTAGCTCATTTACTATTCAAGTCTCCTACCCCCAACAATCCACTTGAGTATGCTGATTTAAATAATATATGTTCTAAATAACAAGTTTAACACAAACCTTAGTAGCATTAGGATATTGAATAATGTTTTTTTAATTTAAAATTAGTTCTTTAAGGCATTCAATCTACTGATAACACCTGCTTTATGGGCTCTGATGGATGGCTAAAATGTTAAGAAATAACAGAAAAATGTTCAAAAATATTAAAATTTTCAATTTTAAAAAGGCAAAGAAAGAGAATATTCATGGGAATGTGAAATCATCAAAATATTTTTTAGAAAGAGAATAAGAAAATATCAGCTAATCTAATTATTACACTTTATTATAAGCTGTTGTTATTACGGCTTTCCTACAACATCATTTTTTACTGCTTTTTGGAAAAGATTGAAAATTATATTTATTGGGTGAATCTTCAAATTAGTGAATACTTGCAGCTTGATTGGATTGCATATTTCACATTAAAACGTACTGATACAGATACAATTATAGAATTTATTAAAATTTAATTCTATTTCAGAGTCAGCTTCTGAAATCAACATAATTAAATATTACTAATAATATTCAACACAGTAGAAAAATACTACAACTATTATACAACAGAAATAGAATTAAATACTCTCAATTATTTATCCAATATTTCAAAACACTAATTATTATAGTTTATTAATAGTTGCTACTATTTACAATCACAAACAATATTCCTTGCTAGATAGAATGTCTTAGGAACTTGACATAACCTACCATAAAGCCACTTAATAGAACACTGAACTCTTAATCCAGTTAGAGCAGAGAAGTGATCTGACATTGCATTACTCCCTAGGATAGCAATCTGGGAACCATGAAAAAAATAAAAAGAAAATTCAGTTTTAATGTAAATGAATATATTTAGCCCTAATCTCTTCATAAATACATTTCAAAAGAAGAAATATACTGAAATATCTAGTAAAGAGAAAATATATGCAGAGGAAATGAAGACGTAACTCCTCTTCCATTGCTGCCCTTGTGTAGTTTCCTGTTCAGAAATAACACCTCTTCTTGGTGTTATTTCTTCGAAAACAATGTTTATGATTTTATAGCTTCAGAAAGAAAATATGATGTCAATAGTAGTACTAGTATATTGGGACTTTTTTTCTCCATAATGGAAATGCTTGGATATTCAGTCACGAACCACCTAAAAATGGGGATACAGTCTGAGAAATGTGTCATTAGATGATTTCATCCTTTTGTGAATAGCATAGAGTGTACGCAAATTGAGAAGGAATAGTCTACTATGCACCTAGGTTATATGTATGGTATAGCCTTTGGCTCTTAGGCTACAAATCTGTACATTATGTTCCTGTACCAAAAAACATGAGATTAAATCATGCAAAGAGAAAATGATGCAATCAAGGAACATGATAAACATGAGATGTATAAGGCTGCGGCTGCTGGCATAATATGGCATACTGTTTGATAGCAAACTTTCTATAAGTAGAAAGGATGCACTCTAAAATAACAATAAAAAGTATAGTTGGCCCTTAAACATGTGGGTGTTAGGAGTGTTGACCTCCCATGCAGTTGCAAATTTTCATATAACTACAGTTGGCCCTCCATATACGAGGATTCCCAACTACAGAGTTTACCCTTGAACAACGAGGGTTTGAACTTGGAAGGTCAATTGACTTGCACAGATCAGTTGAAAAAAAAATTGTGTATTAATGGTCCCATAATTCAAGCCCATGTTGTTCAGGGGTCAACTGTATAGTACAGCTCATATGTAAATCAGTAACATGGTTGTTTATTATCATTATCAAGTATTACATTCTATGTATAATTGTATGTGCTATATGTTTATAGACTGGCAGTGCAGTAGGTTTATTTACACCACAAAGATGTGAATAATGCATTGCTGTACCATGTTATGATGGCTATGATGTCACTAGGCAATAGAAATTTTTTCAGCTCCACTATAATCTTATAGGGCCATCATGGTCCAAGCAAAGCAATTCACTGTTATACAATATAAGTGCTGCATGTTTTATTCAACCATCGAGTAACAAAATTTGAGAAAGACCTTTATCAGACATAGAGAAACTTCTAATAACCTAAACTGAAGAGCACACGCAGAAATGTATTCCTCTCAGCACTATGATAATCATGGCCAAAAACGTGAGGAAAAAGACCCAACTACACTATGCATTTACTACTTGCTCTGGGTGGTTTAAACAATTCATTATTAATTAATTAATTAAAGAAATATTATTAAATATATAATTTGAAAGTGAGTGGCGAGTCTGCAAGTGTTGATGCGAAGATAGCTGAAGAATTTTTGGAAACTCTAGATAAGCTGATTTCTGAAAAAAAAAAAATTACTTGCCAGAACAAATATTCAATATGAATGAAAGCCCCTCTATTTTTGGAAACAGATGCCTGAAAAAACTTTCATCCATATGGAGGCCAAGTCAATGCCAAGCTTCAAGGCTTTTAAGGACGAGATAACAGTCTTGCTTGGGGGCAATGTTGCAGGCTACAAATTGAAACCCTTTATGATCCAGTATAGTGAGAAACACAAGGCCTTCAAGTGTATCAATAAGCACACACTGTGAGTGACCACAGGAGCAATAAGGAGTCATGGGTGACCCATCTCCTCTTCCAAGATGTCCTCATGAATTGTTATTCCAGGAATTGGTGAAGCGCCATATAGAGAATAATATACCTTTCAAGGTTTTGCTTATTGTTGATAATGCTCTCACAATCCTCCTTTTATTGGTGATCTTCGTTCCCATATCACAGTGGTGTTTCTCCCTCCAAATACCACATCCTTGATCCAACCAATGGATTAAGGTTTTATAGCAGCTTTTAAGGCCTACTACCTGAGTAGAACCTTTGTCAAGACTATTGCTGTAACTGAGGAAGACACTGATACAAACGAGGAAGGATTATAACATCTATGACTGCATCTAAAAAACCTAATTTGGGCTTGGGATAATGTCCCTAAGAAGTCTATGAATGGCATTTGGGAGAAGCACTCAAGTGGTTCTTCCATGACTTCCAAGGATTTGCCAGGTATGAAGAGGTTGCAAAAATCAACAAGGCTATTGTAGAGATGAAAAACAACTTAACCTAGGTATGCATAAAAATGACATTGAGTTACTCCTAGAGGTAGTTTTTGAGGAACTGATAATGAGGAATCCTTGGAACTAGAACAGGAACACATAACTGAAGAAAAGACAAAAGAAAAGAAAACTACAGAAGAAGAAAAAGAAAAGAAATCTCAAAATTTCACAGTGGAGTATTTAGCAGAAGCTTTTGCAGACTTCAACAAGACCCTTAAAGGAAAGAGAGAGAGAGAGAGAGAGAGAGAGAAAGCAAGCAAACCACCAGAGACATATTTCTGTAAAGAATGACACCACCTCAAGAAAATTCTCAGGTAGGTCCTTTAAGAGGTAGTCCAGAAAAAGGCACTGTTAACATAGGAGATGACAGCTCCATGTTAGTGGCCAGATGACCGTCTAGTGGAACAAGATGTAGAGGTAGAAGGCAGTGATAGTGATGATCCTGATCCTGTGTAGGCCGAAGCTAATGTGTGTGTTTGTTTCTTAACTGTTAACAGAAAAAAGTTTAAAAAGTAAAATAAATAAATAAATACATACAATTTAAAAATAGGAAAAAATCTTATAAAATAAGGATATGAAGAAAATATTTTTGTACAGTTGTATATGTATTTGTGTTTTAAGCTAAATGTAATTATGAATGTCTAAAGTCAAAAAATTAAAAAGTTTATAAAATAAAAAAGTTATAGTCAGCTAAGGTTAATTTATTACTGAAGAAAGAAATTTTTAAAATAAATTTAGTGTAGTCTAAGTGTACAGTGTTTATAAAGTGTACTGTAGTGTCCTAGGCCTTCCCATTCTCTCACCGCTCACTCACTGACTCACCCACAGCAACTTCTAATCCTGCAAGCTGCATTCATGGTAAGCGCCCTATATAGTGTAATATTTTTTATCTTTTATACTATATATTTTACTGTACCATTTCTATGTTTAGATGTGTTTAGATACACAAAGACCTACCACTGTGTTACAGTTGCCTACAGTATTCAGTACAGTAACATGCTGTACAATTTTAGAGCAGAGAAACAGGCTTTACCATATAACCTAGGTGTGTAGTAGGCTATACCACTCAGGTTTCTGTAAACGCAATCTATGCTGTTCACACAACAACAAAATTGCTTAATGATGCATTTCTCAGAATGAATCCCAGTCATTAAGTGGTTCATAGCAATATCCAAGGGACAGAGATGGGGGTCACTGATTCTGAGAAGCTGAGTAACTTGGACTAAATACCATAAGTATGCAACAAGATCTGGAATTTGTATACAGGCCTCAGACATCAAAGCTCGTACTCTTTCCACACAACTGCCTTTCTTGTTCAAAGTTCCTTTTTGTGTGTGTAAGAAAACAATTCTTAGAGAGAAGAAGGTTGATTTGTTCCAAATCACATCAAAAATCTTTCAGCTACTTCAGCTGTCACTAATGATGAGATCTATGAAGTCAGTTGAAATTATGGATTGTAATTCTCTTTCCCCTCATTTCTGCTCTTCACTAGATGGTAGTGGCCAGATGACCGTCTAGTGGAACAAGATGTAGAGGTAGAAGAGAAATTCTCACAAATGTTTGGGTGTTTTTATAGGAGTAGGAAATTTTTTCGAATTTGCCTCTCACCAACTTTGATTTATACTCAATTTTAAAACACATGAGTCTAATTCTTCTCTCTCTAGTGGGAGGATGTAGCTGCCATAAATCCTTGATATGGCCAAATCCTTGGCTGCTTACATAAAGGAAAGAATCGTCCTGAGTTGCATGACGTGTAATACCATATCAAAAGCAGAGAAAATGTGACAGAAGGTTCTCTAATGTCCTGTAGCACAGAAAGGTATGGGGCACGCTTTCATTATCAGGGAGAAATTAAGTTAATTCATTTGTAGTACTAAAATTGCATAAAGAAGAAACTGTTTTCCTTTAAAGATCTAACCATAAGCAAAACCAGTGGAGCATTTTTCTCACCAATGAAATCCGAGTAACATCAATTATAACTGCTTGGAAATAATTATTCTAATAATCATGTAATACACTATTAAGATGGATATCAGTTTTTCTCATCTGTATTAAAGAAATAAGGAGTGTGGCTTTTCTAAAACATGAAAAAAATTGAATTTGAAATTTAAAACTATAATTGAAATTCAAATAAGAAACTGAAAGTCTGATGAATATGACTTGGATCATGTTTGAAATATCAATATGTTTTATGAATAAATACAGAATATCCTCAATAGGAAAATAGGCAAGAGAGAGTGCCAAATCCCAACCACTAGACTACCAAATTGTACACTTTAAATCTATACAATTGTATCAACCTATGTCACCCTCATAAATTTAATTAAAAAAAAATGGGCAAGTTGAATGGCCACGTAAAAGAAAACATAAAGTTACAAATAATTAAACCTAATTAATCAGGAAAACATAAATGTGATAAGCTACAATAGTGGCTAAAATTAAAATAAAAAAATTAAACATTAATCCAGTCAATAGCTATTTCCTATTTAAGATTTCAGCACAAGTTTTATATATATATATATATATATATATATATATATATATATATATATAAATTGTAACCTTTATCTCTGTCACTTATTACGTTGCTTCATGTGCTTTGTCTATCTTAAAGTAATATATTTTCTGAGTTATTTTTTAGATTATCCCAGCCCACAACATCTACTCTTTCCTCTAAACACCTGATACTTTCAATTGCAGTACAGTATGTTTCATCAATTAATATGCATAATCTTTTATTACAGTTAGGTTGATTTCTTTTGTCTAAGATGTTATGCTCTTCAAGCTGTTTTAGATGCATCTTATGTTGCTCCTGTAGCTTCAGTAATACAATATTGAGCATAAAATATTTGATTAAATGTGTTTTTAATTGATATCTATCACTGTGTTTAAGCAAATGCATTTTGCAATCTAAAATGTATTTCTTACAGTAAGAGGATTATTAAAACAAAAAAAAATGTATATATATTTTCCACCCACCATATCAGTCATTTAATTTTATGGATGAGAAATTAGAAATTTACAGAGGTAAATGGCTTTGTCCAATATCACATAGCAAGCTATTGGCAAAATTATAACTTCGATACAGGTCCATAGATTTTAGGCCACTGTTCCATGAAAATTAATAAACACGTTCAATAAAAAAGACAATTTTTAAAAAAGAGCAACTTGATTATGACTCCAGCAATTTGTTTTTCCTAGAAAGCAAGCTACTGTTTAATGTCTATGTCCTTCTTGTGGTATATGGTGCTGAATGTTAGTTGACAAACTTAGCTGCAGAAAAGAGGTAATAAATAATACAAAGAAAAATAAAACACAGGAATAACAATATCTCCCTGTGGTATAATATACATGGCAAAAAACTTGGACAGCCAAAAGGATAATAGATCTTGTAGAGACACCTAGAATGCAAAATGTAGTGTATTAACCAAGAAGCAAAGGAAAACAGATGGGCATTTTGTATTTTCTATTGTATTCGTAAGAACCTACTTGAATGACAACACAATAACCTAACTTAATAGCAAAATACTGTAATAATAACTGTATAAAAAAGAAAAAAATGTTCTCGTGATATAAAGTAGTGTAATCAGAATTTATGATTAAGGAGAAATGAAGAAGAGTAGAAAAAAGTTCATATTTAGTATGTGACAGAATTGCCAGATATATATGCATTCCCTTACATTTTAATAATATCTTTACTATACTACCAAAATCATGAGACTTTTTTTTTTATTTCCTCAAGTACAAACTGCATAAAATCATTTGGTAAGATGTTGGGGTGTTGGTATAGGTAGAATTTTATTTTGAATTACTTTCCTTTTCAATAAATACTTTTCAATATATAGTGCATATTATTCATATTTTACCTATATTCATATTTTATCTCCTTTTTGTTTCTAGTTGCCTTTAAAATAATCATTATAAAAGTTAGCTCAAGAAAAATGGTAGTTAACAAAATCAAGAACTAAATTAGCATCTGTGAAAAGCAAAGTAAATAACATGAGAAATGAATGTTAGATACTGAGATGATGAGATTGAGACAATTTTTTAAATGCAATCCATTGAAGAAACTTGGGAAGAAGAATAGATTATAATTTTGCCTACTAGGTTGAAAAATTATTATTTTTCTGAATTAGAGCTTAAATAGATTTAGGAGAAAAGACCCAATAAATAGAAAGTAGACAGGTTTCCATGACTCTAAAATTACATATACATGTATGAAAAATTTAGTAGGTCTTTGGATAAAGAGAGCAAACAGCAAATTAATCATTTATTTTTAAAATAACAATCTTTCGCATTTGTAATTGTAGGTTTATACAGATTTC
This sequence comes from Pteropus medius, assembly GCF_902729225.1. Taxonomy (NCBI): domain Eukaryota; kingdom Metazoa; phylum Chordata; class Mammalia; order Chiroptera; family Pteropodidae; genus Pteropus; species Pteropus medius. Next base: position 10,997,049 of record NW_024355205.1, read on the forward strand.
AAATCAAACAAGTTTAAACTACCACTTTACTATATAATCAATTACTTTTTTTGATTAAATTTGTGTTATGCAGCATTATGTGGTTTGCACTGCATTATCAGTAATGTCATTAATGGATTTTTTAATTTAATATAATAGAATAGAATAATACTTTCTCTTAGATGGATCCTAGGCCAAATTCTTCATATTAGTCAGTTTTAAAATAATATTATTTTCCTATTCTGATAAACATAAGCAAACATTTATTTTGTGGCAAGCTATAAAAATAGTAAATCAGTTCTTTAAACCAATGGGTTCCTCTATTCAAACTGACTCAGTCGTATGAGAGCCTAAGGTGATGATGGGGGTTATGTGTAATCTCTTACCATGTCCAGGTTATTCTCTTTGGGCTAGAGTAGGACATCATTATTTTTCCTACAAGCTCAAGTAAGGCTATTGGCTACAGTCTGAATCAAGGGTCCAGTTGTCCCAGTGATGCTCTGATATTGGATAAAGGCAGCCCATATTTCACTCTGCACTGAAAGATATAAATACTTCTAATTCTTATTTAAAAATTGTCTTTGACAAGCCCTTAAAAAATAAGAAAATCAAGCTTTTAATTTTATTAATTCATTAAGGAATATCTGGATAAAAACAACAAATCATATTTGCGTAGCCTTGATGTATTCCATGATTTATCAGCTGTGATTTTATTAGCAAACTTACTCAGTTTTAACAAGACCTCATGCCAAATTCACTGGCTCTAGAGAATTATGTCACATACTAGTATTGATAGAATACTCTAAATTCTTTTGCTAATATATACAGAGAACTCTCAGGCTTTGCTTTTAGTTACTAACTGATCTTCCTAACCTCCAAATTACATTGAAGTCATAATGGCCATGACTTTTCAGTATAAGCTTTTGAAAATTAATCAAGATTATCAAATGTAGTTCCTTCCGGATTTTGCTAAGCCAAACATATTCTTTTTGATGTTTATGACATATATAATACTGCTCCTCTTTTCATTTAATGAGTCATTTTCAAGTTTGAAGTTATAATTAACATTTGCATATATAATAAAAAACTCATTTTTTCATAACAAACGTTTGCAAGGTTTACTTTTTAAATACTGTTGTTTTACTAGACGATCAGTCAGATAAACAACAACAAAAAAAACTATGTCTTTGGTGCCTCTGTTATGTTCATTCCCCTCTAAACACATCATCAGCATTTATCTTTGAGAAAAAAAAAAGAAAACTGCTAGTTTTTACCTTGAGGTTAAACAGAATTATAAGATTAAGAAAAAAAAAAGGAGAAGGAATGGGTATTGAAAAATATTATCAATTTATAAACTAAACCAGAAGACATAAGGAATTTGATTTATAGACTGCTAGATTTAGAATATATCATTATTTTATTCACTTAAACATCATTTAAACAAATATGTACTTGGAAGGTATTATATATCGGGCTAGTCCAAACTTTTTATTCTAAAGTCAAGAAAACTTAGAATCATAATTATTAAGTGACTTGCTCAAAGTACACTTCTAATTTTGTAAACTGGTAATATTTTTGTTTTAAAGTTTTCATTTGATTTAATCATAGTTTAATTTAAATTAATTTTAATTCAATTTTTAATTCTAAGTTCATTTTGATAAAATTATTTCTAATGCTCTTCCTCCAAAAAACCTACACAAGGTTTACATTTGCTATTTTGAGCTATCTAGGAGGCTATTTTTGCCCTTGCTTTTGTACTAATAAGATGGTATTTGTAACCAAGGAAATACCTGGACCCTATCTAAGAAAGTTTTACAGCATAAGTATGATCAAGGATGCTATCTAAGCATTTTTGTTTAGATGACATTGTAGCAACATCTGTTGATTCCCTATTACCTTGAAAAGTCATCAAGCACTCCAACTGTCATTTAATCTCAAATTCAGCCTACAAACAAATATGTAGTTTTTACTAGAAAGTGGAGAAACAACATTATAATTTGCTCAGGCTGGATAATCAATAAGCAGCTAAGGAAAGTGACAGCTTTCCAGTTAAGGTTATCTTTCAAGCTAAAATGTACACTGAAAAGTCTGAATCAGAGTTTATAGTTTCGCATATCATCAGTAGGCCAATACCTTCTGGTTTTATATTTTTGACTATACTCAGTTAAATTTTGGACCTATACTCAATATGTAATTAATAGAAGTGGACCCCAAGGAAGAAAGAAGCTATGACCTTACCTATGGCTAATACTTTGAGTTTATTTATATTTTTAATTGATCCATTTTGTTAAAGGACTAAAAGAAATCAGCATAGGTCACTCCAAAATATGCCTCTTTGACATAAAAAACTATTTTGAGCTGAAGGTAATTAAGAAGCGTCTCTACCCTCCACTTTTTCTATATAAAGGCAAGATATAAATTTTCCTTTGCTGGAGATGATGCTATTCTTAGTCCCAAGACAGCATCAGAGGAATCTGCAAACCAAATCTTACTCAATTAGTTTTCCCCTTCCTATATATTTAACTTCACACAGTTCACTGCCCTTGGAAGCCTTAAACTGCTTTCCTTTGTCTTGTCATTCTCTATATATATTGTTCTTGTTGAGATGCTATAAGCTTGCATTCTAAGCCATCTCTTTGATTTACTCTTTCCCTGAGTCTTGTCTATGCATAGAAGAGACATACCATGTTAATATACTTCAATTTGTTCTTCTCATGCCAATGTCTTTTGTGACAGGGGGCCAGGTCAAGAACTTAGAAGAGTAGAAGGAAAAGGATTTTTTCCTCCCCAACAGGATATTGGAACTCCTCTTATTGAGGATTTTACTTTTTCGAAACCCATAAAATTGAAAAGTTCACAAGCTAAAGTCAAAAATAAGAACAAAGACAAAAGCAATGAAATTTGAGTCTTCATAATAAAATTGTCTAAGTGGTGTGAAAACTATTTTTTTAATAAATTATAATAGAGATAATGAAATTGGGGTGAAAGAAGAAATACATTAGTAATCTTAAAAATGCTTTAAAAACATCAGTTTCATATTATTCAGATACTGCTATTTTAAAATAATTATTTTTAAAGAAAGATACAGTCCTCATTATTATTTGTAATTTGCTTTTCTTAACTTAGGGACAAATATTTCTGCTTATGAAGAAAACTATCTTATAAATTATTTTGACATTATTTTTATTTTATTAATTTTAGGCAAAATTTAATATAATACCCTTTAAAATAAAAATGTATAGCACTATCTGATGTGAGTAAAATTGTTTCTATTTCTTCTTTCTTGCATATCTATATAAATATGACAATATGAAAATATTTATATGGAGTATGATATGGTATCAAGCATAGCTATAAAATAAAACCATTCATGTTGTTCTTAAGAAGAAAAATTATTATCAGTAGTATTCTCTCCTCCCCAACTGCATCTCAATTCTTTTCTACCCATAAGTAGCCCCACTACCATATATTTTGTCTTTTATATCCTTTACTTTTTAATATACGTATGTACTTGATTTTTTTGCTATTTCTGTACATTTCTCTGTTGCTCATTTTATTATTTTAAAATGGGCATATGATATTTATGTTGAAGATCTGAGAAATATGTTCGTTTGGCTCTAACAGGGGAGGAGAAATAATAATTGTGAAATATATCCAAGTTCTTCTTGTTAACAAAAGCCTACTCTCCAGCGACAAACCTTTACCATAGCCCGTCTCTGTTGGAGGAAGGGCATTCCTCCCTATGTAGTCCATTATAGCCTTGTTATTTTACCAAAGGGCAAAAAATATAGTTAACAGGAGTTAGAGCTTCAAGGAAATAGATCAGGAACACTGTAGTCAGGGATTGGTGTAGGAGGAATGAGGGAGAGGAGGAGACTATATCACTGAAGAAACACTTATGAAGTTTGCAGCCCAGAGATTCAGCTTGTCAAAAAGAATAAGATATTCTCCCCAGCACCTCTCCCCAACACCTCACTGCCACATCAACAGGGCTCTGGATTAGTGACTTAAGACAAAAAGTTCTGGAAATTGGAAATGTCACATATTGCTGGTAGAAAAGTAAAATGGGGTGTATCCACACTGGGAAAAAGTTTGGCAGTTCCTCAAAATATTAAATATGGTATTACCATATTTCCTTGTAATTCTATTCCATATATTTAAATATGGTAATACCTTGTAATTCTATTCCATATATTTAAATATGGTATTACCATATTTCCTTGTAATTCTATTCCATATATTTAACATGTTCACACACTGTACAAGGATGTTCATAGTATCATTTTTCGTAATAGCCAAAAAGTGGAAACAACCCAAATGTCTATTAACTGGTAAATGGCTAAGTAAAATGTGTTATGTCTATATAATACAATGCTCTTAGGCCATAAAAAGGAATAAGTATTGATACATGCTACAGTATGGATGAATCTTGAAGACATGATGCTAACTGAAAAAAGCCAGAAACAAAAGGCCAGATACTGTACAATTCCACTTATATGAAATTTCCATAATAGTCAAATGCAAAGACACAGTAAGTAGATCAGTCGTTGCTAGCAGACGCATGATAGAGGAAACTGATGGTAACGACTAATGAATTTGGGTTTCTTTTCAGGGTGATAAAATGTTTTCAAATTAAATAGTGGTGATGGTTGCACCACTATTGAAATATACTAATAACCAGTAAATCCTACCCTTTAAATTGGTAAAATTTAGTAATAATGTGACTTTTATCTCAAAAAGTTTTAAAATTTTTGAAAGAGCTGCGAGTCACAGACCCTTTATAAGGAAGCATATTTAGGGAAGCCAAAAGAAAGAGATGAGAAAACAAAAAGGTCACTAGAGGAATTTGAAGCCTTTGACACACACACATTATAGTAAAAATTAAATACAGTTCTTTTGTCAGATTAACATAAATTCACATACCATAGGGCTATTTACCTATTTGCCCGATAAACAATGCCTGGTTTTCAACAAAAATGTGCAAGGCATATCAAACATATTAAGTAAAAGATTTCATAAATAAATAATACATGTTTAAAATTCTGTACCATTCTGAGTAGTTTGATGAAATCTCATGATATCCTGCTTTGTTTCACCCAGAATGTGAATCATCCTTTTGTCTAGTTTGTCCACACTATATACATGCTACCTGCCTATCGCTCAGTAACCATCTTGGTTATCAGATCCACTGCTGAAATATTGCAGAGTTTGCATTCAAGTAACTCTTCTTTTAGTTAAAAATGGTCGCAAAGCGCAATAGTGATCCTGGCAATTTGGATATACCAAAAAGGAGCTATAAAGTGCTTTCTTTAAGTGAGAAGTATGAATGTATAGGAAAGACTATAATAGTTCAGTATTATCAGAGGGTTTAAGAATCCAGTGAGGTCTTGGAATGTGTACTCCATAGCTAAGGGGAGACTAACGTACAAAGAAAGAAAAAAAGAAGAAAATGTCAAAGAATTATGTAACAATTTCAAAAGGCATAATATAAATTGTGATTATTAAAAAAAAAGAATGTATCAGAAGAAATAATTAAAGCATCAATGTAGAGAACTTTCCAAAATTAATGATGGACACCAAACTACACATCTAGGAAGCTAAGAAGACAACTAGTAGAATAAATACCTAAACCAAACCAAACAAAGCAAAAACAAACAAATAGACAAACAAAGACAATAAAAACCCAGAAAACAACATCAGAAAAACATTCAGGCATATATTATGCAAACTGCAAAACAAAACAAAACAAAACAAAACAAAACAAAACAAAACAACACAGAGGCAAAGAGAAAAATCTTGAAAGAAGCCAAATGAAAGAATACCTTACCTCTAGAGAAACAAGAATAGAAATTATATCAAGCAAGACAAGAACAGAGAAAAAAATTTAATGTGTTGAAGAGAAAAACTCAACATCTCATAACTCTATATTCAATATTATCCTTCAAAAGTGAGGCAAAAATATAAACTATCATTAACAAATAAAAACTGAGAGAATTCATTGTCAGAACTTACCTGCAGAAAAAATGTTAAAAGTTCTTCAGGCAGATAGAAAATTGTACAGGTTACAAATTAAACTATATAAAGGAGGGTGTCAGAAAAGTAATAAATTAAGGTAAAACATGTTTTTCTTAATTGATTTAAAGATAAATTAAATGACAAGGTATTGGGTGATTATAGAATATGAACAAATGACATGAATGAGAAACTTGGCAAACGCTGCCTTAGCCAGATGATCAAAGTTTAGACTAACAGTGATATTAAGTGGATAGAATGTATACCTGATATGTTATGTTATGACCAATACTTTATCTCTATGGTCTTTGTCCCCAAAACCTATATTCCCAGTCTAACCACAAGAAAAATTTAAATTGATGAAAATTCTACAAAATTCCTGACCAACACACTTTAAAATCCTTGCAGTCACCAAAAATAAGGACTATCTGAATAACTGCCACATCCAAGAAGGGCCTAAAGAGACATAATGACTAAATGTAATGTAGTATTCTGGATGAAATTCTGGGACACAAAAGAAACATTAGGTAAAATCTAAGGAAATCTAAATAATGTGTGGAGTTTTAAAACAATGCATCATTACCAGCTTATTAGTTGTGATAAATATACTGTACTAATATAAGATGTTAATAATAGGCAGAGATGGGTATTAGATATATAGGAACTCTCCCTACTATCTTCACAATTTTTGGAAAATATAAAACTAGCCTAAATTAAAAGTTTATAAAAATAAATACTACAATATTCACTAACCTCGTAAATACTTTGTGTTCCTTTTGTATTGAGAATACATATAACCCATAAATAGCATTAGAAATCTAATTTTAAACTTATGCTTGACTGAACTATATATTTGTTCATGTTAAAACAATTTACACAAGAATCTCCTCTGATTTGTAATCCTGGGTTAAAGATATGAAAACTAAACATGCTGAGGTAATCATGAAAGGCAGGCCAATCATCAGCATGAGCCACTGACTAAATGAAATCAGGGAGTTAAATTATAACAAATAGATAGATGATAGATGATAGATGATAGATGACAGATAGATATATAGACAGATAGATGATAGATAGATATTATATATATATTATAGGTAAATAATATAATATATATATTATAAATAATATAATATATATCTATATATATTATAGATAAATATTTATATATATGTGTGTATATAAATATGTGTATATATATATCTATATATATATATCTATATATATATATATAGATATATATATATAAATACATACACACATGCATGCACATGATTCTAATGGCGGTTTTAAGCTCCAGGGCTCCCTCTCAGTTTGCTGTTAAAGCTAATTTTTTCAATATATAAGTGGCACAGTTTTGTGTAAATGATGTCCATCAGCAATCATCAGCAATTTTAAAGATCTTGTTTATTTAGTAAGCAGTATTATTATATAGATATCTAGTAACAAAAGATGGTAAATGTAATTTTAAATTATATTTTAATGTTTCATTTCTCTTGACATTTTAAGGACTGTACTTTCCTTATAGTCACTGTAATAGTTCATGGAAGACAAAAAATTTTTGCTATGTTTGACAAAAATTAAAAAACAAGTTAATTTAAAAAATATATTACCATATAACTATTGAATTTTGTAGCAATACTGTAGATTTTCTCTTATACATTTAATTTGAACCCATGTGTCTTCAGTTGGGTTCCCGCAAAAGCAGACCCTGACTAAAGAAATAATGAACAAGCAGTGCATGAAGTAATCCCACAAAGAACTAGTAAGAAAGTGAAGACTTGTGACAGTAGACAGAATAAATAAATAAAAGATGTATTATTAAGTAAGGGGCCATTTTGAATAACTACAACTCAGGAAAACAGCATAGAACACACTTGAGAATTTTCTTAAGCCAAGGAAAAAAACATAGGCAAGATAGTCAACTAGCAGTGAGATTATGTGGGAATTACTTGTAAACCTGGACAAGGCATTTCAAGAGTGCGTATGTAAAATTTCTTGCATAGGAGATCAGATTTATCAGACAGGTGAAATTAGAAAGCCAAGCTGAAGCCATCAATGACTATGTGGAATTATATAATATTAAAAGCTAACTTTTTTAGTATATGATATATAAAATTTTTCTGGATGTCTCTGAATCTTCATTAAGGGCACCAATTATGGTGATACAGATATGACTCATTCATATTGTATGGATCTCGAAATAAGAATTTATATATCGGCAATAACCTTCACTTTAATATTATTAATTTCATCATACATTCAGTATTTTTTAGTTTTAGAATTTTCTATCCTTTAAACAGGTAATTAATTTTCTATCTTTCATGAATTTAACAAATGTTTATTTCTCCTGATGAATAGTTATGCTTTTATAGCAATCAACAATTGTGTGTTATGTTTATTTTTTTCCTCTAGCTGTTTAGGTTTTTCTTCTTTTGTTATCTCTTTATTAACATGTTAGATTGAAAAGAATATATAGTAAATGCAATTTCACTAGGAAATAGTATCGTAAGGCTTTCCTGATAAAAATAGAATGATAACAATACTTAACTTTTGTTTTTAAAAAAACGTTTTACTGAATTTTTCTGTGACTATAAAGTTTATCATTAGCTCAGGTAGACTTTAGGTATTTTCATATTTGAGTTTAGCACATTTATAAGTGTTTTTAATAATATATAAAGCTCATAGTTTAGTTTAGACAGATAATGCTAAGTGTGACTTCACTTTGAACTATCTTCTCCCCTCAGTTAATATCATTTATTTAGTTCTTTCTGATCCATCAGCCTGCTAAATATAATAAAAACCTGAGATACGAGTAAAACTTTCTCTTACATATCTCAGAGACCTTTTAAATTTAATTTTTTCTTTTTGATTTAAATTTCTGCTTGAATCTTTAATTACATTTTACACAAATGAATATCCCGAAAGTATTCTATCATGCGTTTTTCTTCAAATTCAGAAATTTAAAATGCATTTTTATTTTCTCTATTATAGATTTGTTTTAGATAGATAGATAGATAGATAGATAGATAGATAGATAGATAGATAGATAGATAGATAGATACGTGCAAACAGATATACCCTAACCATGTCCCTGGACATGAATTAAATGTGATTTTTTTCTATACAGAATCAAGAAGTATATTTTTATTTCATCTTCTCTGCTTCACTTATTTTCACAATCAATAAGCTACATAAAAGTGTTCACAAACGTTGGAGAGAACACTGTAGAATGAACCGTATAGATTCCTCTAGCTTCCCGTTTATTCAAACAGAAAAGCCACACCACCATTGGACCTTTGTTGTGAGACCACTGAGGACTCAGTGAACAGTACTGATGCCCAAGAGGCAGTAAAAATCTTTCTTTTGTTGTTATTAAAATAATACTGCTTAAAGTCTTTACATTTTAGCAAGATAACAGTTTGAAATATTCAGGACAATTATATACAGGAAACAAACTGAGAAACTACAAGGTTACACGATTATTCACTGAACCCACTAAATACTATATAAAGCTGTTGAATTAAAAACTGTAACTAGTACCCTCATGAATCTCTCATTATGAGATAGTTATTGAGCTAAATACTGTTATTCTATTTTTAATTTTAATTTACAAAAAAAATCTTATGAGAAATAATGTATCTCAAATTTTTTTTACAGTTAGAAAAATGCAGCATTGAGAAAGCAAATAAGGTGTCCAAGTTTTTAATTGTTGAAGCAAGAATCCAGATCTAGATTTATATAAAGCAAGTACTATAACATTTCCATCTCATTTCCCTTTCATTTTCAAAGAAAAAGTCAAATTAAGATAAAATGTAAAATTTTAAATTACTACAGCTTTTCTTATACTATGTCCTAAGTATTTAAAATGGGAAATTATCTCAAATGAAAGTTTTCAAAAAGCTTATGATAAACTTGAAATTAAAGTCATAACTTTACAACAAAAAGTCTAGATTTTGTGTTATTAGAACTTTGTTCTTTTTTATAAAATTGTGATTTTTGTTTCTATTAACATTGTGTTCTATTAAAATTCAGAAAAATGTTTTGGTTTCTGTAGTTATTTGTATTTTAATTTAATTAAAATCATTTTCTTTAATACCAACTAAAGAGGTATTCAGAAAAGAATCTAAACAAAGTTATCTTAGAAATTTATAAGGAATAGAATTGTCGTACTCTGATCTCTGAAACTGGCCCACAATTTTAATTTTTAGAGTTCCATAGACGTTTCTACTCCTCAGGCAGGGAAGAAACAAATTCACAAACTTTACAAAGTATAGAAAAATACTGTTCCTGTGACAAATAAATGGCTTTATTTTCCCAAACTCTAAATACATAATATGTCCACAAGAAGTAACCTGAGTTAAATAAATGCAAATATTTTAAATACAGTACTTACCAAAAAGACTGTATTTACTATATGCCTTTGTATACCTATAAATTAAAGAAAATTAAAATCTTTTTGACAATTATTTTCTTAATGTTAATGGAGAGGAAATTATGTGATTAATATACTCAGGCAAAGCCAAGTTGGCTTTTAAAATTTTTGTTATATTTATATTCAATTTGTACGATAAAAAATTCCCTTTGGAACTTTATAAACTATAAATACATGAGTAAAATAATAAAGATCTAACAAGTCACAAAGTATAGTTAAGTAGACTACTGACCTGGTGATCAAGATATTTAGTTTCTATCACTGACACATCTAGTACGTATAGGATCTGATTAAGTTATGTAACTCTCTCTGCCTTAGCTATGCCTAACATACAATTTGGGAACTTAGCATACCCATGAATAGGATTCAGTAAAAAGGAAAAACTGATGATGCAGGATATATAAGGGAAAATTACAAGTATCTGTGTTCTTGGATAAATGGTGATAGAACACCAGCTCAGATGGAGGGTTGGATGATGTATTGAACAGTGAAAACATTTCAACAGGAGCCAAAGCAGACACGTGGATACAGATATAGGTAAGATGATAAAGGTGAACTCTGAGATTCTGATTTACTTCTATGATGTTTGAAAAGCAACCCAAGTGATTATAGTGTATGATCATTGTTGAGACTTACAGTATAGGGTTGGTCTATGGGATGAGAGGTTGAGATTGGGGTTAGAGGAAAGTGTCAAGGAAATAGAAAAACAGGAATGGATGAACTATTGATATCTCTAGAAATTAAGATAAGATTTATAGTAGAAAGATAGTTGTTAGGTAGTTAGGCATGAGTAACAGGATCCAAGGCCCAGTTCTGTAACCATAGAAACTCTCTTAAAGACCTTCCTTAAGCACCTCCGGAAATACCTCCCTTATAGGGTTATAAATTAGCCCAAATCCTAGAGCACAAAGGCCATAAAAGCTACTGGCCCAAACCAGCTACAAACACATGCACAGAAAGTATTGCCCATAAATTCAGCTTCATTATACCATCATTATAATATCATGACTATGCCTAGAAGTTCATAAATCTAATTATAACAGACTGAATTCTGGGTAAGCACATGTGCAGTAGGCAAAAAGTTATATAGCAGCCAACTTTTCAGTCCAATCCTTGCCCTAGCCTAGGTTCTAAGTTTTGAAATTGGCTTCACATTATAGTAACTATGGAACTTTAAAATTATAATAACAAATAGCTAGTGCCCCTATCTACTGCCTCCCCAAGATGCTATTTAAATAGCCTGATATGGGGTTCTTTCCAAATATTTTAAAGGATCTTCATGTGATTCTCAAGTGCTGCAAGGTGAAAAACCCTAGATAAAGGGAACATAAAAGTATCACTAGCACATTAGCTAAAAGCAAACAAACAAGTAAATAAGCAAACAAACAAAAAGCTTTCTGTTGGTTCTTGCCATCATTTTCCTTAATCACATACCAACCCAAAAATTAGAAAGTAAAGATTTTAGGGCTATTTTTTTTCCTACCTTAAATTTCTTGCCTCCTCCTGTGTTCTTCTGCTCGCCTGCTCCTTGTCCTCACAGGATGCTACTGTCAGTCACCCCTGTAGATCAAATTTTGAATAATTTTTAAATTATTGTGAAGTAGTCTTGTATCCACTTTTTGCCTCCCATTTCTCCTTCCCTCCACCCCTTCCTTTTTTTCCTTTTTTTAACTATGTGCTTTGGAAAAATTCTTGTTTTAAGGTATATTTCAATTCATATTGTCAATAACACTAATTTGGACCACAAAGTCTTGTAAGTGTGCTCTTTTTCAACACTGTTGACCCCTTTTAGACAAGTAGCATTTATCATCTGGCATTCTGTTTCTAATTTTCTTATATTTGGCCCTCTAACTTCATCCCAAGCATTTGACTTGAGATAAAGACCTTTAATTTAACCTGAAGAAGTCAAATCAGTTTACACTTATGTATATGTTACATTTTTTTCAAGCATTCATTCTAAAAATAAATTTATTCTACTCTAAGTATATATTTTTTGGCACAAAGCTTTGAGTGTTTGAGTAAGAATCACAATCTCAAATATTAAAAAATACTCATAAAAACTCATTTAAATATTAAAACTCATTTAATATTAAAAATTCACTTTGTTCTTTTCATGTTGCAATTACCACTTAGTAAAAATGTGGGGAAACATCATTTTAGTTAATGTTTGAATCATAATACATCCCTATCCACTTTGATGAAATGACTATTTGACAGAGAATCCACAGCAAGAACAATGAAAATGTCATTGCCCTTCATATATAAGTTAATATTATTCCCACCATGACAAGGAAGTACCTACAGCAAGAGTGCTTATGTTGTACTGTTAGCAGCAATGTTTTGTTTTGCTTTGTTTGTAAGTTTGTTTTTATTAGGGTTGCCATGTATCTTCAGAGAAAAGGGAGAAAGGCTGTAGTAGGTCTCTGGCCCATGATCTCATCAGATAATCAGAGATACCAGTGTGGAGCCACTTAACATTTACTTAATCTACACTTTATATTTTGTTCTTGAGTAAAAAGTTTGACTATTATAAAAAAAAGTCAAAGATCACTGGCCCAGAGACAAACAAGGTCACATAGATCTTGTAGAGCTGGCTGAGTACATTGATGCTAGTATGTGTGTGTGTGTGTGTGTGTGTGTGTGTATGTGTGTTCAGTCCTAAATTATAATACTTCTATTATGATTTTTTGGAATATTTCAAGGTCCATACAGCATAGACATCAGTTATCATTTTCCTTATAAATTGTACATTTATAAATTGTTCTCTCCATTTATCTTTAGGAGAAGCAGAAAGATGAGGTTATCTATGAAGAAAACAGAGAAAAAAATGTTGAATACATTAATCGCAGTGTTATCTTGGGGAATTTACCAATGTACTTCTTCTCTTATAAAGCATCTTTTAATGGAAAACAACAGGAAAACGATTGATATTTAGTAATGTGTACTGCTGTGAGTGTCACATGTATACTTTTGAGAGTCATGCTAACATTCCAAACAAGTACCATTAGTGTTTAAAATAGAAAACAAAATCTCCCCATGGAATTTTGAAACATTGTTGAGTCTACTATTCTAACAATACTTGAAACTTATTTTGACATTAGATATAAATTTAATATAAAGTTAGTACTAGCTTGACAGAAAATACAAAGCTTGAAGCTTAAAGCTGCTATCTAGAGTTTCAGGAATTGTATCTCAGACACACTGCTTTGCTCATCTGTACACAAACAATATTTGAATTCAAGAAAAGAACACTTCTGGATTATTCAAACATTTCTGAAAGGGGAAAGTCCTCTAAATATTTCTGTTTAATGTTACTGTCACTTGTAAGGTATACTCTGGTCTAATTATGGAGACTTGAAGTCAACATTAATTTTTCACTACCCAGCAGGTACTGGGAGATATGTGATTTCCTCTTTGAAACTAAATAAAAGTTTCACTTAGAGGGAAAATAATCATTTTGTGATAAAAATAATATAGAAATACTAGATAAGAAGTGAAATATTATGGTGATAATGATTTTATACAATGGCATATATAATAAATATCATAGAAACCAACAAATACAGATCAATCTCAGGTTCAGATATTTGCCAGTGACTACAAAGATCATTGATGTGTGGTTATTTTTAGGTTCTTTTAAGAGGCTTCTATATGAGAATGAACCAATTCTAGGGATGTGGACGACTTAGTTGTTAAACAGTCACAACATGTTTTTCTTTGCATCTCAACATTTTTTTCTTTGTTTCTACCTTTGCTAAACCTCTTGTGATTAGATTTTTATGACATTTCTCAGTGCAAATCAAACAAAAAAAATAGTGCAAGGCTGTTTATGGTGGTGAAAAAGTCTTAGAAGTGAACATTTTTATGCAAAGTTGAATAAAGTAAAAGAGTTTAATTGTATAGCAGTTTAAGCGTGTGTGTATACATATAAGTTTATACAGTGCCTCAGTAAGCATATCATTCTTCCTCAACTCTTAGACAAAACAGATATAAGATGACTAACTCATTCATCTGATGTCAGAAGATATATATTGGAAACATAAAACTCTCATGGAGACATAATAATTCTGGATAAAAATTAAATTTCTATATATTTGATTATATGAAGGAGCTGATATTTATGGAGCATATGTTTGAAAGCACTAAAATGAATATATGTTTGTTCAGAAATTAAAAAAAAAAACAATTTTCTATGTGTAAGGAGAAGCTTAGAGAATTATAGTAACCACTGCTTTGAAATGAAGGCTGATAGAGAATAAAACATTTCATATACCTTAGTACGAATGTTCTTTATGTCTTTCCGTCTTATCCTTCCAAAGAATTATAAATGTTGAAAAGAATATTAATAGTGTAAATTATTTGTAAAATTTCCTGAGAATGTTTTAAACTCACTTTTTTGTTTAAAACCAAAAAGAAAGATACATTGTCACCTTTTAGTATCTGCCAACAACCCAATATTTATTATTACTTATGACAAAATGAGTTTTTAATGTTAAATTCATAGTGAGTTTGTGTAGAAATCCAGTCTTTAATTCAAATTTGAAAATTTAACTCTAAAAGACAAATCCTGATTCAACTAAATATAACTTAAAATATCACTTTGAGATATAGGTCTGTGCTTTAGGTATAAATCATGAGTAAAAAAAAACGATTAAATGTGGGAGCATATTAATTTTTCAAATCCTGCTTGTGCTATGAAGAGTTCAATAAAATATTTAAAAACTTTAAAAATTGATCAAACTTAAATTACAACCTGAGAGAGACTTCTGTGATGTCTTTAAGTATACTGATAGATAAATGGGCGTAAATTATCCTAGTGAGATTTATCATAAAAAAGCACTTTAAATTTATTTTAATTTTTGATTCTTCTAAACCATGTAGAAATAAATATTATATTAATGTTAATATTTCATGATTTTATTTAGATCTCTAATAGAAAGAAAATATTTTCACACATGAACAAATGTGCTATATTAATGCATTTTCCTTCCCACCTCTTTGACGTGCAGCATGTGTAAAAGTATTTTGTTGTTGATGATTATAAAACAGCTTCTTTCTAGAGATGAAGGTAAAACTAGCATTCCCTAGATTGCCACAGAGTCATTTCAGTAGTTAATTTGTTTTTATTGACTTCCAAGGTGTCCTACTGAGAAATTTCCTGGCTAGTGTTCTTAACATTATAGTAAATGTCTTCATCTTTGCTCATTCCTCTAAAGTTAAAATACGGCTTTTCGATCTCCTCCTTGAGATTTATTAATTTATTGTATTTCTCATAAACACAAAGTATGTTTCATTCAAAACTTCCACAATTCTAAATACATTTTTTGTTAGTTCTCCCTGGCTTAAACCCATCTGGAATAAACTATATTATATATACACAAACTATATACATATACACAGACACACACACACACACACACACACACATATATGCTCATGTGTATGCATACATGTATGTATGTATATATGCATATATATGTAAATTTATAAAAATAAACAATAATTATCCTTTGTTTTTGCTTGCTTTACTATAAAATATAAAAGCTCTATATGCTACATTAAGGGTCATCATTGCCTTATTATTGACAACTGAAAGCAGACTGGTATATCTGGCACAGAGAACTACGGTGGATACAGGTGAAGAAAATTATAACAAAATAGAATAACAACAATGGAAAAGATCAGAAATAGGGAGGAAAGTAGCCATCACATAATTTTAGTTAGACAGCCTTCACTAAAAAGAGATTCTATAGATTCCTTTTCAGCAAATATTTGATAATCAAACATTTTTTTTTTATATTTTATAGAGCACTATATAGCACATTATGATTATTTAAGTTGCAATAATAATAATAATGCTGTCTCTTTCCAGCGCAGACTTCGAATTTTGGAATAAACTGTGTAAAACACATGGTTAGAGAAAGTGCATCTTAAACAGAAGTTCAATTGACACTTAAAATCACTATAGTTCTCTCTCTTTTCATTTTGGTAAGTAGCAATGGTTAAAAATAAGAGGACAGACTTCCACTTCTGAGAAGACGGAGTAGATGTAATACTCAGCACCTATCCCACTCATTTTTTGGAAATAATTACAACTAAACAAAGCCAAAGAGACTCTAACAAGGAGTCAGATCTGTGAGGACCCTCAGGATCCAGGGAATGATTTGGTGGTGAGATCCTTGATTTTCTTTATGCCTTACATATTTCAGATTTGGAGCTGAAAAAGCCAGCTTGCTTGGAAAGAGCAATGGGGCAAAAACAAACGAACAACAAACAAACCAAAAACAACCCTGTTTGTCTAGTACAAGAAATAGAAAATGTGAAGACTATCATGAGAGAAAATATTTGAAAATAACTGCTCTATTCCAATATTGAAAAAATAACTACAGTAGAATATTGGAATATGTCTCAAAATCTTATATATTATATATTAATTACTTAATTATTTACAAGTATTATAATGTTTCACCATATAACTATATAATTATTTTCGTTAGGTCAATGATTTATTTTACCTAGTAATATGATATAATTTTCAAAAGGAGTCTACATTATAATAAATAACTTCCCAACTCACTTTAATGTTTCTTTTTGGCTGACAGATTTCTCCACTCTTGACAGTTCATTTCTGTAGGATCAACAGCTTGTAGAAAAAAGAACATATTCTCTTTGCACTATCAAGTGCATAAGTAAAACGCCAAATACAGTGAACACTCCTCTCCCCTTAATGTGCTTCTTAAAATTTTGACTGTTAAGTCATGTAAATATTCCTTAGATTATTATTTTACTACCAAAGGTACCTCTCAATTATATCCTTGGCTTATGAATTCTATAGAAATATTAGAGGCAGCACATTTGGAAAATATTTTAGTCTCTTGATCTCTTTCTTGCTCTTATGGTACTAGTCATGATATATAAGATATCAGAATAATATAAAAAACAAAGTTCAGATTTATTTTGTTCACTAATTTTTAACATTTCTGGAACTTATGTGAACCTAATCAATTGAGAATTAACAAAAACTGCTGAACACAATCAAATAATCATTGGATTATTTTTTTCCGTTTAGCAAGTCATTTTCTTAACTTCTATATTTCAAAAATGTTCAAAATATACAAGAGAGAATAGGTCCATCCCAATCCCCAATATTTAGGTTATTAACATTTTGTCATACTTGCTTGATTCCTTTCTTCTATCCTTCCTTCCTTCCTTCCTTCCTTCCTTCCTTCCTTCCTTCCTTCCTTCCTTCTTCCTTCCTTTCCTTCCTTCCTTCCTTCCTCTCTCCCTCCCTCTCTTCCTTCCTTGGTTTTTCTTTTAATCGCAAAATGGTGACATAATATTCCCAACCCTTTAAATACCCTCATTTTGCAGTGTGATTTAGCAATTCCTCCTATCAAGAGGCAGAGTCTATTTCTTCACACTTCGAATCTGGCCTTGGCCAGTGGCTTGCTTTGCCCAATGGGACATTATCAAACATAATTCAAGCAGATTCTTTAAAAGAACTTCCATATTGTACTTTGTCTTCTTGTGCTGTGTTTAGAACTCTGAGTCTACTATGTGAACAAAATTGAGCTAAACTGATGGAAGATGAGAGGCTAAACGCAGGAAAAGCAAGTACAACAATATGGCAACTTCCAGAACAAGTGAAATCATCCTGGATCATCCAACCATCCACCCTATTAGAGGGTCCAGAAAATGCAAGCTGAGTTGGCCCAGACAAGAACAGCACAGTTGTGAGCAAAATTGATAAGCTGTTATTTTGAGCTATTAAACTAATATTCTTTCTTTCTTCCTTATTTTCTCCTCTTCTTTCCTTACATTGTTTATCCTTTTCTTATTTGCTTCATTTCTTCCTATGTTGCTATAATTTATAAAACTCCTAATCATGTCATTTTTTTTCACAAGTGCTTCTCAATGTATCTTAATAAATAAGGGCATTTTAACAACCACAGTACAATTATCTCACTTAATATTATTAACAATAATTCCCTAACAACTAATATCTAGTCAATATTTAATGTTCTCCAATTGTCTCAAAATATTTTATTGCTTTTTACTTGATTAATAAACTAATCATGGTATAGTGCTTTAAATAATAAATTCTTTGGGGAAATTAACCACTCTAGTTAGATCAGAACTCCAGTGCCTCTTCAACGCTTTCTTGGCTCTGAAATCTTCATTCAAGTCTAACACACCAGCAGTTATTCTTTATTATTCCTCATAGAGTCTGTCCTTATAAATGTGCAGTTCAGATTCAGGCAAGCACTTAAGGGGAACCCCTAAGCCGATAACCAGGGCTCTTTCTCTGATATTCCCTCATTCTCTCATCTCTGGACCTTGCTCCACAAATACCAGCCCCCTTAGCAAGGCAGTCCCTCTCCTTTTAGGCTCCGCTTCCTTGCATAGCAATTTGGAAATTACACCATGAGAGGCCAAACCATGGAGTCTGGTCCATGCTCAAGAATGATGTTAGACGCTCTTCGAGGTCGTCTGTTCTGTTTTACTATCAAATATCTAGGTCAAAGGCTTTATGTTGTTTACTGTGTTTAACAGGAAGCAATATCCTCTCGCTTATAGTTACTCTGTCATGTTTATGAGTTTCCATTAATGTCAGTTTAGGGTATTTCTGTGGCCATATATGGTTAAGGCCCACAACACTGCAGGTGTGTATAGTCTATATGTTTATATACACTAGGTTTTTATCTATAAAAATATTTGCTTTAATTTTGTTTGACTGATTATGACCTCATTAATTGTCAATGGATTAGTTTAGAAGGAGTCATGTGAGTTAGTTATAATGTTCTATGGACATGTATTATAATTACTTTTGCTATTGTAGTAGAGCCAGAATCAATATATTCCACCAAAGAACATTAAGGCAAATGAGTGAATTACTATTCTGGGATCTTAGCTATGAACATGCAGATTAGTCTATTTGCAAAAAAATTTTACAATAAAACCATAACTAATAATTTTTACACTATGAAGTAGCATAGTTTGATCTAGTTCATCTTTCAGTTTTAATTTTATCACTAAAATTTTCTAAACTAAATTGATACACTCTGGAAAAAATGATCTTGTGAAATAATTTATAAAAGATGTATAGCTTAATCTGAAATATTAATGAGCTATTAAATACATTTCTAATTTTTCTTTTTTATTTATAAAAGCAATCCATTTAAATAGAGGGAATTCTCAATTATGCATAGAATTGAGGTTTGAGAATAAGAGTAGAATGTCGATTTTGATTGAGAAACCAAATTGTAGATGTTTAATTGCTATGTAAAAATGCATCTAGATTTTCATTTTTTAAAATATATCTTTATTGTTAAAATTAATATTATTGTTCATCTTGTGCACAGTTAACTAATGCCAGAATTAAACATCTTTATATAATGCTGGGGGAGCCAGCACAGTTAACTAATGCCAGAATTAAACATCCTTATATAATGCTGGGGGAGCCATCATAGATAAATTGAGCAAACTAGTTTTGTTAATGTAATTGGTCAAATATATAATAAGTAAATACTTCAAACTTTCCAATCTATTAGTATGAACAATTGTGCACTTATAGCCATTATGCCTTCCATTACGGGTTGAATTGTGTCTCCCCCAAATTCATATGTTAAAGACCTAACCTCCTGTACCTCAGAATATTTGGAGATACAACATTTAAAAGTAATTAAGTGAAAATGAGGCCATTAGAATGGGACCTAAATCAATCCGATGTCTTTCTAAGAAGAGAAGATAGGACATACAGAGACATCAAGGGCATATGTACACAAGCGATGACCATATAAAGAGGTAGCAAAAAGGCGACCATCTGCAAATGAAAGAGAGAAGGCTCAGCGAAAACCAACACTGCCAGTACCTTGATCTTGAACTTCTGGACTCCAGAACTGTGAGAAAATAAATTTCTGTTATTTAAGCCACCCAACCTGTTGTATTTTGTTATGGCAGCCCTACCAAACTAACACATTTCCTTAAGTGGTTTTTGTAAGTGAGTATTAGATTTTTCTAGTAAGGAACATTTGTAGTTTTTATAACAGAAAGATCATAATAGCTATAGATGAGGATGTATCGGAGATAGAGGTATAAAGATATTGAAAGAGAGAATACATTGAGAAATAGTATAACGTTTTATGAGCTTTTAAGAAGATATTTGCCACTTTTGCTTTTAAGAAGATATTTGCCACTTTTGCTTTTAAGAAGATATTTGATAAGTGGTTAATATCCAAAATTTATGAAGAAATCATACAGCTCAACATTAAAAAAAAACAATCCAATTAAAAAATGAGCAGAAGACCTGAATAGGAATTTCTCCAAAGAGGAAATATAGATGGCCAATAGACATATGAAAAGATGCTCAACGACACTGATCATCAGAAATGAACATTAAAACCACAATGAGATATCATTTCACACCTGTCAGAATGGTTATCATCAATAAATCAATAAACGACAAGTGGTGAAGAAGTGGAGAAAAAGGAATCCTTGTGCACTGTTAGTGGGATTACAAATTTGTAAGGCCACTATGGAAAACAGTTTGGAGTTTCCTCAAAAAATTAAAAATAGAACTACCTTATGACCCAGCAATTCCACTTCTTGGAGAAATACGGAGAAATCCAAAATACTAATTTGAAAAGATGTGCATTCCTATGTTCATTGTAGTATTATTTATAATAGCCAAGTTACGGAAGCACCTTCAATGCTCATCAATAGACAACTGGATAAAGAAGTTGTAGTACATAATATACAATGGAATAATACAATAGAATGGCTATAAAAAAGAAATCTTACCATTTTTGCAACTACATATATGGAACTAGAGGGTATTTTATGATAAGTGAGATAATTCTGACAGAGAAAGACAAATACCATAAGATCTCACTTACATGTGGAATCTAGCAAACAAAATAAACAAACAAACAAAACAGAAACAGACTCATAGAACAAATTGATTAACTGCCAGATTGGAGAGGTAGTGAGGGACTGGGTGAAAAAGGTGAAAGGATTAAGAAGTACAAATTTATAGTTACAAAACAGTCATAAGGATGTGAAGTACAGCATAGGGAATATAGTTAGTAAGACTGTAATAATAATAATACCAGGTGGATACTAGACTAATCGGGAGGACCACTTCATAAATTATATAAATATCTAACTCCTATGTTGTACAACTGAAACTAATATAAAAAAATACTAAATGTCAACTCTAACTGAAAAATAAACATTAAAAATAAGTAAATAAAATAAAATAGATCCAGTCAGATTCACACAAAGCGGCAAATAAGACAGTTTTCATTCTCAGAGTTCAGTTGGGATTTATATAATAAATCCCAGTCAAAAATTTATGAAATTAACATATACAATATAAATGTCTAATACTATTTTTATTGCCTCACCAAATGTAGCTAACAGAAATATTCAAAGAGTAGAAGGCAGTACTGGCATTAGTGTCTCTCAATTATTTTCCTTAAGAAAGAACAAGAACAAACATTCAAGATTTTAATTGAAAGGAAAAAAAAAAATCCTATAAATGTTATCTGAGACATAATTACACCAAATAACAATAATTAAATTGTCAAGACTTACTCTATTTATTTCACAAGTGACTAGAAATCAAACATTGTTAAGCAAGAGCTAAGAGAACTATTTTTTATAAAGTTGATACATTAGGGTATATTGTAGCTCATCCTATGTATTTACTAAATCATAGATTTTTGAGATAGAGGGTCACGCAGTTAATAGTTATTTATTTGTTTCTTCATCTAGCTATTTACTCATTCAATACAGAACCAACCATGAAACTACAGTAGACCTAAAATTGCTTATCCTTACTGCCATTTATATCTTTTTTTTCATTACTTGTTTGTTTTTTAGCTGCGACAATAATCAGGTCAGTGAATCTGTGCAGATAACCCATAACTGTTAATGAACTATCTATTAAAAGAGTATGCGCACCCTTATCCTTCATTTTTGTTCCCAGTTGCTGCTAAGTTGTTTCTATAAATAAGATGTTTTTACTAAGGGCTCTTCTAAATCTTTAAGGCTAAAAAAAGATTGCATTCTTCATAGCAGCGAAAGAAAATAGATGAAAAATCTTCCAGAGATAAAATTTTAAAAAGGAGCAAAAACTTAGTGTTGGTAGAATAGTTAAAAAAATGTGAATTGTTTTTAATTCATCAGGATAAGCAATAACACAAAAATAGGCTGCTAATTAATAAAGAGGGGCTAGAAATTAATGAGTCCAAAATGGCTGAGTTACTGAAACTCTTTATACAAGTCATTTTTTAATGAGGAATGAGAAAAGTTTCAGAAAATAGTGATGACTTTGTAAAATTTACTACTGACAAAACACAGAGAGAATAATCCTTTAGTATTTGAACATGCGCAAATCAGCAAATATATATATCCTATTTTCAAGGGCACAGAGCAAGTTAATTGCATAATGTTATATCTCCTTCTACCAATCACTGAACTGACAATATTAAGAAGTAAAAATGATGTCAAAATATCTCTGTTATAGAGATGTCTTTGAATCACATTTCCTTCATCATGTTATAGGATCTTTCAACTCAAAATAAGAAATCAGGCACTTTATTTTCTATTTTTATCAAAACTGCAGTACTTGAAATAAAAGGGAAAAATACTTTTGATTTAAAATAATTGAATGCTGATGAGAAACAGACAAAAGTCCAAGGTTGAGAGGATTGGGTGTTTTTTGTTTTCATGCTCCCCCCACTCTCCATCTCTACTGGACTAACAAGAAACTACTTTCTAGATAATACTTAATTTAAAACTTAAAGAATGAGAATGATTTAACCATATGTCATACTGAGGTAAGATCATTCCAGAAGAACAGTATAACTAAACCCTAGGAACAGAAAATATTTAAGGAAAGAAAGAAGGTCTTCTTGGCAGGATTTTAGTGTCTGAGTTTTATAGTAATAGAAAATAATAGAGATAAGTGGGGTTTAATCATAGATGGCCATGATAAGAAGTTTGATTGGAAAATGTGAAGTTAAACATATAGTTTAAATATACAATCACCCTTAAATAAAATCCATTTCAAATTGTTTATATTAAAAGAAAACCCAATGACTAAATTATAATAACATGGCAGAATGAGTTTTATAAATGAGACAAATGATGGAAATAGACTGATAGTACAAAGCTGAAAGAAAGCAACATATATGAATAACCTAAATCCCTTACTAGCAAAACAGAGCTACAAAGAGAAACTGGATGAGTTCCCCCAAAATAACTGTTGCCCAAATTCTAACGCACTTTTCTTTGTTGTATATTCCATGATTAATAGAAATTTATTAAAAAAATGTAGAGTACTTAAGAATTTTCTAAAAATGATGGCATGTTCTTTTCATTTTATTGTTATTGTAGTAAATATTTTGAAAAACTATAAACATGGAGTTAAATGCTAGCCAGCAATCAACACTAGTGTATCTTATTTCATTTTGAATAAAAAATATTTCAGTAGCTTCTCTTTAGAGATAATGCTTCTTATTCCACTGTTTACTTTTACTATCAAGTAGGTTACATCAGAAATGGTTTATAAAAGTTCAAACTTTGCTCCAAAGATTTTTCTTTTACAGAAATTTTACCTTTGTAACTTTTATTGATACTCAATACATATTTGCCCATTAGGGCTGGGACAAGCCACATATTAAAAAAAAAAAATGTGCAGAATATTTTCATACCAGTCTTTTAAATTCCCCCTTCCTTTGTCTCATTTATATAACAATCACTGTTAACAGCATTTCAGGAATGGAAGACAATGAAGAAAAAAAGTAAACAAGGAGTCAGTAATCTCAGGTTGAATATGAGAAAGTCATTGAGCATCAGAAGCCTCATGGGTGAAACAAACAAACAAAACATCTTGGTCAAGAAATACAGCAGGGACCTTGTAATCAAAGATTAATTTTTATTTGTTTCTAAAGTATTAATTCTGCTCTTTATTAGCTCTAAGACTCTAGAAGTTTATTTTACTCGCATAAACTATGTTTTCTGCATTGGGAAAGTAAGGCTGGGAATGCATTCTATACTTGTTTGAGATAAAGAGTGATAAAGTGTAATGTAACCCTAGCATTATTTTCATTGAAAATAAATGTGTTGCAAAGAGTTTACTAGTCCTCACACATTGAAGATTCCTTTAAACGGGAGCCCCAAAATACATTAAAACTCAAAGCAAATGCCTGCGTACAAGAACCAAACACACAAAAACAAATAAAAATGTTATTGAATTCCCACAAATACACTCCAATGAACTGCTTATTTTCCATTCTTTACTCCTATGCAAGTTATCAACTGCCCCTCAGCTCCAAATCCATCCTTCTTTTCCCTGTTGTATGATACTGAATCCTTGAATAAATTATCACAATGTTAGGTTTTGTCAGTAGAGAGTAGTGGAAGGACACCTCAAAAGGAAGGGGCTTCTCTTCCTGTTCCAGTGCTTTGCTGTGTTCTCCTACAATGTGACAGTCATCAGAATTTATCTTTGATACTTATGCAAACTTTTTTGAATAACTCTATGTACAGCATTTGAAGAGACTGGAGGATATTAATGCATATCCAAGAAACAGTTCCTACCTCCTAAAATTTTGTAGGATAGATAAAATATATACGTCCTCATATATCTTAGATACTCAAGATCTAAATATCAAAAGAATAATTCAAATAGCAGAACAGGAGCTGTGGATATCAGAAAGAATTAAAAAAGGAGTTGACATCCAGGGTATGTATTATAGAATTTCTGTAGATGGTGTTATTCCATCTTCATAGGATAGACATCATTCCATGAAGACAAAATGGCAAGAATAAACATGAGGAGGCAGAAAGTTAAGAGCTGCATTTGGAGCAGTAAAAATACATCAGATATGCTAAAACTGACTATAGGAATTAGTAAAAAGGCTGGAAAGATGGTCTCGGATGCTAGCTGAATGTTTTGGATTTTATCTCAAAGTCAGTGAGGATGCCTTCGAAGAATCTGAGAAGTGCTACGATCAAAGCAGCATTTCTGAAACATCAATCCTATGCTGGTATGCAGAACAGACTGGAAGAAGAGGAAAAAGTCATGTTGGGAGACCCATTAGAAGACTTTGTTGGTATTCCAGGAATTCATGAGTGCCTAGACTATCATGTGAACAGCATAAATGAAAAATGAAGGGATGTAAATGAAAGATGTAAGTGAAGACTACACAGAGCTTGCCACCAGTGAGGAAGAAAGGAAGGCATGAAAAATAACTATTGACACTGGATAAATAGAAATATGGAAGAACAGAAACAAAAAGGTCGGGGGGAGAAGCTAGTTTAGGGGAGAAGTGTATGCAGTTCAGTATTAACTACGTTAAATTTCATGTGCTTGCAAAATAACCAAAAGGTCAGGGTAAATGTATAAATGGCTGACTTGAACTTGGAATAGAGACAAGGAGCAAAAATAATCTTGCCTGTTCAGGCTTCCTGGCTATGGCCATGGCAGGTCTAGAAACCTGGACCTAGTTTTGATGAATTTTTACCAGTGTGAATAGTGTATGTAATATATTTTTTTTATTATATAAATAGTATATTTATATAGAAAGTGTCTTGAAAAATCATCTCCTTATAGGTTTTTCAATTTTAGTTATGATATAAAATGCCAGGACAATAAAAGAATACAAAAATAATTACAATGGGAGACCACCTAGGAATACCAGGTGCTGTAGGTGTTAAAAAAAAAATCAAAAATAATTACAAAACTGAGCTCAGATATATCCCAACTAAATTATACCCTTCCCCCAAGATCAAACTGCTTTAAAGAAATTAAAATCTTCTAATTAATTGCACTCTCATGTAGTGACAGTGATAAATATACTCCAGTTCTGTGCAAATTCAAAAAATCAGATGCTTAAAATATATCCAATTATGCACTATTTTCTGCTATGCTGTTATAATTTTTTTTTTTTTTGGAAAGGTTAATGTCGAATTTATCTGTCTAAATTATTTCTATAAGAAGCAAATGTAAGAAAAGTGAGGAGAATTATTGGTGGATATTGTAATAATGGCTTTGCTGATTCCCAATATTCCCCATATTTATTATTTAATAACTATTCTTGAAATAATGCTGAATAAACAATGAGATAATGCTCTTTCTAATTTAATCTTTATTGTTTGATAATCCTAACATATGAAATATTCATTTTAAATGCTCATATGTTAAAGTATACGTCAGAGAAAAGTTATCAAGGCAAAGAGTAAGATTGAAACTTAATTTTGGTTCAGATTAATAAAATATCGAAGGTTACTGATGTAGAAATTAAAAGACAATATTGAAACAATCAATTTTCATTAAAGATCTAAGGCAACACCTGAAAGTTGCAAAAAATAATTAGGAATTTAGAAGAGCTATTATTACAACACAATAGTTTTAGAAAAAATACTTTTCAGTAAGAATGTTAAATGTGATCATAAATCTTACCACCTAGAAATAGTTACCATTAATATTTTGGTAAATATCCACAAAGTTATCAACATTCATGGACATTTCCAAATACCAATTTATATAAATTCAACCAAACTCCAATTTTTTTTCTGTAACTATTTATCAGCGGTTCCCAACGTTTTTGGCACCGGGGACCAGTCTCCTATGAGAATCTAATGCCTGGAGATCTGAGGTGGAGCTGAGGTGTTGATTCTAGCGTTGGGGAGCTGCAAATACAGATGAAGCTTCGCTTCCTCACCCGCTGCTCATCTCCTGCTGTGCAGCCCTGTTTCTTACAGGATGCAGACTGGTACCGGTCCACAAACAGGTTTTGGGGACCCCTGCTCTAAATAACATATATCATGTATACTGCTAATAGAAAAAAAAAATTGAATAAGCTTTGCTAAGAAAGTC
Organism: Pteropus medius; assembly: GCF_902729225.1. Taxonomy (NCBI): domain Eukaryota; kingdom Metazoa; phylum Chordata; class Mammalia; order Chiroptera; family Pteropodidae; genus Pteropus; species Pteropus medius. The sequence goes on from NW_024355205.1 coordinate 11,024,363, forward strand.
ACTTAAAATAGAGTCAGGAGACCATTGAAGTGAGGTCTATGCACATCCTGTGCCTCAATTCTTAGAGCTGCTTGCTATTAAGTTGCTAAATCTATTGCTAAACTCAACTCAAGGCTGAGCCATAAACATCTCGGAATAACTGCTGTTTTGTGTGTACACATATAGACACTACCTCCATGTTGTTTTTGTCCTTCATGTTTGCATATTGGAACTAACCAATCCCTGTTAACCTAGCCAGCAATCCTCATTTGCATAAAATAATTGCATTTTGTCGTTTTTGCCTTTACAAAATCTGCCTTTCTTTGTTCTGTTCCATGTATAGTTTGGGTTGCTACCTGGATCTCTGTCTCTCATATTGTAATCCTTTGGCTCAAATAAATGGCTTCTGTTCTTTATCATATTCTGTTCTTAAGAATGCCTGAGCCTCTTCTTTGGTTAATAATATCATATGAATTTGATTTTACATATACACATAGAAATATTATTCAACATTATGATGGACAAGGAAAGGAACTAAACACTGAAAGGAAGTGTTTAGTATGTATATTTCAATTTACATTAAAATATACATATATTAAAATATGCATAAAATATTATTGTACATTATCCATTCCATATGTTTGGAGAGAGAAAATGTTATTGGCTACACATCTTATATGATTGTTCTAGAGAGATTAAATAATGTAATAATAAAAAAATACTTAAAATATTTCCTGGTTCATAGTAAATGCTAAATAAATATTACTTCGTAATATCATCATCATCATTATGATGATATAATCTTGTACTGTTTGACAATGGGTTGTTTCAATTTTTAACATTAAAATAATATTCTGATAAACCATTTGTATGCATAAATCTGTACACACTTTTATGATCATCTCCTTGTTATAAATTCCAATAAGCAGGATTGAAAGACATAAGAGTATATCAACCTCACATTTTAATACTTATTGTCAAGCTATAGTCCTGAAAATTGGATGGCTCTTTCTACAAGAGTGTGTGAGTTCCCATTCTAATTCACACAGGGTATTTTCAATATTTATAGCTTTATGAACCAGATATGTCCAAAGGTACATGATTGTTGTATTTATGTGTTTTTGTTTATTGGACATGCTTTTTATTTTCTTTTATCAAGCCCATTGACATAATTTGACTTTTTAAAATATTAGGCTGATTATTTTTTAGCATTAAGAAAATAAAATTGTTCTCTAATATGTTATGTGTTATATACTTTTCTTCATTTTTCAAATACATTTACTGCATCTTTAATATAATTTAAAATGTGTATTATTTACATTGTTTTAAAAGTTTACACATAGATAACTTCAATTATTTATTGACATCTTATTTTGTATTTTTAGTTCCACATTTAATATTTAATTCCATATTATTTATTTACCTCAAGATTGTGTGTGTGTGTGTGTGTGTGTGTGTGTGTGTGTGTGTGTGTGTTATGTATGTAATGACCTATGGATGCAATTTTGGTGCATACTTGTAAGTTTGTGTAAATATGCTTATCAAATGATTCACCAAGTAATCCCATATGATTTATTGACCTCTCCATGTTTCCTCACTATTTTGATGTCAATGCTATCATATACATGAGGGTATTTCTGAAATCTTCTGTTCTGTTTGACTGCCTTGTACAATACCGGTATACTGGATATCTTACATTATTGCTGTATTCATATTTCTATCTAAAATAACTTTTGATCATCCCTTACCAGAGCCAATTGTCCATTAGTTTTTGTTTTTTAGATAGTTTTCAGGTTATCATTGCATAAATATTATTCTACATTATTCCATATACTTCATAATTGTGTTGTCAAGTTACAAATAAAAACCATGTTGAGAAAAAAATGAATTTTGAGATAATTAAAAACTTTAAAATAGAGAATATATGATCATCACAATAAAAATGAGGCACACAACTTTGCTAAGTGATTTGTATTAGAGATTATACAAATAAAATCAAAGGCTATAAATTTTGCTTAATGGAAAAATTTAACTTGGGTTATATTTGTTGAGCCTGTACATAAAGACCTCATAGGTAACCAAATGAACATTTTATTAGAGATAGGCATACAGGATAAAGTAGTGATAGAGGATTAGATAGGAAAAAAATACTACAAGCACACACACATATATATATTTCTACATATTCAATTTTAGTGACCAATTACCCATTTGAAAATCTCTGAAAATAGGTCTAAACATGCAAATATACATTTTTATTATATATAATATACATAACTTGTAATACAAGTACATACGTAAATGTATTTAAATATATTATAAGTGCATAAATATATGTGTATATATGGAGATATATACACATACATATATATGTCTCTATATATACATGCATAAACATATACACACGCTTTAGAGAGAGAGGTATATTTTTTAACCTAGATTGAGTGAGAAACAGAACACTTCCTTTCAGTACATTGTTCATCATCAGTCATGCACCTCATATAATATTTATGGTCTTAAAATATGCAATGTCTCCAATTGTGTATATGGGTATAATATCGATTCAATGTAATAAAAAATATATTTTAGCATTATACAAAGGAAGCATAAAAAATGATTAAGAGTTCTGAATCTGGCATGCCAGATACACTTAGGACAGTTATTTAACTTACTTCTAACTTTTTTTCCCCATTTATAAAGTTAAGTTTATAAAAGCCAGCCTTTATAATTATAGACATTTAAAAGGATGAAACTCAACTTTGATTTTGCTGATACAGATCAGCAATCTCAAGAAAAAATTATACACATAGAACATTCCTAACCTCTTTGTTTTCTTCCAGTCTGACACTGTTCTCTAATTTTATAAAATAATACATATTATTTCAATAAGCAAGGAGGATGCACTCAGAAGTTGTAGTTTGTCATATTTAACTGTTTAATATAGGATACACTAAGAAAAGAATATTTGACTAGTTAAGAAAAGTTTTGAAATTGGAATTATGGTAAAAGGAAGAACAAGTTTGAAGTTGTGCCATAAGTAGTACACTGCTATCTTAAAATTTTTGCTAAAATCTCATGTAGAAACAATGTGTGAAATCTGCCTTACCCCATTTCTCCAGCAAATTGATTTCTTCTATATGAGCAACTAGTGTGAGTGAAATAATTTTTCTTAACCATTTTCTACAGCCCCTACTTCTCTCCTGCTTAAATATATGCAGCATAAGTATTCATTTAATGTGGAATTTCTGTAGATCTTTGAAAAAATTAAGTTCTCTGTTTCTGTTATATAAATCAATAATAAAGTAAAAATAAAAATTATAACTGAAGTAGTAGGCATAAAACATTTTGAATCTAAATATTGAGATTTTTTAATTAATATATTTGGGTATAATAACTCAGTCACCTTCACCAATCTTCAACTGAGATGTAGAATATCTTTATGTGCAGTGTTATTCTGCTGTACCTAAGAGAAAACACTGAAAACGTATCAGTGGAAGTTTCTACTTTTCACATAAGGATGCCAAGAAATGTTGGTGACACAAATTAGATAATTCACCAGGTGCTATCTTTTCTACTAGAAAGCATTTTTTTTCTTTTTAATATGTTCATATAATGAACTCAATATTTATACTTTTCTTAAACAGTTGTCTAAATTTTAAGAGAGAAGTCCGGGAGATGGAAGAGTCACAAGAAAAAAAGTCTAAGGCAAAATGAAACAAGAATTCCAAGGCAAAGGAAATTTTAGCCTTATAAATCAGTATTAGAATGGGAGACATAACTCTATGAAGGATAAGGAATTGATATAAGAAGATGCTTTTGCTCCTTGAGGACTTTTGATTTTTCAATGGCCAGCTGATGTAGACATAGAAAAGGCACAAACAAGGCTTTTCACCTTTGATCTATAGTTTTCTTCATATTGATTTTCATTTCTGAAACTCTCGTTACGAGTACACTGTGGGTCCAACTACACCTGTGCTAAAAGCCCCAGGATCACTGCACAAAGGCTGTCACTAAAAAGTGAGGTAAAATTAAGTGCACAAAAATTAAAGATAGGAACATCTGACCTAGATGTGGACATACATGTCAGTTTGGTTACCCAGAGCCCAAGTCTATAAGCTCTTTCTGTAAATCACGTAGTAAGAACTTAATGAAAATTAGAGATTCCTAACTTTAATTGCTTTGATCCATCCAGAAATTATTTACTCTAGGATGCAGTTTATGAAATCATAATCTGTTTAACAAGAATAAAGAGGAAAAGAAAAAACTTAATTTCTCCAGAAACTGAGAATGTCACATAGCAACTACCATAGAAACAGAAAGTTCGAGCTTGAGGTCTGGATTGGAATGTATAATTACATTTAACTACTACATGGAGATAATTTATCTAGAGTAAATAATATTATTTTAAATGATCCTAGAAGAGATATAAAATATTTAATTTTTTTTTTACAAAATATTAATCAAAAATACAGGAAGTAAAAATGAATTACTTATATTATTCATCAGGTTAATACCGTTAGGCTACTACTACTGAGTCACTATGATTTTTTAAAGGAGAATAATATAAGTAATTCGTTTTCATTTGATCTTCAGACAGTCCTGTAATTCTAATATTCATCACATGGATGGTTAAATTGAGCTATACTGAGAAATTTAAGTGCTGTACTATTCTATTTGTAAAACTTAGAATAGGTTAAATAACTTTTATTCAGATTAATTTTATTTTAGGATTTACTATAGTATTTTGCAGGATTTGGGAAAACTAGGAGTGTCTAGGAATTCAGCAACAGTAGTTATTTGTTATTCTTTAAGAGCAGGTATTATACCATATTTATACTATATGTATATGTGATATGCTAGACTTTGCAATATATTTGTGCATATTGCATACATAATAATCTATAAAAAAATACCACAGGAGATTAGAAAAAAGTTTTGACAAAATAATACAACTCAATTTATTCCAGACCTGAGGAGCTGGATCTTTCATTCAGGAAAAGAGTTATGACTAGGTAAGACCGGCAGTCACCATCCATATAACAGAACAGCACTTCTGCTGCCCTACTTTCCTCCACCCATGATCTCCCCAATGTGTTAAGGGAGGAAACACTTACATCTATTTCCGCCTAAATTAGAGTGACCTCAAAACCTCAGAAAATTCACATATTGAATAAGCAGATGATAAAAAATCACTCTCCTTTTTATTTGTGAGTTTTGAACATGTTTGAAGGGTAGAGTATCAGCATTCACTGCGTGTTTTATACTTGATATATATTATCACTTAAACTTCAAAGCAAATTGTAAGAATAGTTGTCCACATTTTATAATTGAGAAAACAGGCTTAGGGACATGTCATAACTTCCTAAAACAACCCAACCATTGAATCGAAGAGTCAGTTCTTGAATTTGAATCGCTCTGACTCCAAAATTTACAGCATTTTCACTACACTATGATGTATGTTCAACAAAGCTAATTGAAATAAAGGCTAAAAAATGGACTTCATTATAAAGTAACTTCTGTTGTCACTAGTGATAACCATTCAGCTTAATCTATTTTTCCAATACTTTCTTACAGTTGAACAATTTTTTAACTTTACTAGAATCCCACTTCTAGAGAATATTTGAGAATAATAAGCTGAGAACTACTATTTGTAATGACAAAAGATATTAATATTTATAGATTTTCTCTCATACCTCACCACCAGTGCTACTTGATGAACAATAGAGAAATTGGATGAGTGCATCCAAGATTCAAATGATATCCATTTTTCTACAGTAGGATCTCTAAGGAACTCCAAGTCACTATAACTATATATCATTACTGCATACTAGGCAAATAAGTTCCAAATTAGTACAGCCGGTGCATCACAAATGTGCCTTCAGGTCACCTTCTTCTGCCATGGTAGTGGTATGAATCGGGGTGATGCTGCCGCAAAAGGAAAATGCTTGAGAAAAAATGTTTCATTCTCACAATTGCTGATCTTGGTCGTGGTACATAGAGTCTTGCTAATAAAGCCATCTCTAGCCTCTTACTCTCTCACCTAGTTTTGTTTTTGTTTTTACTCCAACAATGATATATAAATATTAGATCTCCATATGCAATCAAATGACAAGGAAATTCATTATTCTATTGCCAGAAAGTAAGAATAGTGCATGTGTGTTTCAGAGACCTGGAACTACAGTTAGACTTTGGTAATCTCAACCAGTTATCTGTGACACTTGAGAGAATATAAGGTGGAGGCTTCAGTGATTCCAAATGATGAAAATTTATCCTGAACTTATATAGACATATCTCTATTTCTATCTACATGTCTGGAGATATAAATACAAATATATATAATTAGAGTGAGCAACCATCCCTAATTTGTCCGGAACTGAAGGGGTTTCCTGGAACAGATGACTTTTAGTCTTAATACTGGAACAATCTTGCCTGAGAAAACCTAAATAGTTAGTTACTCTATTACTGGTTAGAAATTGTAACAAAAGCTTTTATTTTAAGGACCCAATATGATGATAAATATATTATTTCCTGTGTATACATCATTTACTAATATTAATAATGATATACTTATTAACCTTAATGAAATGCCAGGTGAATTATTTAAAAGCAGATGCAATGTACTTCTTCTGCTTCATACACACATACACACACATACACACACGGATGTTGCCCTTGTCATGATAATGCTGACACGTCCTCAAATACTGTGGTAGACAGAATAATGGGCCTTACAAAATGCTTATGACCTAATTTCCAAATCTGAAGATGTTCCCTTACATACCGAAAGGGAGTTTGCAGACATGATTAAATTAAGGATTAAGAGAAGATTGTCCTGAATTATCTGGGTGGGACCAGTATAATCACAATGGTCTCCATAAGAGGAAAACAAGAGAGTTAGTATAAGAAAGAGATTTGACAAAGAAAGCAGAGGTTGGAATGTTGAACTTTGAAGATGGAGAATGGGGCCATGAACCAAGGAACATAAGCGGCCTCTAAAAGCCAAAAAAGACAAAGAAGAGATTCTTCACTGGAGTCTCTAGAAAGACTCATAACACTTATCTCAGACTTCTGAACATAAAAACTGTAAGATAATAAACTTGTGTCATTTTAAGCCACTAAATTTGTGAGCGTTTGTTAGAGCAGCAATAGGAAACTAAGACAAATATAAAATAAATGCTACTGTTGAAAAACAAAAATAAAATAGATTTAAAAACAGAACTACACAGTTCCTTTTGAAGAAGTTTTCTAGTTTCCACTTTTGATAATATTACTACTAGGGGAAGAACTTTCTTTCTTTTATAGTTTTTCTGTATCAGCTTTTGTGAAAATATGAACAACTAATTCACGTTTTGTGCCTACAAGTTAATACTAGTTTTTATAAAACTAGTATTAAAAATAGCGATACGATTAATATAAACATATTATCTTCATAGGCATCAATGTTTTCTTATTTAAATGTTAATAACTTTAAAAATATTTGAAGGATTTTATGCACAGGAAAACATAATCTATAAGAAAAAATATATCCCTGTCATCACAGGGCTAGGTAAACATATATCAACGATAAACTTAACATTTTTAACAAAATCAGAGAAAATAATACTTTAGACTCTTTAAAAGAAATTTTATTATTGATATTGTTGATCATTGCTTTGAGATTTGCTATTTGTTACTAAAATAACTATTTACTGAGAAATGAAGATTACCTGATTAGGTTTTAATTCATATTGAGAAACTGGGCTCTATTGTTTGTCAAATGGCTTTAAAACCATCCACAACCTTCACAGTAATAAATGTAATTTATGCACTGGCGAAGCCTCACACTTAATACCCAGGGAAGAAAATGATGACATGAAATATGCATACGCTATTCAGTAGACATTTCCCATTATAATCTATTGACTTCAGAAACAGTGAATATCTGAAACCAGAAATCTACTCAGGCTACCTAATACTTGGCTATAAATATTCATTGAAATTTCCACAATAGATTATTTATCTCAGTTGTTGCCACTACATTGACATTAAAAATTAGAACAACTCTGGATATGGTAATAAGGATTTTCTGGAAAGTGTTATTAGGATTCATTCTCTTTATTCATTAAAATTGATTTTTGTGTGCTTATTAGGTTTAGAATTTTAAGAATCTCAACTTTACTAACATCTCTTTAATTTCCTCTATTTACTGATTTTATAATGTGTCCTGCTCCAATTGAATCTTGCACCCACTGGGAAACATTGATTCATAAAAAAGTATCTGTCTGAGAGTATGAATTATGGAGTATATTGGTACAATGCATGTGTAGAGAAATGTATGACTTGATTTGATAAGTTTTAAAATATATATGCCCTTATGATCCAATTACACTCTTAGATATATAACTTAGAGAAAATCTTACACATGTGAATAGGAGATACAAAATGTAAACTATGTCCATGTTAATATCATTTATGTTGGAGAAAACTGGGAATAATCTACATGTCCTCCAGCAAGGGTAAAGGTACTTAATCTGTAGTATGTTCAGAAGATAGAATCCTAAGAAACAATGAAAATTAATACATTATAGCCATATATATCAACCTAAATGAATTGCAAAAACAAAAGAGAGAGCTGAAATCATATTATAGAATATATATAAAGTTGAAAAACTTGAAAACTTGTAAAGGTTGTTTAAAATATAAATGTATTTTAAAATGTAAAGAAATAATAAACACTCAATCGTGAGGCGGTTACTTCTTGGGAAGGGTATGTGAGGATATATGAGCAGGAAAGCATGTGCAGATTTCCCAACTTAGATTTCATAGCCATCACTCCTCTTAAGGTCTGTGACAGCATCTGTTGGAAAGGCTACAAGTCCCCAGACAAATTAGCACTCCACTACCTGCTCAGTCTTATCTCTACCACTCTCCCCTTGCTCACTCTGGTCTTGACATGTAGGCTCCCTATACAATCCTCAAATTTACCAAGTAAGGCCCTGCTGAAGTAACTATGCTTGATGTTCTCTGTGCCTAGAAAAATATGCTCCCGAATATCTGCATGGCTGCCTCCTTTGCTCACATGTTATCGTAGAGAAGCTTTCTTTTATAAATCTACTAACATGCCAATTCCCTGAACCCATCCTCCATATTACTCTTTACTCTTAACTTTTTCCTTGGATGGAGTTATCACCTTCTCATACACCTCATTGATTACCAATTGGTTTATTGTCTACCCTCAGGCTTTTAAGACTACAGCACGTGTTTTTACCCATTTTTCTTATTGCTATAACATATCGTAGGTACATGGTTTATTTTTTGAATGAAATGAAGGACTTCTGACTCAATTCCTATGTGCCTAATACTCAGATGTATGTTCTAGAAGCCAAGAGACTCTTGACATCCTTCAGTTCTGTTGCTCTCATGTCTGACAAGATGAAAGAAAACATGTGTCAAGGCTTAGAGCCAAGTGCCCAGAATCCAGTCTCAAGGTATCTCCCGCAGCATCCTCACTGCATTTTGTTTATTTAATTTATCTTGATTCTTACCATGAGCCTTGCACTTTCTGTTCCTATGTCTTATATATTAAACCATTCAGTTCTTTTTTAGACATTTGGTCTCTTTTTACACTTGACAGTCTTCTCCTACATCCTGAAGTACACTGAACTTACTTTCTTCAGTAAGATTTCTTATAGTGTGTTTTGGGAATACAATAAAAACTTCAGCATTTGTCCTAAATGCGCAACTATCTACCAAGAAAAAGTGGCAGAAAATGATCTGCTGTCTTCTTTCAATGAGAAAAAATAAAAAAAGGAGAAAAAACCTTCAATTAATTATCTTTTTATATTATAACAACTTACAAAGTGCCATAATTGGTCACTATTTGCTTTAGTCTTTAAAAAATATATTTTTGCTCATGTTTATTGAGAAGTGGCATTGGGATTATTATTATTATTATTATTTGTAATCACTATGAATTTCGAATATACATACTCCATTGTATCTTATCTTTGTGCACAGAACATATTTTTTGTGGTGCCAGGTGCTGCAGTTTCTGAATGAAATTGAACTTGGCCTTATTCGTTCAGTGGTTTAAACAACTTAGCTGATTACCCACATAAAATTATGTTTAACTATCTAAACTGTATTAAATTAAACAAAACAGTCAAATTAAACCTAAATGTAAAAGGTGAAAAACCTAATTATGTGTCAATATAAATATTTTTAAAAAATTAACACTGCCAATATTCAAGGGATGTTATACAAATAGCTCAATTTTAGAGGAAAATCTACATTTTACATGCAAATTCTGTGAGAAATACATGATATTTCTCTTTTAGCTGAAAATTTAAGTACTTGCTTCTGTATAATAAAATAAAAGAATAAAAGATTCAAATTCAATTACATGCTTTGTTCATTTTATTTATGCTATACCGGATATCTTAATGAGAGAATATTTGAAATCATCATTGCAATATCCTGCTTTTGTTTGAGAATTAATGATTCGTGTAGGAGGAGGAAAATTTAAGACATGATGATTCTTGTAGTCTCCCAATCAATTAACTATCCAGAGTTCAATCACTTAATTATAGATTATAACAAAGATAAAAGTGAGTGATTTTTTTCTCCTGGCATTATTTGTTCAAATTTACCATGATGCTTAGTCTTTTTGTCTTCAAAGGGAGGGGGGGACTACTTATTTTTATTGAAAATTACTTTTTAAAAATTCTGTTGATAGCTTGATATATCTAATGTGTGGTTCTGAGAAAAAAAATACACTTTATTTCAAGAGATGAAAACAAGTTAAGTATCATGATAAATACATAACACTTCTAGACAGTTCAATCATATTATCAACCTGAACTTGGTTGTTTTCTAAAATAGAGGGTTAGAAACTCCAACATTCTATTCTCATTTTCTTTCAATATGTTGTCAGGAGAAGGTTAACAATTTGAGGCCTGTGGTGAAAATGATGTGGTCAAGAATGTAAAGTAGAAGCTGGGATTAATTTTTAATAAAAAGAAAAGTCAGGCTAAATTTGTACTGTTAGTAGAAAAGGGAAAATTAATACACTTATATTTAAAAAAATAGAATGACTAAAACAGACTTCAAAAGCTGTTTTTAACATTTACAAGAAGACTCATAGAAACAAAGAACAAACTGATGGTTGCCAGAGGGGAGTGGGATACAGGAATTTGTGAAAAAGGCAAAGGGAGAAATAGTCGATAACAGTGTGATAAGTTAGCATGGTAACAGATGGTTACTAGACTTAGTGGGGTAAATATATAGTAAGATATATAAAAGTGGAGTCACTATGTTGTACAACCGAAACTTATATAATATTGTATGTCAACTTTTACTTTAATAAAAAATACAGGGATATATTTGAAACTATGTGTATAAATATTCACAAGCCCTTATCTAACTTTATACCTCAAGGAATTAGAAAAAGAAGAACAAACTAAGCCCAAAGTCAGCAGAAGAAATGAAAAAAAAAAAATTGGAGAAGAAATAAATCGAATAAAACATAGAAAAACAATATTAAAAAAATCAAGAAAACTAAGTGTTTTTTTAGGAAAGATAAAATCAACAAACCCTTAGACTAAAGAAAAAAATAGAAAATACTCAAATAAAATCAGAAATAAAAAACATTACAACAGAAGATTCAGAAATAGAAAAAATAGATTTAATGAATTATTAAAACTATTATTATATCAACCAACTAGGCAACCTAGAAATAATTGATAAATTTCTAGAAATATACAATCTACCAACACTGAATCAAGAAGAAATAGAAAGCCTGAACAGAGGATTTAAATCAGTAATCAAAAACTTCTCAACAAAGAAAAGTCCAGGACCAGATAGGTTCACAGTTAAATTCTACCAAACAAAGAAACAAACTACATACACACACACACACACACACACACACACACACACACACACACACACAATACCATATACAAAGATTAACTTTAAAAGTATTAAATACTTAAATGTAAGACCTGAAACCATAAAACTACTTAAGAAAACATAGGGTAAAATCTTCTAGACATTGATCTGGACAATGATTTTTTGGATATGGCACTGACAGCACAGGAGACAGAAGCAAAAATAGGTGGGATTACATCAAATGAAAAATTTCCACAGCAAAGGAAACCATCCATAGAGTGAAAAGGCAGAATGGGAGAAACTTAGGTAATGGGGAAAAACATATATATATCTGATAAGGAATGTGTATAATTAAATAGCAAAAAATCCCTGATTTTAAAAATGAAAAAAAATGAATAGACATTTCTCCAAAAAAGATATATAAATGGCCAGCAGGTATATAAAAATATGTTCAACTTCACTAATCATCAGGGATGTGTCAGTCAAAACTACAATGAGATATCAACTCACACCTGTTGGAACAGCTATTATCAAAAAGACAAAGGTTAAGTGTTGGTAAAGATGTGGAGAAAAGAGAACCCATATATAGTTTGTGGGAATGTAAATTTGGCATAGCCATTATTGAAAATATAAAGTTTCTTCAAAAAATTAGAAATGTAACTATTGTAAGATCCAATAATTTCACATCTGGGTTTATATCAAAAGGAAATTGAATTAGTATCTCAAAGGAATATCTGCACTTCTATGTTTATTACAGCACTATACATGATAGCTAAGATATAGGAACAACCTAAATATGTCCATAAAATGGAATATTATTCAGATGTTAAAAGAAGCGAATCCTGCCTTTTGTAACATGAATGAACCTGGAGGACATTATGCTACACAAAACAAGCCAGATACAGAAAGACAATACGGCATGATATCACTTACATGTAGAATCTGAACTAGTCAAACTCATAGAAGCAAAGAATGGAATGCGAGTTGCTAGGGGCTGGGAAGAGAGGAAATGGAAAGAGGTTGGTCAAGGAGCACAAAGTTTCAGTAATGCAAGATGAAGTTCTAAAGAACGAAGTACAGAAATGTAACTTTAGTTAACAATACTATAATGTATGTTTAAAATTTGTTAAGAGGGTAGATCTTAAGTGTTCTCACTTTGACTCCCACAAAAAGTAAAAACACAATGGTATTTATGTAAGGTGATAGGTATGTAATTAGCTTAATTGTGGTGATTATGTCACAATATATATGTATACCAAAGCATCAGGTCGTAAGACTTAAATATATACAATTTTTACTTGTCAGTTAGACTATAGTCAGTAGGCCTTATCTATATTGCAGTCTGTTTTTGTACTACTTGTGAGCTAAAATTGTTGGTTTTTTTTACATTTTAAAAAAGAATAGTGTATCTATAAGTAAATCCATTCATATGTGGCTGTTAGACAATGTGCTGTAGCAATTCATAGTCCTTTTTGGAACATATGAGTCACAGAACAATTGATTATCCATATGCTAAAAAACACAATCCATACTTTTCATCAAGGAAAAAATTAACTAAAAAGTTTCTAGGAGAAAATGTAGAAGAAATGTTTTCGACCTTATATTTGGAAAATTTTCTTAGCTATGACAGCAAAGCCATGATCTCTAAAAGAAAAATTGAGTAATTGAATTTTATCAAAATTAAGAAATTTTGTTCTTCAAAACACAACATTAAGAAAGTGAACAAAAAGCTAGATACTGGAAGAAAATATTTACAAATCATATATCTGATGAATGACCTGATCTGAGATTACATCAAAAACTCTCAAAACTATGATAAGAAAACAATTCTATTAAAAAATGGGCAACAAATTTGAAGAGCTATATTACCAAATAAGTATATAAAATAACCCCTAATTAATCATTAAGGAAATCCAAATTAAACCACAATTAGACATCACTACATGCCTTTTAAAATGTCATAAAAAAATCTAAGATACCAACTGCTGGCAAGAAAAACCTGGAGAGCTTTTTAAGCATGGATACCTGCTCTACCGGAGATTCAGATACAGAAAATGTTATTTGGGGTTAAAGAATTTGAATTTCTAACAAATGTTATATGATAATTAGTTGAAGTACCATTGTATTACAGTGTTTTTTTGAGCTAAAATTGAGGAATTTTATTGCCCGTAACCTTAATATGAAAATATTGTCAAACAGAGGATTTCAAAGTAGTAATTGAGATAACATATCCAAAACTTTCATGATATCTCTGTATTAATAAAACATTTGTAAATTTTCTGGAGTTCTTACTGCTTAGCTTTGTAATGCACATATTTTTGTACATTTTCATAATATTTTGACTATTTGATTACAAATGAAATAAACATATTTTATGTGTACCCTAAGCAACATTTTGTACCAAAGAAAATTTAAATTTTAGAATTGAAGAGTTTCAAGAATCTGGAACAGTTTAGATAAGTTTGGATCTAGAGTTAGGCAAATCTTTCTTTTTCACTTGTTTCTCTTTGGCTTTCATTTCTTCATGATTTTATATTTTAGTGTGCACTGTTATGTACTGCTAGCATTTCCTCTATCAAAAAAAAAAAAGAAAGAAAAGAAAAAGAAAAGGATTATTCCACCAGCTGGTGGGAGTTCTAGTGACCAATCATCCTCAGCCATCACAGAGATTTGCCTCAGATGAAATTATTCTCCCAATGTCCTTTCTGGAGAAGGCTGCAGTTAATAAAACTGTCTGACAAGAGGTAGGAAGGCCTGGCTTCTTTATGTCATCCTTGAACAACTCTGCAGTGGACATGACTTAGTAATTTCTTACACTATAGCACCTATTTAATACTAGGAAAATCTCAATATAATATTGCTTTACTTCATTAATATACATTTTAGTTAACATAACCTAATAACTCTGGTTACCTGTTATAGGCTGAATTGTGTTCCCCCAAAAGGTGAGATCCTGACCTCCAGTGCCTGAAAATGTGACTGTGTTTGGAAGTTTGGCCTTTAAAGAAGTTACTAAATTAAAATGAGTTCTTTAGAGTGGCCCGTAATCCAGTATGACTGCATCCCTATAAAAAGAGGTTAAGACACAGACATACACAGGGGTAAGATCATATGAAGACACTGTAGGAATATGGCCATCTACAAGCCAAGGAGAGAAGCTTCAGAATGAAACCAACCTTGCCAACATCTTGATCTTGTACTTCCAGCCCCAGGATTGTGAGGAAATAGATTTCTGTTGTTTAAGCCAATCAATCTGTGGTATTTATCATGGCAGCCCTAGCAAACTAAATCATTACTGGAAGATAATATTCGTAATATATCAAACAAATGTAAATAGTAATTTATAAATAAGTAAAAGTAATTATTAGCATTCCGTAGTGTACTTTCATGTATAAAATCTCATGAGCAATATTATTAAGATATATAATGATTTATAGCGATATTTATAAATGCTTCACTACCTTTGCTTTTTAAGGTAAAGGATGTTTATCACAAGAAAAAATCAATCATATTGATTGAATTTATACAAATTAATAATTGATTCATATGCATGAATGCAGCCATTTTAGAATCTACTCAATTGGAAAGCTCATCTTCTATATAGTCGAATATTACATTATGCTGAATTATAATAGTTAATCAAAATTATTAACATTTAATCTTACATTCCCGTCATGATGTAAATAGGGAACAGTAACTGCATTTTCCAAAACTATTATTTTTAATGCATTAAGAAATAGTACTTGATGAAGACAATTGATTTCAGTTGAGTGTCTTGATTGATACATGTAAAGCTATTATGAGCATTATGGAGATGACAATCTAATTTTCTAGGGAAGAAATGAACTAAATGTTTAGAAATAGACTGTGGTAGTTATGATTTTTCCTTCAAAATTAAACTTTTGATTTTTAAAACCACTGAAATTGTTTGACTCTTTTGTTACTATTGCAAACCCAACCCATTATACTGGCACATATGTTACCAGTGATGGGTTATTGACAAAAAAGAAACCAAAGTATATGGCATCCTAACGACTACTGGCTAGCGGCATGGGAATAATCATCTCATCCTACACTTATAATCCATTATATGTAAAAATGGTAATCCATTATATGTAAAGATAGTATCCAATTCTGGGGTAAAATTGTCTTATATTACTTATGAAGCAGACCATATACCAAAAGCCTGTAGCTCTAGGGGAAAGGTTAGCAATCAGAATAATAACAGCATATAATTGTTACTGTTGGTTTCATGCAATCAGATATAGCAAGAAAGATGTGAGTTCAAAATAATTGAACTTTAATTTCTGGTCAGAAGGTAGAAAATAGGGACAGATTATTACTCTCACCATAAAAAAATAGATTAAAATATTTGTTTTAAATATATATGTGTGTATTGAACTTTTGTTAATATGAAATGTTTTTTTTTTCTCCAACAATAATTTTTCTAACTGTTTAAAAATTCAAGACACAGAGGAATGTTTTGAGAATAGTCAATGTGGCCTCAGGATTAGATTCTAGTTATGTGCTTTTGGCAACAATAATATGCAAGTAATGTTATGTTTTTGTAAAAGTGCATTATGTCAGGAAGTTCATGGAATTTTTATGATCTCGTACTGATGATATGAATTTTATTCACATGACTAAGGAAGGGTCTTGAAGGTTCTTTAATGGAGAATTATTATTTGTTTCTTTTGTATTTTATAATTATATTTGGGGAAGATACTTTAATACTATATAAATACAGTCTTACTCTTCAAAATTTCATCTACTAGTTTTAGTCATGATGATTCTTGTCTACATAAATTATAATGTTTCTGAAATAGTAATTTCTTAATTATTTCCTTTAAAAAATGTCTATTATTTTGCAATTCTACTGTGAGGAAGACCTTTCCTTTCTCATTATTTCTTTATATCAAGATAGACTCACATATTTCCGATTTATTCAATGGGTCACAATCCTTTATTGTGGCACAATTGCCCCATATTGAAGGAAAGACCCTTCAAACCAGTTTTTTCTTTTTTATCTTTCAGCATGTCTCTTTCAATCCTTCAGTACTTTCCAATCTCCAGACAACAAAATATTCCAGATTCACCTTGAACTTTTGCTGCTCTAGCCCTGGAATCAGGCCTTTCCCAAGGAGTCTAGTTTTTTGTTTTTTGTTTTTTTACCGAAGAATGATATGTATCGACCATGATTTGAGCATGAATTGAGTTAATAGACACGGAACATCACTGTTCTAGACTGAAGATATGTATATATATGTTTAAGATATATGTACATGCATATATCTATGCATGTATGTGTACATATGGAGATACAATTGTATCTATTTATAAATCTATCTATATTTAAAATTATATATATGTCAAAACACATCTGTATCTGAATATGTATCAGTATGTGTTTTTGCATAAGTATATGAGCTCACACTGACACCTCTCATTCCAATTCAACAGCAGAGGATCATTCTATCCCTCTTCTTTACTATATTTGTACTTCCATCTCTCCATAGTGAGAAACCAAGCTCCAATTATCCTCAATATATTTACATAATCACACAGTCCTTGAACAAACAAAAAGTAGTTTTGGAATTTTTAAATATGTCTGTGAAAAATAAACCTATTAACTACAGAGTACAATATTTTTAGAATTCTTTATTCTTAGCCTGAGGATATATCATCCAAATGATGATTGAAGATCACTTGGGTCAGCACTCTCCCATCAATTTCACGGTGGTCATATTATTTGAAATATGGTTAGTTCATTTGTTTTGGTTTAAATTCTATTTTGCATTTTATACTCCTTTATTTTATTTGTATCAACACTAACAGTTTCTAAAGTCAGAATTATACAGAAGTTAAAAAAATATATTTTATGAATAATTCTCTAGAGAAAAGTGAATCTTATTGCTCCCGAAAATCTTAATAGGAACATTATTTGGAAAAAAATATTAACAAGTTAAATAAATAGTTTTCCTATTAAACGTATTACCTAATATAGCAGAGGTTCTATGATATATAGTTTAAGAACTGACCATATTAAAACACACCATGCCAAACCCTAGCCTCTATATCATGACAACCATCTGTAAGGTTTTCCTCCTTTGGCAGTTTTAAAAATAGAAGCATTCCAGTATTTTGTCTAACCTAAAGTATTATGTTAAGTTCTCTCTACACATTTATATAATTCAGCAATTTCTCGTTTCCACCAATCATGTTCTTAAAATGTAAATCTAAATGATTAAAGACAAACACAATGAGAGATAATAAAAAAATGTACAGCAGAAAAAGAAAAGAGAAACATTACTAAATTGTGACTAAAATCATGTATGAAAACTTTATAGTCTGAAAATATGAAATCAGCTCCATGGCTAAATGAGGGAGGTGGCGCTATGCTTCGGAGAGTTCAATTGGTCTTTTTTGGTTAAAGTAAATAAAAAAAAAAGATGTAGAAAAGATTTTATCCCATTAATATTTTTAAATGTATTTTCCTAGTGACAAAGCATCTTTTTGAAATACCAGATAATTCATTACATATCTATAAATATTGCCACATATATTTTATGACTAATTACATGTAGTTGTGTAATTTTTAAAGTGAAAAGAACTGAACATATGCAACACAACTCCATTATATTTATTAACTCCATTAATATTACATAAGCCTAATATTTTAGTATTTAGTATATATAACATTGGAGAACAATGATCCACTATTGAGTATTAACTTATGTACAATTAAGAAACACATATTTATACACTTCTCACTTTTCTGAGATGAGAGATAATTCTGGACAATTAAATATAGAAGCTATTTTTCAATTGTTGTCTCTTTGATTCATATAATCATTGGTTAAAATATCTGATTTTAATCTTAAAATATTGAGTTATAATTTATTATACTGTATTATTTTCATATATCTATATGCATAACTATATTTACATTCATGTTTATATTTATCTACCTATAAAGAAAATCTCATTAAGTAAATATTTTTTCAATAGCTACCCAATTCTTTGTTTCCCAAGATAAAGATGAGAGAGAAAATAAGAGTTTTAGATAAAAAGAGATATCAGAACAAGATGATATAAGAAAGTAATTCTCCAAAATATTAGGTTTTGTTTTTTTAAAAGTAAAAATTGTTCAGAAAATAAAAATAAGTGTATGATTTCTATGCTGTTTCTATGAACTCCATAACTTTAATTACTGATAAAATGCTATTGATTCTCATTCTTAAAGTATTTGAGAACCCAGAGAAGAGTAACAGACAAATTGAAAATCATATACTAACTCTGTTTCCTAGACAAGTAACTTCTGTCTTTGAAATGTGTTGTAAATGATTAGAAATATTTGTCTTTTTATTTTGTTTCCTGATTTTTTTCTTTCCATAAAATTTAATGAACTGCATAATCTCAAATTCTCAAATTTTACTCATGGGAAGTAAGAAGCATGCCAAGTATGTGGCAGTTTGATGTTCTTATAAACAATCTATCTTCTCCTCAAGATAAATTTAAAAATTGAATATTACATCATTTCTAAGAAAGCACATCAGAAAGGGGGATGTTGAGTCATCAAAATGTATTAAATACTTTACACTCAGAATTTTCATGTTTTTAAGAAAATATTTTTAATCACTTTCAGCCTACCATAGGAAAAATAATAAGTATTTGAAAACAAATAAATGAATAAATGTGGAAGATCATGTGTTTTGGATAAAATCCAAAGAAAGGAAATTTAAAATTAGCTCATATGACTAGACTAAATTGCAATAATTATAGTATCCATATCAAAAGCATAACTTAAAAGAACTATCAAATTATCTAATTTATGAGCACCATCTAAGTAATCATATTTTGCTCAAACTATGAGGAATTATACAGCAATGTCAAATAACTACTTTTTCTTAAGTATATATAAACTGTGGGAGAAAATTAGCCCCAAATTAGATGTTATAGAAACAAAAATTCAATTTTCTAAATCTTAAATTAATTCAGACATTTGTATTCATTCTTAAATTAATTCAGACATTTGTATTCATTTTTTTCTCAAATATTAATTGAGCACCTGCTTTGTGCTGAAGATTCAGCCATGAACAAAACATTGAATATCCCTGTCCTCTCATGGCTATAGTTCAATGAGGCTGTGGTGGTGATCGTAAGAATTTTTTAAAAATAATACTTAAATTATATGATATGTTAGATGATAAGTCCTACGAACACAAGAAGGAAAGGAAGCTCAAAGAGAACTCGGAGGGAGATGGACTAGGTCAAAGCAGGGATCGCCTCTTCCCAGGTCCATATTGAAATCACAACCAAATTATAAAAGAATCAACGTGGAGAATCACCTGACGTCCAGCATATCATAACACATGCTTTGACAACGTAAAGAAAGAACCACATTGAAGCTGGTAGGAGGGGCAAAGTTGTGAATCGGACTGAACGCACACACAATCGTACACCAGGAGAGAGAGTGAGGCTGCAGAGGCTCCCCTGAAGGAGAGGGGGTCCTGGTTTCATTTGGGGGCTCCACAGTCCAGAGTCCTAGCCCAGGGAAGAGGAGTTTCCAAAAACTCTGACTGTAAAAACCAGAGGGGATTTTGGCCATCTGGGTGTGAGAGAAGGCTAAAACCCTAGATGCCCCTTTGAAGGGGTCACACACAGGCTCTCTGACCTGGGACACTCACCTGGGGCACTGGCAGTGGGGTCAGAGGCTTGCACAGGATTTATACCAGGAAAGACTACATTACAAGGTACCATAACGAGGCTGGACAGGCAGCTACCATTGTGCCTTAGTAGAGCCGCCTAGGAGGCAATCTACAGAAGGAGCCAACTGGACTGTGCAGACCTCTCCCACAGGGCCATTAGGAAGCTCTGGCCTGAGGAAATTAGGAAGGGGCTTTTGTTGCTGGGTGGCAGCCACACCCTGCACTGATTCAGGGACAAAGGTTCACAACTGGCAGCTAGCACTGCAAGCACGCATTTCTAAGACAGTTTCAGGCAGATCATTGCTGCCATAATGAACTTAGACAGATCTCAGGGATCTATGAGCCAGCACCAGACAGCAGGTGGTCTTACTGTGATCTGGGACTTTTGTGGGAATGCCTGAATAGTTACTGAAGTTGCAGCAAGACTGAGGCTGTATAGACCTGATGGCCATTGTCTCCCTGAGATCCTGCCCCATCCAATACAGAGTGCCCACCACATGTTGACAGGCAGCTGCCCTGGGTGGTGCATTCTGCACAGTCAACAAATCTCAGCCAGAGAAGTGAGCAGAGTTCACGGAATAAAGTGATGGGAAGATCACTACTACCAGTATGAGATATAGTATCACTTGGACAGACCTCAGGGGTTTTGTGGGCTCATCACAGATGACAGTAGGTCGTGCAGTGATATCTGACTTTGGTGGGAGCCCGCAGTCCCAGAGCTGGCAGCAAATCTGGTTCTATGTAGGCCTGATGTCTCCGTGCCTCACTAAAATGATGCCCCACCTAACCCAGAAATTACCTGTGGCAAGACTGCACCCAGGGAACCCAGTCCTATCCAGTGCTTTACTTGGGTCATGAATTCAACAGCAAATAACAGTACTCAGTTCTTGTGGCCCACACAAAGCTCATTCATCCAGGAGAAGCATTCAGTGGCAGGCAACAAACTCATGCCAATGAGCTTTGGTAATTCTTAAACAGAGCTTAGGTGTTTGCAAGCCTAAGATGGGCAGCAGCTGACCTTGCTGTGATTGGAAACTTGTACAGGGAGCCACAGAGAAAGTGCTTACACACTGCAGTGGTAAGGGGAAATTTACTGAATAGATCCAGAAGACTCCAGGGTCCCTGCACCACCCAACACACATATCACCCAGAGGCTCTTCCAGTTTCAGAGACTTACGACAACTGATGGGCAGTGTCGGGCCTTGAGGAGCACTGGTCCTTCTGCTAAACTTCCTTAGGTCAGTGAAAGGGGTAACCGACCACTGCCTACAGCGTTGTCTCTTCCACTTACCTATAGATCCAGCATAGGCAACAACCATCTGCGGATCACTTTGTAGTTCCCACCGGGTAGCCCTGAGCAATCAAAGGCAATGGCTGACCTTGGCCTACGGGGGAGCCCCTCTCAAGAGGCCACAAAACTAATGCATCCAGAGGCTGGCACTAGACCACAACACAGCAACTCCTGACTAGCCCCATTAGCGGTACACACAAAGAGTGGTTGCAACAAATACACAAGCTTGTTAGGGCAAATCCCACTCAGTGGGATCAGACTCCACACAGCAACTCTTACTGTGTGGGTGCAGCCAATTCCCACAATTAGTCAGACTGAGCATTAATCCCATCCACTGATATACTAATACCAATAAAGGCTAAGCTACAATAGAAGATCATACACAACCCACACAAAGATCATGTCCAGAGCCTCTTGCACTGGAGATTCAAGAGAGTGTGCCACTGGGACATATAGGACACCTTCCACATAAGGCCATCTGGCCAAGGCTGAGATGAAACAAATATTCCTAACACATAGAAATGAACACAGAAAGGCTAATAAAATGAGAAAACAAAGAAACATGCCACAGATGAAACAACAGGAGAAAACTCCAGAAAATAAGCTAAATGAAATGGAGATAAGAAACCTACCAGAGACAGAGGTCAAAATAATGCTTATAACAACGCTCAACAACCTTAGGGGGAGAATGGATAAGCACAATGAGAACCTTAACAGAGAGGTAGTAAGCATAAAAAAGGACATAGAAACCATAAAAAAGAACCAGACAAAAATGAAGAATACACTAGAAGGATTCAACAGTAGACTAGATGAAGCAGAAGGTCAAATTACGGAACTAGAATACTGGGTAGCAGAATCACCCAATCAGAACAACAAAAAGAAAAAATAATTTAAAATAAGGATAGTTTAAGAGACCTCTGGAGCAATAGGAAACATAACAATATCTGGATCATTGTAGAAGTACTTGAAGGAGAAGAGAGACAGCAAAGGATTGAGACTCTATTTGAAGAAATAATGATGGAAAACTTGCCTAACCTGGCAAAGGAATTAGACACACAAGTTCAGGAAGCACAAAGAGTCCCAAACAAGAGGAATTCAAACAGACCTAGACCAAGACACAGCATAATTAAAATGCCAAAAGTCAAAGACAAAGAGAGAATCTTAAAAGCAGCAAGAGAATGGCAGTTAGTTACTTACAATGGTACTCCCATAAGAATGTCTGCTGGTTTTTGAATGGAAACTTTGTAGGCCAGAAAGGGCTGGCAAGAAATATTCAAAGTTATAAAAAACAAGAATCTACAATCATGAATACAATACACAGCAAGGCTTTTGTTAAAATGGAAAGTGAGATAAAGAGCTTCCCAGACAGAAAAAGCTTAAGGAATTCATCACCAACAAGCTAGCATTACAAGAAATGTTAAAGGGTCTTCTGTAAAAAGAGAAGGGGTAAAAAAGAAAATAAAAATAATAAATATGAATAATAAAATGGCAGTAACAATGTAACTATCGGTAATCACTTTAAATATAAACGGATTAAATGTTCCAATCAAAAGACATAGAGTAACCAAATGGATAAGAAAACAAGACCCACGCATATGCTGTTTATAAAAGACCCACCTCAGATCAAATGACACTCACAGACTGAAAGTAAAGGGATGGAAAAGAATATTTCATGCAAATGGAAGTGGAAAAAAAAAAAACAGGGTAGTGATATTTATATCAGATAAAATAAACTTTAAAACAAAGGCTATCATAAGAGACAAAGAAAGGTATTACATAATGATGAAGGGATTGATAAATCAAGAGAACATAGTAAACATATACACACCAAATTTAGGAGCACCTACATACATAAAGCAATTTTTAACTGACATAAAAGGAGAGATCAACAGTAATACACTCATAATAGGAGACTTTAGCACCCCATTGACACCAATGGACTGATCTTCCAGGCAAAGAATCAACTAGGAAACAATGGGTCTAAAAAAACACTAGATAAGATGGTTTTAATAGATATTTTCAGGTCATTTTTACAACAAAATATACATTCTTCTCAAGTGCACATGGAACATTTTCCAGGATAGACTACATGTTAGGACACAAAACACAGTCTTTATAAATTTAAGGAGATTAAAATCATATCGATTATCTTTTTCAATCACAATGGTATGAAACTAGAAATCAACAACAAGAAAAAAACTGGAAAATACACAAACACATGGAGGCAAAATAACATGCTACTAAACAATGAATGGGTTATCAATGAGATCAAGAAAGAAATCAAGATACCTAGAGACAAATGAAAATGAAAACACAATGACTCAAAATCTATGGGACATGGCGAAAGTAGTCCTAAAAGGGAAATTCATAGCAATATAAGCTTTCTTCAAGAAACAATAAAAAAAAAATTATCTAACCTTACACTTAAAAGAGCTAGAAAAAGAACAGCAAACAAAGCCCAAAGTGACCAGAAGGAAGGAAATAATAAAGATCAGAGCAGAAATAAATGAAATAGAGTCAAGAAAATCAATACAAAAGATTAATGAAACCAAGAGTTGGTTCTTTGAAAGGATAAACAAAATTGACAGACCCTTAGCCAGACTCATCATGGAAAAAATAGAGAGGACTCAAATAAATAAAATCAGAAATGAAAGAGAGGAGAAATAACTATGGACTCCATAGAAATACAAAGGATCTTAAGAAAATACTATAAGAAATTGTACGCCAACAAATTGGACAATCTGGAAGAAATAGATATATTCCCAGAAACATACAATCTCTCAAGATTGAGTCAAGGAGAAACAGAAAATCTGAACCAACCAATTACAACCAATGAAATCAAATCAGCAATCAAAAAAACCCAAAAAACAAAAGTCCTGGACCAGATGGCTTCAGAGGCGAATTTTAGCAAACATTCAACAAAGAATTAACACCTATTCTTCTCAAACTATTCCAAAAAATTCAAGAAGAGGGACGGTTCCCTAACTCCTTTTATGAAGCCACCATTACCTTGATTCCAAAACCAAAGACATTTCCAAAAAGGAAAACCATAGGCTGATATCTCTTATGAACACTGATGCAAAAATTCTCAACAAAATATTAGCAAACTGAATTCAGAAATACATTAAAAATATCATACACCATGATCAAGTTGGATGTATTCCTGGGATACAAGGTTGGTACAATATCCACAAATCAATTAATGTGATATATCACACTAACAAATCAAAAGATAAAAAACCATGTGATCATATCAATAGATGAAGAAAAAGTGTTTGACAAAATCCAGCATCCATTTATGATAAAAACTCGCAGCAAAGTGGGGATAGAGGGAAAATACCTCGACATAATATATGACAAACTTACAGCTAACATCATACTCAATGGGAAAAGGCTAGAAGCATTTACTTTAATGTCAGAAACAAGACAAGGATGCCCACTTTCACCACTCCTCTTCACCATTGTAGTGGAAGTCTTAGCCACAGCAATGAGATAAGAAAGAGAAATAAAATGCATCCGAATTAGAAAGGAAGATGTAAAACTCTCGTTATTTGCTGATGACATGATACTGTATAGAACCCTAAAGATTTCACCGAAAAACTATTAGAACTGATCAATGAATTCAGTAAAGTAGCAGGATATAACAGTGGCATTTTTTATTGTTTCTTGAAGAAGTCAGTGGCATTTTTATACACCAATGATAAACTTTTGGAAAGAGAGATTAAGAAAATAATCTCATTTATGATTGCATTGAAAACAATAAACTACCTGGGAATTAGATTAACTAAGGAGGTAAAAGACCTGTTTTCAAAAAATATGTCATTGAAAAAAGAAATTGAAGAAGATACAAATAAATGGTAGCATATACCGTGCTTATGAGTAGGAAGAATCAACATCATTAAAATGGCCATACTACCCAAAGCAATCTATTGATTCAAGGCAATCCTTATCAAAATAGAAATGGCATTTTTCAGCTAGAACAAATAATCCTAAAATTTATATGGAACCATAAAAGATCCTTAATAGTGATGGCAATCTTGAGAAAAAAAAAAAGAACAAAGTTGGAGGTATCACACTATCTGATATCAAACTATACTACAAGTCTGCAGTAATCAAAACAGCATGGTACTGGCATAAAAACAGATACATTGATCAATGGAACAGAATAGAGAGCCCAGAAATAAATCCACGTCTATACGCTCACTTAATACATGACAAAGGAGGCAAGGATATACAATGGGGTAAAGATAGTCTCTTCAATAAATGTTGCTTGGAAAATTGGACAGAAACTGGACTACTTTCTTACACCATATACAAGAGTAGACTCAAAATGGATTAAAGACTTAAATGTAAAACCCAAACCATAAAACTTCTAGAAGAAAACATAGGCAGTGAACTCTCTGCTATTGCTAACACTAATTTCTTTTTGGATATATTGCCTCAGGCAAGGGAAACAAAAGAAAAAATAAACAAATGGGATTATATCAAACTAAAAAGCTTTTGTACAGCAAAGGAGACCATTGACAAAACAAAAGGACAACTGACTGAATGGGAGAAGTTATTCATTTATGATATATCCAATAAGAGGTTAATATCCAAAAATACATAAAGAACTCATACAACTCAACAACAAAAAACAATCTAATTAAAAAATGGGCAGAAGATCTGAACAGATATTTCTCCAAAGAGGAAATATGGATGGCCAATAGACATATTAAAAGATGCTCAAGATCACTAATCACTAGAGAAATGCAAATTAAAACCAAGATGAGATATTACCTTGCATCTGTCAGAATGGCTAGCATCAATAAATTAAATGCGGAGAAAAAGGAACTCTCATACATTGTTGGTGGGATTGCAAATTGGTACAGCCACTATGGAAAACAGTCTAGAGTTTTCTCAGAAAATTAAAAATAAATATACCTTTTTACCCAGCAATTGCATTTCTGGATATTTATCCAAAGAAAACCAAAACAATAATTTTTAAACATCTATGCACCCTTATGTTCATGGCAACACAATTTACAATAGCCAGGATATGAAAGCAACCTAAATGCCAACAGCAGATGATTGGATAAAGAAGTTATGGTTCATATATACAATGGAATATTACTTAGCCATTAAAAAAAAAAAATGAAATCCTACCATTTTCAACTACATGGATGGATCTAGAGGTTATTATGCTGAGTAAAATAAATCAGAGAAAGATAAATACCATATGATTTCACTTATATGAGGAATCTAAAGAACAAAAAGAAGAAACTAATCAAAAACTGACTTATAAATATATAGGACAATCTGATGACAGCCAGAGGAGAGGGGCATTGGGGGGCTAGGACAATGGGGTGAAGGATTAAAGAAGGACAGAATAGTAGTTGATCGATGGTCACAGGGATGGGGAGCACGGCATAGGGAATGTGGTTAGCAGTAATGTAATGGCTAGGTGGAGGGCCAGAGGAGAGAAAGAGCAATTAGTGGGATCATTTTATAAACTATATAAATGTCTAACTAATGTAATGTATACTTGAAACTAATAATAAAATTAAATTTAAAAAAAGAAGACGAAGAAGGAAAAGAGAATAAGAAATTGGGGAAGAAGTTACAATTTAAGTATCTGTTTAAGGAAAGTACATTAGTTAAGTAGGCTAAGTTGTAGTAAAAAAAAAATATAATTCCTTCTGTATTTCTGGCAGCTCTCTGTGACAACTTCCTCCTAAGCAGTAACACAGGGATCCAAATTCTGGCTCCATAATAATAAAATAAGACTTTCATTATTGCTGGAGTAGGGTTGAGGAAGTGAGCATATTAGTTA
Organism: Pteropus medius; assembly: GCF_902729225.1. Classification (NCBI taxonomy): domain Eukaryota; kingdom Metazoa; phylum Chordata; class Mammalia; order Chiroptera; family Pteropodidae; genus Pteropus; species Pteropus medius. Next base: position 11,052,021 of record NW_024355205.1, read on the forward strand.
TGGATATACCACTGCCTCTGTGACATGACTGCTTCTAGCATGACACTCATTTCTCGCAGTCATCAGACAAAATAAGTCTGATTGCCTGCCCAACTGTAATTGGATTGGCTAGTGCTTTTCTGTGAATTTAAGAAAATTAAAAAAAAAAAAAGATATCTTTGAACACTAAAGGTATTACCACTAAAGCTTTACTAGGAAGGTGACATTTAAGTAAACACTTGAGAGAAGGGAAGAATTAATCCATTTATATTTATATATCAAAAAGATGAATAATCTAGATAAAGAGAAGAACAAATTCAGACGGCCTGGGAGGTTACACGCTGAGTTAGATCAAGGAAATATTATGAAGAACATTATGCTTAGAGATAGGGTTAGGCTGCTGCTGAGATAAGAGAAGGTAAAGTATTCCCAAATTAGATGTATACGAATGGTATACGTATATTAATTCTGAGTAGTTGAGATCACACTTCTGCTTCTGTATATATTGCTCTTGCTGATGCTGCAGTACATGTGGGAGCAGCATGGACTCCTTGGACACTGAGAATTCAAATTATATGCTCCAAAGTGGAAAAAGAGTCCCGGAGCCCCAGAGATTTATAGACGATCATTTTATAATGATATCCAGGTCAGCCCAAGAACAGAGAGGCCTTTCCTGTGCATGAACTGTAATATTTTGGCTCTGTAGGTAGATTACTGGTACAAATTTTAGTCATAAATAAAACTCTTGTCTTATTTGCTAAAAGGGATAGGGACTTAAGTAGGCCATATATTACAACTACACTGGTTGATTTTGAACACTGGGAACAAACACTGGATCTAGGGGTCTGGTCTGGTCATAAAATCTTCCAGAAAGACTAAGTGACTATGTGGTTATGCCCCCAGCCTAAAACAAATTCTCTTTGTCTGAATATTTTATACAATGTTTTAATTAAAAATTTTGTATCATCAAAATTGTGTTGTGTTGTGGGGGCACAGTGAAGTTTAACTTTGTAATCTTACGCACTTAGGGTTTGTGTTCCTGGATGACATTTTTCACACAATACAGAAACCAGTGCCTTTTACCTTAGGCAATCTACATTCATGACCCTCTATCCCCAACTCTCCTGACTATTGATAATCTGTAATTACTTTTCCAAATGATGAATTTCAGGGTCAAAAGTTATGCTTCTCATAAAGCTTTTAATTCATTTGCCAAAATTCCTTTCAGAGAGTTTGTATTATATGATATTCCTATCCTTTCTGGGATTTGGGGAAAAAAATGCTAATTTTATGTCGAACACTATATCTTCTTTATAAACAGACCACTTTGACAATAAAAAATCTAATTTTTAAAAAATTTAATAGATATATCTTCACGTTCTCTGTGATTCTCTATAAGTAATAGAATCCAGTGTTTAATTATATAGAACAGTATTCAGATTTCTTGGGTTTGAATCCTGGCTCCACAAAAATTCTTTGTAAGATCTTGGACAAATAACTCAATGCCACAGTTTCTCATCTCTAAATACAGTATAATAGTAGGACCAAATTGAAAAGAGAGTTTTGGGGAATTGTGATAATGTGTGTAACAATTTACCAAAATGATTCTCCAAAACATACACCGGATAAACATTAACTATTATTTTGCACAATTTTTGCAAAAAAAAAAAAAAGCAAGTCTACATACATTTTTGAACTAAAAAAAATAAGCAAATGTAAATGGTTCATGCAGAATCTTTTAAATTAAGCCCTTTCCACCAAATTAAGTTGAAGGTTTTTATTTTTAAAAAATTTAAAAATTATTTTTCTAATTCACTATAAAACTTAAAAGTATTTTACTTTGGGCATATTTTCATGTAAAAGCATTTATTGTTTACATGATTTTTATAACACGGCCAAATTTAAATGTGCTGTCTGATTTTGTGCCAGAGGACAACGAACTTTATGCTGCTTTTAGTACAGCTCTCAGATTGATTGCTAAAATAAAAGGAAGTAGAGAAAACCCACCTACATCTGTTTGGCAAATGCATGCTGTCTCTGCAGGTGAAATAATCATTTTACCGAACAATACTCCCCTTGCCAGGCCCTCACTTACTCTGCAGAGATCCATCAAGGACTGTTCAAAGTGGCAGGTTCGTTTTTGAACACTAAGGCAAATTTTATCATCTGCTTTCATAATAAGCTTATAATTAAGCTTACAGGTTTATTTTTTATATGGGAGATGTTGAAATTAGTATTTATGGAATAAAAAAAGCAGTATTTGCACAAGTAATTATGAATTTCTTTATTGTCATTGGCAATAATTTTGAAGTAGAAATGCTGCACAATCTAACTGTACATTTAAAACAGTAAAAATCTACTGAGATAATACTGAAGAAATGAAATCATTTAAAACTAACAATTTGGTAGGTATATGTGTTAACCTTCTTAGAATTAAACTTGTTGCATCCTTGGCAATTCAAACATTCAGGTGCTTGAATTTAGAAATTGCTGAGAAGTGTAAGGAGAGTTGATGAATAAGGGACTCATTTTGTTAAAAGTCTCATATGTCTCAGTTCAAAATGTTGTGATATTAGGAGAGAAAATATTAATAAATATGAAGTGTTTAACTGCATATCACTATATTTTCCCAGTGAAAATCAGGGGCTATCTCCTGAATTTTATCAATGCTTTGTATGAAGAACTTCATACATTTCTCTACAATTAGATTTGATGTTTTATAATTTACAAGGTTATCTTAACACACATTGGCATTTAACCTCAAAGGAAGACAACAAAAAAATATTTTGGTGAATTCTCAAATGATGTATCTGAATTTCAAAGGGGTCTATGATGTTTCCTAAGTCCAACAGTAAATGTTGAAGGCATTACAACCACCAGATCGGCTGCTCTAATAAAATCAGCACTCAATTTCTTCTACTATCTACTCTCCACACCACTGCAAGTATGATCTTTTAAAACATATATCAGATCGCGTCTCTGCTCCAATAGTTTCTATTTCGCTCAGATTGAAATAGAAAATCCTTTCTATTTGCTGTTAAGTTTCACACAAACCAATTTTCTGTCTCTATGATCTCTTGTACATTCCTCGAGCTCTTCTCTGTTCTAATCATATTGGTCTTCTTTGTGGCCCTCAAACAAAGCAAGTATGCTGTTATCTCAGAATCTTTGTACTTGCTGCTTCCTCTGCCTGGTACACTCTTCTCCAGATAGCCCATCACTCACTTCTTCACTTTTTTTCGTCTCTTAAATGTTACTACCACAGAGAGGCCTTCTATGATCACCCTATACAAAACAGTCCTGAAACTTTACTCTTATCCATCTTTATTTTTCTACATAGTGCTGCTCACTGATTGTTCATTGTTAAAAAATTATACTCAGAAGTCTGCATTACTTCTGTATTACTGATTTATGGTCCCTTGGAAGGTACATCCCCTAACTAGAAATGAGTGTTTATCTCAGATGTTGGTTTTTCTGTTCTTATTCATTTTGCTAGAAGAGTTCCAAAAATTTAAATGTCCTAGAAAATGTTGACAGTCCTGAAACAAGTCATGCAAGGGGTAGGGTATTGAGATGTAAACATATCACTACACTACACCTAAAGCATAATATTAGAATTAGAATTAGAATCAATTAGAATTGTTTTAAAGGCGAAGCATTTAAAAAATTGTCTGAGAACTCAGTTTGTGAATTATGAATAGGAACATATTGACCGTTCCATCTCCTGGGCAAAACCTATTTGAGCCCTCTGTGGATATTGTCCTAATCAGTACCTAGTGAGCCAGGTACTGAGGTTATGTCTTAGACCAATTGCTACTGAAGCATCTTATAAGATATACTTTCACCTGCAGAGTTATCCAGGTACCACCTAAACAAGGCCTTCTTTCTTCTCACACACACAATGGCTTATGCCTATATTCTAGATATAACAAGCTTTACCCCTTTCAAAGTTTAATGTTATTTACACACACATGCGCACACACACACACACACACACACAGAGGGAGAATTTCAGATATTCATCTGACTGACTGACCCTGGAATATTTGGACCTAAGTTTTTCTGGACAATACATCCTTCTGCTAAAACTACTGATCACTTATTATTTATAATTTAGAGGGAGGCACAATTAATTTCTTCAATATCATATCCATGGAAAATATGAATAGAAACATGCAAAAACATTCTTTTCTTATTTATCCTAAAAAGTGTTTGGGGTTAGATATAATGAAAGTGATATATATTTGAATAATTGAATGACATAATGTGAGAAGTTATAAAATATATTTGACATGCAAAAACATATTTAAGTCCTATTCTGCAATTCGAAAATAAAAATTAAACTAAACTACCAAACTTCTATCTCAAAGTATAATTATTTACTAAGTATTGAAGTGGAAGGTGTTAATTTTAGTAACATCATAAGACAGGAACAGTTTGTATTTAGTCTTTCTCTGTTTTGGGGGTACTACAGAAGACAATCATTGCCTATTCAGATCCCTTCAGATCCCACTTAGAGGGTCTGTGTGTTTTGCTTGTAATAGTTGGCAGCTGCAATCATCTATACAAGTTTGTCCTTTGTCCTGGAACCCCTTCTGCCTCAGCAGAAGGGAGCTGGATGACTTACACCCACTCAGGTACAAATGACATACTGGTCAATGAAATCTGAAATCCAAATTCCCTTTCTAGAAGTTGAAAGAACTCTAAGATATGATTTATTCTGCAGAGGTCACTATGAAATCAGACTGGAATTGAGAATTATTTTTGACTCTTTACTCTTCCCTGTCTTGTTTCCCTCTCCCTCACTGGAGATTTTTGTAAGTACTTCTTTAATAAATTAGTTGCACATGGATTCTCATCTCAAGAGCTCCTTATGGGAAACCTTACCCGAAATAGCACTATAGTATTTTAGTTTTTCATTTGTATAATTCAGTCTTTAGTGAGGTCCCATTGATCTCTGTGCATCCAAAGACCTAGACAGCTGTGCCACCACCACAAAGAAGTCTATCCCAGAATTTTAAAATGCTGTCTGCTTAGGACCAATCTCTTAAAAGTCCATTTTCAAAACTTGTTATTTATTACACCAGTAAAAGCAAATGGGTTTCTGAAAAAAAAAATTTAATTAAATTTATTGGGGTGACATTAGTTAATAAAATTATATAGGTTTCAAATGTACAAATTAATAATACATCATATGTACACTGCATTGTGTAAATCTCATTCCGTCACCATATATTTGATTACCTTTAGCCTAATCTTCCTCCCCACTTTCCTGGTGACCACTAAACATTTGTCTGTGTCTATGAGTTTTTGTTTGTCTTGTTCTTTTGTCGCTTTCAATTTTATATCTCGCATGTGAGAGAAGTCATATGGTTCTCAACTTTTTGTCTGACTTATTTTGCTTAGCATGATTACTTTAAGATCTATTCATGTTGTTGCAAATGGAAGTATTTCATCTTTTCTTATGGTTGAGTAATATTTCATTTTGTACCTATACAGCATCTTCTTTACCCAATTATCTATCGTAGGACACTTCAGTTGCTTCCACGCCCTGGCCACTGTGAATAATACTTCAATGACCATCGGGGTACATATCTTTTACTTCCCTTGCCTTTAAGGTCAAATTCATAAAATCTTCCCTAAATCCAAGGTCTATGAGTTTAGTATCCATGTTTTTTTTTTTTTTATGCAGTTTATTATTTCAGATCTTATATTTAGGTCTTTGATCCTTTTGAGTTTTTTTGATGTATGATGCCAGCAGTCTAGTTTCATTCTTTTGCATGTGGCTTTCCAGTTTTCCAAGCACCATTTATCGAAGAGGCTTTTTTTTCCCCATTGTATGTTTTTGTCTCTTTTGTCAAAAACAATTTGTCCACATATATGTGGGCTTATTTATGTGCTCTCAATTCTGTTCCATTGGTCTGTGTGTGTGTTTTTCTGGAAATACTATGCTGTTTTCATTATTGTTACTTTGTAGTATAATTTGAAGTCAGGCAGTGTGATACCTTCAACCTTGTTCTTTTTTCTCAGGATTGCTTTGGCTATTAGGGGTCTTTTGTGATTCCATATAAATCTGATGCTTCCTTGTTCTATTACTTTAAAAAAAAAATGCCATTGGGATTTTGATGGGGATTGCATTAAATCTTTATACTGCTTTGGGTAATATGGCCATTTTAACTATGTTGATTCTTCCAATCCATGAACACAGGTATCTTTCTATTTCTTTGTGTCTTCTTCAATTTCTCTTAACAATGTTTTGCAGCTTTCAGTGTATAATCCTTCACATGTTTTGCTTAGTTTATTTCTAGGTATTTGAAAACATTTATTTGTAAAGATATATGTACCTCATGTCCATTGCAGCATTATTCATGGTGGCTAAGATATGGAAACAACCAACCATCTTTAATAGATGATTGGATAAAGAAGATACTGTTCATAAATACAGTGGAATATTACTCAGCCATAAGAAAAAATAAAATACTGTCATTTATGACAATATGGATCAATTTTGAGATGATCATCCTAAGAAAAATAAGTCAGATGGAAAAAGTCAAGAACCATGTGATTTCGCTCATATGGGATAAAAAACTGAAAGCAACAAATGAACAAACAAGACAAATGAACAAAAACTCACAGACACAGACAACAGTATGATGGTTACCAGAGAGAAAGGGGGAAGATTAGGGTAAAGAGAATCAAATACATGGTGACAGAAGGAGATTTAACTCTGGGTGATGAATATACAATACAGCATATATATGACATATTATTGATTTTTTCACTTGAAACCTATATAATTTTATCAACCGATGTCACTCTAATAAATTTAATATTTTTTTAAAAAAGTAAATTCTATGAAATTGAGTATCATAAGCTTTCTACTTTCTTATTTTTCAGCGTAATTTTATCTACTGTAACACTTTAACAAATTTGGATATGAACTGTAGATTAAATAATATTATTGCACTGAAGTTATATTTCTTGATTTTTTTAAATTTTGAAAACAGAGCTTATTTTTGAAAAATCCTTGTTTTTACGAAATACAAATAATGTAAACACAGTGATTTTGATTTCCCAAATTATTTTCAAACATTTTATTATAAGTACTATTCATGTGATGATAGTGCAAATTACCAGAAGAGAGAATGACAAAGGGAATGAAGCAAATGTAAACAGTTGATAAATTTTAGTAAAAGGCATATGAGCATTCATTGAGCTATTATTAAGACTTCTATGTTCAAAATTATATTTAAAAGCAACATCAGTTTATACCATCAACCTTAAAATATTTGTAGGGAAGTTCTGATAATATCAAATGTAGTATTTGCTTACAAACACTAGTTTCTGGGCTTCTTATGACTTATTGATTAGACTCTAAAGTTTCAAATGACTCTTGTTCATTTATCTTTTCAAAGGAAAGTTTTACATCCAAAATCATTTCAAATGAAAAAACATTTCATTATATATTTACTTAATATCAGAATTAATAGATTACAATAAAGATTTGAAAACATCAAGGTAGCTGCTCTGATGGTGAATACAGCTCTTTTGTTGATGTGTATAGTAATTATCTCTTTTAATTAAACAGTATCACTTTGGAAGTTTTAGCAGCTTTTCTCATGGTGTGAGATTTTGCTCTTTCTGTTTCAAAATGGACTATTTATTAAAAAGAAAGTGAATGTTTTTGGTAGTTCAAAATGTAGGGACCAAAATCCATCCCTTTCAAATGGTTTTGTGAGCAGTTATACAACCTAGAAAAGAAACAGAATCTAGAGTAACTAGAATAACTGGATTTATACTACATTTAATCTGAGCTGACACTGCCTTTGCTGGCAAAACAAAGGTCAATTTCTCTAAAATGAACCATGTTCTTATCTTCATTCTTTCTCAAATATGATTTATTGCACTTGTTTATTTTTCTTGTCCAAAAACATATATTATGTGACTATTAAAAAAAATTTAAATTGCTCTTTTCTATGTCTAATCCCAGGACAATGATTGCATACAAATCTTTCTTCAGGAATTGAAATTCATTTTTGACTATTTCAAAATTTACCATAATTGAATAGTTTTAAGTAGTTTCTATCTTGAAACATTTGTCATATTTTACTTAATATTATACATACATGTACATTGCTTCAATGAACATTGAGAAATACATTTTTAAAAGCAAAGTTAAATATATAGATGTTTAGAAATAATGTAAGAATGGATAGTATCGATTTACTACTATCTGAATACATTATTATAGGTGATCCATCCTTATGCATCAATGACTTTAAACTCTTGCTTTGGAGAATTTTTTCTGATATTTATACAAACCATTTCTCTTTCATCCTAATCAAGACATTATTTCTGTATTACTTTAGTAGTCTGAAAGGCTTTCCTCCCTTTGTAGCATTTTAGAAATTGATGCTTCTTGTTATGAGTCGAATTGTGTAACCCCAAAATTCATCTGTTGAAGTCCTAACAGTACCTTAAAATCTGACCATATTTGGAAATAGTGTCATTACAGATGTAATTAGTTAAGATGAGGTCTTATGGTAGAAGCATGGGCCCCTAATCCAACATAATCGGTGTCCTTATAAAAAGTGGGAGCTTGGACACAGACAACACATAGGGAAACCATCACGTTAATACTGGAGTTATGCTGCTACAAGCAAAGCAACGTCCAGAAGCCAGAGCTCTGAAATAGATCCTTCCCTAGTGCCTGGAGAGAGAGCACGCCTACTCACACCTTGATTTCAGATTACTAGCCTCTGGAACTATGAGAAAATAAATTTCTGTTCTTTAAGCCACAGAATTTGTGGTAATTTGTTATGGCAGCCATAGGAAACTAACACCAATGTTAATACCAATATTGATCATCACTTTTTCTACTAATCCACATGGATGTACTTTCCTGGCTTGAATTTCAATTATTTCATTCTAGAAAATATTAATATTCATGTTCCAACCTCATTCATCACAATAAATACCAGTATTTCTGGCATCCTTGGATAAAGTATGATCCATATGGAGAACACACTCATAATTCTCTTTTACTATAAGAAAGTAGGTATTGCTTACTCTATTGGAGTTTTTATCTACTTAATCATATTGCTATTTATTTATATATATTTTTGATAACTTTTTTAAAAGGAGGCTCGTGCAGGGGACTTATATATTTCTTGCATCTACTTTATACTAGACTTTGTGCTATATGCTTTTAAATGCTTTTAATTCAGTTAGAGAAAGTCAACAATCTTCTGACTGCATGGATAGTTATTGTGTGAGGGGACAAAAAAGTGAAAGTCTGGCAGGAGAAACTGGTATAGAATGTAAAGGTGAATACTGATAATTATATGTAAGTACATGAATATTTTAGGTTTTATTGCAAATATCAAGGCTTAAATGTTAGAAAATAAATTAGAGTCAAAAAGGCTTAGCGTGGATCTTAGATCTTAACCCTATGGTTATATTTTAAGCAGATTTATTAAAATATAATTCAGATACCAGTTTACCTATTTAAAATTATAATTCAAAGTTTTTAATATGTTCACAAGGTAGTGCAACCATCTAATTTTAGGACATTTTTATCTTCCCCAAAATAAACTGTAAATACTCCCCATAGTTAACATCCACCAACCTTAGGTAACTACTGAACTACTTTCTGTCTCTATAGATTTGCCTTTTTTAGACATTTAATATAATTACATTCAAACAATATGTGGCCTTTTAGGACTGGCTTCTTTCATTTAATACAATATTTTCAAGGTTTATGTATGTTGGAGCATATATCAATACTTCATTCTTTTTTTATTGCTGAATAGTAGTCCATTGTATGGATTTACCACATTTCTTTTTATTGTTTTATTTACTATTTTTTATTAGTAATACATATTTCAGTTGTTTTTACTTCTTGGTTGTTAGGAACACTGTTACTCTAAATGTTTATGTATAAATTTTTGTGTAGGTAAATGTTTTCATTTCCATTGAGCATGAAATAAAATTGCTGGGTCATATGGTAACTTGAAGAACAACTTGAGGAACTGCCAAACTATTTTCCAGAGCTGATTCGTCATTTTAAATTCTCACCTGCAGTGTTTGAAGGTTCTTATTTTTCCACATCCTTGTCAATGCTTCTTATCTCTATTTTTTATTATAGACATCAGAGTGGATGCGAAGTAGTATCTGATTGTGGTTTTGATTTACATTTCCTTAATCACTAATGGTATTGAGAATCTTTTAATATATTTATGGGAATTTGTATTTTTCTTTGGAAAATGTCTATTCATATTCCTTGGCTACATTGTAACTGCTTTATTTTTTTAGTATTGAGTTGTAAGTGTTCTTTATATATTCTGGATAAAGTTCATTACCAGACATATGATTAGTAGTCATATTTCAAATAAAGTCAGTCCCTTCAGGCAAAGCTATGGAGCAGTTCATCCTATGTCCTGCTTTTCCTCCAGGCAGAATCCTTGCCCCACTGCATCCGTGTTGGAGATGGAAATCCTCTTCTCCTGAAATAACACACCTATTCTGAATTGGTAATGAAGAAGAGGTTCTGATCTTCCAGGATGCCTCTTCCTGTGTGAAAACTGCACCATATAAACAAGCTGGAGCTGGATGATTAGGCTGTCTATATTCTTGGCCATCTGTGCCAGGAGTAAACTTCAATCCTACAAGTGGGGGCTGGGTGAGGGAAAAGGGTCCCAGTCTTCTCTGCTACACTTTACTGGAATAGAGCAAGGTATGAGAGTGAACAGAAAACACCAAAACTCTGCCCCTCTAGGGTTAAAACTAGCACAAACTGGGAGTTGTGGGGAGAAGTGGCCACCAACTTCTTGGCTGCCTCTCTCCACAGTAGAGTGGAGCTTCCGTAACACAGTTATGAGGAAGAGGGTAATGGCTCAAGTCTCGCAGACTCTAATTGTTCATATCCAAATTTAATAGACTTCTTTGAATAAATACTTTTTCACTTATATTCATGGAACAATTTCTAGAGACATTAAATAATTGTAATATATTATAATATATACACACATATATATATATATACACGTGTGTGTGTGTGTGTGTGTGTGTGTGTGTATATATATATATATATATATATATATATATATATATATATATATATACAGTTAAATTGTCATTTTGCTGGAGAGATAATCCACTGAGCTCCTTACTCTGCCATTCTGCAAGTTCTGCTTTTGGGAGTCTCCCTAACCTTATGACTTTGAACCTCATGTTTTGATGGTTAAAGTAAGGGTGTGATATGAAAATTAGAATAGTAATGAAGTCTGTAGCCATGAAATTATCTTTGATTTGGAACGGGAATGTAAGTGTGGAGGAAAAATACATGAAATTTTAAGTTACTGTGCTGTCTTATTTTTCTTAACAGTGTCTACACTTGGAGGCAAATGGAGGTTTGCTTAAGAAAAAGATAAATTTATTTTTACAAATTTACAAAGTATAGACAGAAACTAACAGAAAAATTTAAGAACCTGTGGCTCTAAGGAGTTTAATTATTCTGTGTAAAATATTAAATATTATCTTTATAGTATACTAAGCAATGTGTTTTCAAGTGGTATTCTCTTGACAAAAATACTTTTTTTGTTTATTGATTTAGGTGGTCCAAAGACTGCATGTTTTTGCTTCTTCTAGGGAGATGTTATTTGTATATATGTGTATGTGCATATATACATATGTATGTGGGTGTGTATTCAAACTATGGAACAAAAGAGAAATAGGGAATGATTCTGAAGATAACTAAAGGATGTGTCGGCATGATCATCTAAAGCTATAGGATAAGCAAAAAGAACTTGGTATATTCCACATAAACTGGACTGTTGACCCAGCTTTCAATATGCAAGATTCTCATAGTTATATAATGTTATATTAATTGTAACCACTTGGTATTTATATTACACTATTATAAATGGATTTATTAGTTTTCTAGGACTACTATAATAAATTATCATAAATTGAGTGGCTTAAAACAACATAAAGTTATTATCTCATAATTCTAGAGGTTATAAATTCCCAATCAGGTGTTGGTGGAGCCATGCTCCCTTCAAAGGCTTTAGGGAATAATCTTTACTTTCCTCTTCTGGCTTCTCGTGGTTGCCAGCAATCTTTAGTGTTCATTGGCTTGTAGCTGCATCACTCTAATCTCTACATTTGTCTTCTCATGACCTTTTCCCTCCATGTGTCTGTGTCTCTAAATCTCCTTATCCTTATAGGAATACTAGTCATTGGATTTAGGGACTACTCTAATTCAGAATGACTTCATTTTAACTTTATTATATCTGCAAGACTCTATTTCCAAATACATTAACAGGTATTGGGTGGACCTTAAATTTTGGAGGACATTATTCAACTCTGTTACAAAGGGCATAAATGAAAATCCTCCTGTTACCACTATACAATTATAACCTCTACTCAATGCTAATCACTATAATTCTCTCTTTTTGAGAGTATTACATAAATAGAATCATTCAGTATGTAATTTTTGGATATTGTCTTTTTCAAACGGCATGCTTTCTCCTCTGTTCCATCTGGCCTCCCTGGATATTGTCTTTTTTACTTAGCATAATGACTTTGATACCTATCCAAATTGTTTTATGTATTAATAGTTTGTCCTTTGTATTGTTGAGTTGTATTCCATTATATAAATGCATAAATTTGTTCATCCATATGCTCATCGAAGGACACTGTATTGTTTTTATTGTAGGCTATTGCAAGTAAAACAGTTATGCACATGTGTATATAGGTTTTTGTGAACAAAAATGTTTATTTCTTTATGAGTATACTAGAATGAAGTTACTGGGTTCTAAGGGAAGTATGTTTAACTTTTTAAGGAAATGCCTAATTGTTTTCTGGAATGCTTGTACCACTGTGTATTTCCCCAAGTTGTTCCACATTCTCACCAGCACTTGGTGTCATCAGTAAGTTTTTTTTTTTTTTTCCTTTTTTGACCATTCTTATAAATGTATAGTGATATCTTGGCTTTCATTTACATATTTAATGTAGTTTTCTCTCCACTTTTTGGGTTGGGTTATTTATATTCATCTGTAAGTAGATCAATATCTCCCTTATTTCAAATACACTGTTTAGCTTCTCTAGTGAATCTTTTATTTCAGTTTTTGTTTTTTTCACCTCTATAATATCCATTGTTTTTTATTATAATTTCTATTTTTCAACTATTTTTTATTTTATCATCATATTCCTCTTTAATTATTTGAATATATTGTTCAATGGTTCTTTAAACATATTTATAATAATGTCTTTGAAATTTGTTTGTTTGTTTGTTTGAAATCTGGACCCACTTAGAGTTTCCAGTATCTGTTTTTTTGTTGTTGTTAATATGGGTCACAATTTCCTCTTTCTATGCATATCTAGTTAATCATGGTTGAATAATACTGGATACTTTAGATAATGTATATAACAAATGTGGATTATATTTTACTTGTATATGCTTTATTTGTTTGTTTCTTTAGTAACATGGAATTAAACTATTCATGCTCTGTCCTTCATTGTGCACAGCTACTGTATCGATTATCTCTGCTCAATTCCATTTCTTCTTTTTCTTTTTTTTTCCTTATAATTATCTTTTAGTCTAGTCCTATAGAGCTTTTCTTGTGTACATAAAGCTTAATGGCCAGCCAGTGACTTGAGTAGAAGTTGTGCTCAAATACTCCAAGTGTATAAAGCTTCCACCTGTTTACTGATCTGTGCATGGGCTGGGGAACAAATAAAATTTGCAGTTAGTTATCCTTCTCTCCAGCTTTCACACTTTTGCTAGACTCTCTTTAGTCTCAGTGAATTTGCATAGCTACCTTGCCACCCAGAGATGTGTGAAGATCTCATATTAGGCCTTTAGTTTTTCAATTCCAGGGTCTGGTCTCCTTGACAGTGGTCTATCACTGTCCTAAAATAAGAATGTAGACTTGGGCTAGGTAATGTATTATTTTATTATATTCATTTCCAGTTTTTATTACGCAAAACCATGCTCTCTCACTCCCTGCCCTGAATCAACATCACCCTCTCTAGAAAAAAGCTGCCAATTTTCATGGACAGTACCAGGATGATAAAGCTACAATTCTCAGCCACTGAGCTCCAAAGTAGCAATGTGGATAATAGTAACTCCAGGGACGAAAGCACAGATTACTGCTTATCTTACCAAATTCTAGAATATTTTCAAGAATGAATGAATTCTCCATTTATTGTCTGATATTGGTCAATTTCCGATTCCCTGCAATGGCAGCTTTGGAAAAGGTTGTAGTTTTTACTATTTGTGAAATCGAATTGCCATTTTCATGTCACTCTTTCCAATCAGAATTAATATCTTATTCCTTAGCACTCAAATATACTTTGTACTTTACCAAATATTAAAATAATAATTGCTTATCTGGCCTCTGAAAGGTTAATAAATTACATAATCATTAGTTTCTTTGACTCTACAAAATATTAGCAAATTCAACAATATATTAAAAGAATCATATACCATGATCAAGTGGGATTTATTACAGGATGCGAGCATGGTAAAATATCCTCCTATCAGTCAATGTGATACACAACATTAACAAAATGAAAGCTAAAAATCACATGATCATCTCAATATAAGTAGAAAAAGCATTTGACAAAATTCAACATCTATTAATGATAAAAAAAAAAACCTTTCAATAAAGTGAGTACAGAGAGAACATGCATTGATATAATAAAGGCCATATGTGAAAAGCTCACAGCTAACAGCATAACACTAAAAAGCTGAAAATCTTTCCTCTAAGCTTAAGAACAAGACAATGATTCTCATTCTCACTACTCTTATTCAACATAGTATTGCAAGCTCTAGCAAGAGCAATTAGGCAAGAAAAATCAATAAAAGGCATCCAAATTTGAAAAGAAGAAGTAAAACTGTTATCATATGCAGATAACATGAGAATATACACAGAAAACAATAAAGAGTTAAAAAAACGTAAAACTAATAAATTCATTCAAGTTGCAGGATACAAAATCGATATACAAAATTATGCTGCATTTCTCTATACTAATAACAAACTATCGGAAAGAGAAATTAAGAAAACAATCCCACTGATAATTACATAAAAAAACTAGAAATAAATATAACTAAGGAGGTGTAAGGCATGTATATTGAAAACTATAAGACATTATTAAACAAATTTAAGAAGATACAAATTAATGGAAGGATATTTCATGCTCATAGATTAGAAGAATGAATATTGTTAAATGTCCACACTATCCAAAGCAATCTCTCGATTCAATGCAATCCTTATCAAAATTCCAATGGCGTTTTTCAAAGAAACAGAACAAATAATCCTAAAATTTGTATGCAAAAAAGCCAAAGGAGCCAAAGCAATCTTGAGAAAGAAGAACAAAGCTGCAGGTACCATACTCCCTGACTTCAAACTATATTACAAAGCTATAGTCATTAAACAGTATGATATTGGCATAAAAACAGATCAATGCAACAGAACAGAGAGCCCAGAAATAAACCATAACATATAATGTCAATTAATTTGTCATAAAGGAGCCAAGAACACAATGGGGGGAAAAACAGTTTCTTCAATAAATGATGTGAAAACCAGACAGCCACATCCAAAAGAACGAAACTTGACCACTTTCTTACACCATATACATAAACTAACTGAAAATGAATTAAAGACTTATACATAGACCTGAAACCATAAAACTCCTAAAAAACATAGAAAGTCAGCTCTTTGATATAAACCTTGGTGATAATTTTTAAGATCTGACACCAAATGCAAAAGCAACAAGAGAAAACATAAATATGTTGGACTACATTATATCAAAAAGCTTCTGCACAACAAAATTAACCATCAACAAAATGAAAAGGCAACCTACTGAATGGGGAAAAAAATATTTGCAAATCCTGTATCAGCTAAGGAGCTAATGTCAAAAAATATATATAAAGAACTCATACAAATAGCACAAAAACAATCTGATAAAAAATGGGAAGAAAATGTGAATAGATATTTTTCAAAGAATATATAGAAAGTGGGTCAAATATTTAGTGACAAAAAGAAATTTAACCTCGGTGGTAACAAATAATGCAATATACATATGACATATTGTTGAATTGTACACTTGAAATATTTGATTTTATTAAATAATGTTGCTCCAACAATTTTAATAATAAAAAAAGACATACAGATGGTCAACAGGTGCTTGAAAAGTCATTCAACATGTTTCATTATCAAGAAAATGCAAACCAAAACCACAATGATATAGCATCTCCATTTGTTAGAAAGGCTATTATTAAAAAGACAAGATAACAAGTGTTGGCAAGAATGTGGAGAAAAGGGAATCCTCGTGAACTTTTGTTGGGAATTTAAATTGCTGTAGCCACTATGGAAAATTGTATGGACGTTTGTCAAAAAATTAAAAATAGAACTGATATGTGATTCAGCAATTCCACTTCTGGGATTTTATCAGAAAAAAATGAAAATACCAAATTGAAAGGATGTTGCACTCCTATGTTTGTTATATTATTTACAATAGCCAAGATACGGAAACGACTTAAGTGTTCACTAAGGGATGCATGAATAAAGAAATTGTGATATATGTATATATAAATATATATATATGACATGTATATAAATATTTATTATAGAAAATATATATTATAGAATAGATACATATAAATATATATTGTAGAAAAATATATATTTATATATACATAAATATTATTCAGCCATACAAAAAGAATGAAATCTTGCCATTTGGGACAACATGGTTGGACCTGGAGGGCATTATACTAAGTGAAATAAGTCAGACAGAGAAACACAAAAACTGTATGATCTCTTTCATATATGGAAACTGAAGAAAAAAACAAAAACAAACAAAACAAACTCATAGAATACATTGGTGGTTGCCAGAGTTGAAGGGTGAGGGGTTAGAAGACATGGGTGAAAGGAGTCAAAAGTTAAAAAGCAAACAAACAAAACAAAACAAACAAAAAAAAGATTCTGATTACAAGATAATTTTCCTCAATAAAATGTTTGTAAGGCAAACAAAAAAAAGTTAGTTCTTTTGATTTTCCTACAACTTGAAATGTATTACAAGCATTATAGTTAATCCCATACTATAATTGAAGAAATTAAAATTAGAGTTGATTTAATGACCTTTTTTACCTGTGACTACTCAATGGTTAAATTTCAGGGCTCTCAGTTAAACCTAGTTCATCTGTTTTTTTCCTGCTATTTATTATTACTCAAAATTAACTTAATATTAAAAATCCTTAGGGTAGAGTCTGCATCCCACTTGGAATTTGGGTTTCACTTAGGAAGAACTCAAAGCATATACATTTGTAGATAGAGATATATTGTTATTTTATAAAGTAGTAACTTGATCTGAAAATTAAATTCCAGGAACAAATGAAATTTTATCTGTTCTGGCATTCTTATAAATGTCCATTTGTTATGTTTCTTTTACACATTCTCTTTATTTCAATAAGAACTTCAACTTGAAATTAACCTTCACTTCAGTTCACTTCTTTAACATCTTTGCCCTCTGTCTCTGTTCTTACTCATATTTTTCTACTATAGGGGCGTGGTGTGTGTGTGTGTGTGTGCGCGCGCGCGTGCATGCACGGCTATGTTTTCATACGTTTGGCTCAAATACTCCTTTATTAACAGCGGCTAGTTGCAATGACATTGTTTTAGAAGTATGTTTTATTTTAGTAATTTGTCTATATATGATCACTTTTATCATCTTAATATTGAATCTGTTAGCACACATACATCCATAATGTTATGACTGTGCCGTTTTAATATTTTTTTTTGCCTATTTGACTCTGTATTTGAAAAAAATATTATAGCTTAATATTTCATTGATTGAATGAGTTACTAAGAACTCTTTCATGACACAAATTGGATATTCTTCTATCTTGCTATTCCAAACAAATTCAGTTCTTGTCACCTGAAATCTAAAGAAGAATACAATTAAGTTACACTGTGTTTTAGGTAAGAGAAAAATAAAAATATTCAGAGCAATTAGAGTTGTCAGTACTTCAAAACAGCTATTTGGCAAGTAGAAGAAATGTTGAGTACTAGTTCATCTGAATGTTAATGGATATAGTGGTGTGAAAGGGGAATTTAGTGTGTGTTTTGAAGCTAATTAAGGCACAGTTGTTAAATGTCACATCTGTTGTTAATAAAGCATATGGTTTTAAGATTTAATCTTGCACAGATCTGGCATTTACAACCACTATCTGCTTATATTTGGATCTGAGATAATTTGATCCTTTTGTGGTTTAATGGAATTCAATATTCGGGGCTAGATTACCAGAAAGAAACTTTAAAATATTTTAGGGAGAAATTTTAAAATTAGGTTATATTCTATGACTCAGAAATTACTTATGAGCATTTGTATCTTAAATTAAAAATTATAATTTTAAACAGTATTATAGGAATTAGAAAATAGTTGTTATTAGATAAGTAGATATTCTGGGTTAAAGAATGTAAAATCATTTTAATTACTGCATTTTAAGTTTTGATTTTTGATAAAAATTATTTTTTTGTTCTCATATCTATTCAACATGGATTTGACTTTATATTGTCTTGGCTTTTAAGTGCATGAGTATTAACTATGAATCACATACAATATGGCATGCATAACAGTTCAGTTGGAATATATAAATGTTATAGAAGGTTTACTGAAAATTTTAATTGCAGATCTACATTTCAGTGCAAGACAATTTTATTTATATTCAATTAATGTTATCTTTCATTTTACAAAGATCATTTGTCTTGTTTTCACATCTACAATCTAGAAAGGTAAAACAAGAAGGAAATTACAATCCTCTACTTGACCTCTTTTCACATCTAATTTGAGAACATTGTTTCTGTGGAGATAGTCTCCATGGTTACTGTTTACAGACTTTTTAAATGTTTAACAATGTTAGGGGGACCCATAGGCTATTGCTTTGTGTTTCAGCAAATAAGGCCATTTGTCCTCTGAAATGGCACCTCTGAATTCAGAAGTGTATAATTGATGAAATGTACTGTAATGTGTATAACATATTGACAGCTTATAAATGTGCA
Organism: Pteropus medius; assembly: GCF_902729225.1. Lineage (NCBI taxonomy): Eukaryota > Metazoa > Chordata > Mammalia > Chiroptera > Pteropodidae > Pteropus > Pteropus medius. Next base: position 11,071,070 of record NW_024355205.1, read on the forward strand.
TATATGGTGTTTACTCTATGAGGGACTCTGTACCAAAACTGTAATGTGCACAAGTAAATGCCTAGTAATAGATAGGACTGGATTTAAGTGACTGGACAGATCAATAACACTGTGCTGTTGAAACAACCTACAGACAATTCTCCAGTTGGGGGATCGGTCTTATTAACTTTGTGGCAGGAAATGTCATAATAGTGGGGGGAAAAGGAGAGATGTCACTGAAGAAAATAAGATGGTATTTTATAAAGGATAAACATTTATATAATAAAATAAAATGAACATAACTACAAGTTTTCTCTTGGTAATTTTTGGAAGACAATAACTGGAAGGGAAAGAGGAGGTAAAGCATTTATTTATCACACATTTCAACATCTTGACCATTTCATCCACCATAATTTTTTCCTAAGACAATCCATCCCTTAAGATGTCATTTTTATATGCATATATTTATATGCTATGTAAATGTATAAAAAATGATACTGCAGACTTGCTGTTAGTCAAATATTTTTTCCAGCCATATAAAATGTGTGGTCAGTCTAAAGATTTTAATTGTATAAACCGTGTAAGAAATGATTAGCATATGTAAAATATATCTTCTCCTTTTTGTGTATTTGAATTGTGGAATTGTGAGCATTTGATGTTAATAATAAATAGCCTGAAATTAATCAATTTTAAGTTCACTTTTTTTACAGTTAGACACATTTTAGCCAATTCATTTGGGACTAACTACTGACTATGTCTGTATTACAATGATAGACCTCAGCAACAAACTGAAAGAAATAGAGCATGAAAGTAATCCTCTGGAGTGTTGGTATTTTGTTTGAGATTTATTCTATGCTCTGTTTCCCCCATCCTCAGAGTCAGTCATGTTAATTCAAGAGCTTTGTGTCACATACTTAAAAAAAAACTTTTCTCTATTAAAGTTTAGCTACTTTAATCTCAAAGATGGGTCCTGGCTTCTTTTCCTTCACTTCTAAAATTTAGAGTTATATTTTAATAAAAATGTATTTCTCATGGAAATATTAATGAGGTCTATTTAAAATTATTTTGATATTTTTCATGTTTTAAACAGAAAAAAATAAAAAGAAATTAGCAAATCAACGAAATCCCATAACACTGAAAGCTACTGTTAGAATTTGTTGTGTATTTTCTTTTCTACTTTCAGTCTTACAATATGAAAATCTTTATCCCATGTATGTTATGTTCTTATGAAAAAATTAAGCAGCCATTAGAAATAATGTCCAGAAAAGTACTTATTAAATTAAAATCAAATACAATTGAAATTATGTAGAAAATATAAGCTATACAGAATTTTAAAAATACATATTTGCACATTCACTAATGCATAATTTTAGGACTTTCACAATCTCTTTTCTGTGTTCTCGATCATGTACTTAGAAGATATTGTTTCTTTATTCCAATTAAGTTATTAGTCTAACTAATTTAGGATAGAAGACCTTAGAGAAAAAAAAGAAGCCTATGCAATATATCAAATTCACCATCCCAATATATGTGATTCGATGAAAACGTAAAATGATATTGTATTTATCCAGAAGCGTATAAAATAAAATGTTTAAATTGTAAAGAGCATATTATACTAATGATTTATGATTCTTAACCTATAATATTACATAGATTAATCTAGAGAGGATAAATATATTATTAAAAATTCAAAGAGTTTATAATCATACTTTTAATTTATAAAATACCTATCTTAAAAATTTTTGGAAATCCATCAGAGATTTCTGTGCAGAAATACCCATCTCAAATAAATTTAAATAACAAAAAAGTAGCAAATATCTCAAGTATCCACTTATCTATCTATGATATTATTGGTGAGGTCATTCGGTGTCTCTCTAAAATAACATGAAATCCACTGCTGGGAGATTCTAATAAACTTATTAGCCAACTAGGATATAAACATGAGCTTTAGCTATTGTTATAGTTTTACTGAGCTCAGGCAGAAATAACCTCTGGATCAGAGAGAATGGAATTTAAATCTACTGAATGCAGACAAATGGGCCAGAATTTTGCAATATGATTAATAATTGTTTTGTAGAGACCGTGTCCCTGATCTCATACAATCAATTCTACCTTCATCACATTTTCTATTGTCCATCTTTTTTATGTTCTTTTTTCTTACTCTCACTTCTTTTCCACCTTTTCCTTTTTCTGTCTTTCATAGTCAGCCATCTGGGGATATATTTGAGAACAATTAAATTTATAGTGAAAATCTAAGCCACTAATTAAGTTTTGCTCTGATCCATCCTGTTTTGCCTTCTCCATAAATCTTATCAGTAGGTGTACAAATTAAATAAATATGCCCTTCCATAAGTCAAAACAAACAATACATTAAATATATTTTTGTTTACATATTGCATGGGTATATAAAATTTCTTAATATTTTGCAAATACATGTTATTGCTTTGGTTCTGCTATTAACTAGATTTTGACTGAATAATACTTATATCACTGAGCCTAACTTTCTCATTTTTAATATAATAAGGTTAGAATGAACATTTTCTAAAGTATTTTTATGTTTTTTTTACAGCTATTTTTCTTTATGATTTTGGTAGAAGACATCTGTAAAATTGAGTCCATTTTGTAATGAAAAAATCAGGCACTGGGATGAAAATTGGTAAACTAAAGTTAGGTAAAATTACAGAATGCAGTCTAGGGTTTAAAAACAAGGCTTATTCTCTGCCTTTATTTTAATACCATCTGTTAATTACCATATCCAAATAGGTAAATTTTGCATGCTAACAGTAATATCTATTTTCCCTCTTTTCAATATTTCACACAAGTCTTTTTCCTATTAACATATCTATTATATGTTAGATAAGATGGTATCTGCTGGACATATGATGATAATAAAGTCATGATGCATTCATTTATTCAATAGATATTTGAGTGTGTACTATGTTCCAGGCACCATGTGGAGCACTGGGAATAGGACAAACAAGGTAGGCAGGTCTCCACAGTCACAGTGAGCACTCTATAAAGTGAAATAACTGAAAGAAAATTAATAAATAGAAAATAGCAATGTACTTAAAATGGTCAAAATAAGGTGATATGATAGAGAGTAAGAAGAAAGTCTTTCTAGAAGCTCTCTGCTAGTAATAGACATAAATCAGTTAAGAGACAATGTCAATACCGTATAATAACTATCTTGGGCAAGGAACATACACAGTATATTGTGAGTGCACAGCATAAAAGGGTACTTTGTCATAGAGCTAGAGGTTGAAGCAAAGAAGGCTTTCTGAATAAGTTAAAACATGAACTAAAATCCTGAGGTCTAAATCCATGTTTATAAAATAGGAAGAAGGACTGAAGAACAGAAATAAAGGGATTGAAAAAGGGAAAGCAGCAAGTATATATAGAAACAGAATAGTGAAAAGGGATTGATAAATCTTATTAACAATCATAATTATTCATATTTTGGCAAGTTTGTTTTAAGTTACTCATACTGACCTTATTTTCTATCGTGGCATTCATAGTGCCACCTTCACTGTTATGTAATTATGACATAAAGGCTTCATTTTACTATTTAAAACAATCTCAAACAAACAGCAAAAACCTATTTTTCTTTTTACTTTATTTTTTAGCAGTGTGATATTTGAATAGTTCTATCTCAGTTTAATGCTGATAATTTAGTTTCTGAGCCAATATCAGTCTGTTTGAATCAGTCAAAAGGAGATCAGGTCAACAACCTCTATTTTCCTGCTTCTCTGCCCCGATGCTCTCTTAATCCCTACCATTTGTAATTTGTGGCACAGCCACAGATAGCTACTTTCAGAGGTTTCACTTATAAATTCTTTTTTGAACTGATTCTGTCATTAATCACAGGTAGAATATGGGCTTTTTTGTTAATCTTAAACGATATCACTGAGAACTTAATGAGCGTCAGATAAGCAGAAGACATTTTATTTTTCCTCATTTCTTCACAAGAAAAGTGTCTCTTTATAAAATATTCTTAAAAACGAAAGCTTTTAAGGCAGGTAAATGTCACTACAGCGGGACAATAGAATTTTGTTTTTATATAAATCATCCAACGTTCATAGAAAGCCTTCGCTATGCTGTCTATTAGTGATTTCTGTAATGTCATCTTGAAGATCTGAAGAGCATACAGAGATGAAATAACCTCATTTTAAATCAAAATAATATTCCTAAAATACAACAATATACTAACCCTGACCTAGAAGTCCCAAAATTTATCAAACCATACCTCTTTTTCATTCTTTTTCTGTCTTTTTTATTCCCCCATTTCCAAGATAAAGTGAAATTTAGGTATGTACATGTAAGCAATTGCTATAGTATGTAAATTAAAATACTATCATGGTGATAGAATTTACATACAATAAATTTAATTTTAATCCTACATTTTGAATTTCCCAGTTTAATTGTAAATTTTAATTGTACATTTTGATGCCTTTTGACAAGTCTGTATACCCATATAACCACCACTACAACCAAGATATAAAATATTTTAGAGTAATGGAAATGTTTCAACAGTAATTTTCATAGATCTTATAATCTATAGCCAAAGAAATTATGCTATTAATATTTAATGTGATAACTAATTAAATGTAATTAATATGTAATGACAATATTATATAAGATCTCTGAGGGAAAAGATTTTTGCCAAATTTGTTCAATATCATATCTGCCAGTGACATATGCTAGGTGCTTAATACATTTATGTTGACTAGATGGACCAGGAATAAATTACTGACCTGGATAAATGTGTTTATTTATTATTGCTATTTGCAGTCTTTCAAATTTCTCACTATCTTCAAATGTCCCTCTGTATGAATTTTCATTTCATTGTGTTACAGCAAATATATTTTGCAATAAAGAATAATAAAAACATTAACAGAACATTCTGCTAAATTTAATAGCCTTTTTAAACATATAAAATTTAACCATTTTATAATAGCTCAATTTTGTCTAACCTTAGTATTATTTTATTATTTTCTTAAAAACTAATTATATCTAAATAATCAAAGCAATTTCATTTGATAAACTGCCTAATTCTAATTCTAATTATATATTTGCTCAGTTTTTTAATGGTAATGAATACTTTGGTTTATATAATTGACACAACTTCATGTTATTTTGAAACACTGAACACAATGAGTTATTGAAAAACAATATTCCAAATTGAGATTATTGACCAGATAATTTTTTCCCATATAATAAAAATTGTTAGGTTGCTAAGCAAACTTTACCCTTCAGACATAAGCAAATGTCTTTGACGATAGTAACATATTAAAAATCAACAACTTAAACTGTTCTTATGCCCACAAAAAGTTCATTTAATTCCTGGACAGTCTTAATTCTCCATGACACCAATAATTTCAACACCTGGAAAATCTATTTGACATACCGGGATCAGGAGTCATTATTAACAGTAAGAGCAGCTGCTTCTAATTTCATGACACCAGAAAAGATCTCACCAATTGTGATTGTTACAAAATTTTAGACAGTAGATATTTTCATCCTTTAGCAACACCATTCTCCTCATAAAATAGCCTATTTCATTCTCTAAAACCACCTTCTCATGAAGTTGCATAGTTTTTTTCTTTTCTGTAGCAAACGTTCTCAATAGTTTTCTCTCATTCACCTATGACCCTTCCCATTACATCTGGCCTTTCTGACAGCCATGACATTGCTCAGCTCTATTACACCAAATGCTACATATGTCTCTTCCAGCTTCTCCAGCACTTACATCTAAGTTCAGATGCTCGCCTGGAAGTCTCCAGCTTTTCATGTTATACAACAAATTTATTTCAAGACAGAATGCTAGGCCGAGTTACTTTGCAATAGGAAGCAAAACTAAACAAGTACCATCAGCAAAATTTACAAAAGAGCATAATTATATGTTAAGTATGTACTTAGTGGCTCCCCTGCAATGGCAATGACTGGCATCTTCTTTTCTGAATAAACAAATGAAGGCAAATAAACATACTGAGCTACAGTAGCAGGTGATTTCAAAAATCATGAAAGAAAATCATTTATTTTGAACTGAAATACAATCCAATTTCTTTAGAAACCATACCCCTGGGGTTCAGGAATAATTTTAGTAGAAGTATTTTAAAGATCATTCTCTAGTCCTCAGTCAGATATAACCCAATTTAGAGGCATCCAGCAATTGCTGCTAAACTTCACTGCACTGGGAAATCTTTAGGAATGCAGGTGTTTCCAGCATTCACTTTTGGAGTATATATTCATCTAAAGAGATGAGTCACATATCTGTCTAAAACTTCTATCTTTAGTTCACAGTTGTGAAGGATGTCATATAGTTTATCAGTTGAATGAATAAAGTGAGTATTGATGATCACAACAAAGTCTTTTCAAAAACAATAATAATTATTATAATAACATTAGTCAATACCAGAGACATTTTGCTAAACAGACCACTGATCGTCAAAATGTACATAGAATATACAGAAAGACATGAAGACATTTTTTTTGTCTTTAAAGCACAGTTTTACATTCGAAATACAGAGGCAGAGAGACAAAGAAAGAAGAAATAATGATAGATGGTGCTTTATTCCCATATCTATTCTTTCATCAATCATTGCTAGTGTACATATTTTATTATGATGAATGATACTTCATTAAAACTACAAATTTTTCTTTGTCAAAGACCTAGGTACTTACTATATTAAACACAATACATGACTTTCTTATTTGGAGTAATGTGAAACTAATATAAATAATTAAGGGTTAAGAGTAATGTACAAACTTGAAGAGTTTATTTCAGATCAAGAAATATCATACCAGGAAAATGAAAGCCTGTAAATCAGTAAGTTTAGCCAAATAAATATTGAGATTCAATTTAAAAACAAATGAGAGTGTGATTATTAGGGGCAAAATATTTTTATCTGCCACCTGCACTTTTGAACATAAAAGTTTATAAGAGGACCTCATTTCTACCTAGAACAGTTTCACACATAGTAGATGGCAAATATATTTTTGAGTGAATAAATTATTGAATAAATGTATAAACAGTGTATGATCGCTTTTTTAAAAGACCGCAGATAAGCTATTATTTGTTCATTAAAGAACAAGTTATGATACACTAATTTCTGTTTCATTTTAGGTAGAGTTATTGATTATAGAGAAGCTGCATATAGAAACGAGAACCCCAAGTTAGAAAACTGTACGATTAACTAGATTTCAATCTTTGAACAGATTTAATTAAAATCTTCATCTGGACAAACTTTATGACACTCACTGGTGGCTTTTTTTTGGAGGGGGGCAATGTTTTATTTTATTGCTTTACTATTATTGTAGGTGATAATATAAAAGGTAGAATTATCAAATATGTATTTAATATAGAGTAAGGAGGAGTTACGTAGACTTGTAGATTTATGTTTAAGGTTTCCTAATAGACTAAGTAATAGAAACAAAGTTTAATCTTAATGGGATAAAGTTTATGAATTTAATTTACAAAATTTTAGTTATACAGATTGAGTACGGGGGAGAAATGACTTACTAGAAACTCATGTGAAAGGCATTAGTCAAAATTTAGTTGAAGCCAAATAAAGAAAATTAATGTAAATGCAGTATAAATCTAATGCAAAGTTAGCTCTTCTTAATATACAATGCCTACATTATTTACATGTATTATTAACACTTAAGTACATATATAATATTGACACTTAAGTCTGCATATGGTCTTTTAAGTCTTCCACATGGCATTCAATCTGAGACTATTTGTTATGCTTAGATTTCACAATTATCCTCTTTAATAAATATATGTTTGAAAGATAATTCTAGGAAAAAAAAAGGTTTTTTTCCAAATACATTTCTAATTATCTCACATTTTACTTATACAAATGATAATTAGACAAACTCAAATACAGGCCAACCTAAATCATGGCTAAAATACAATAGAACTTACTTTGAGAGTGTTTGATTACATTAAAAAAATGTTTTACTTTAACTTACTGTATGTTCAGTGAAGTGGTGAAATCATATTTAAACACTCCTTAAATATGTTTTTAAAATTATTTCATTTAATTCTAACATGAAAATAAGGACAATAAAGTAATACAGATACAGATATACTGATGTACATATTTCTGTATTTTTATAGCCTCTGAATTGTACACCATGAATATGATTAGATAGAACCCCAGAAGCTATAAAGTAGCCTCCAATTAAATACGTATAACAAGCAATATCATTATTAAGTATTTAACTCTAACTCTTAATTCCAGAAAAATCTGTTACAAAATATAGTTGGTAATTGATTAACTATTAATAAAGGTTCTGAGTTGATTTGCTTTCCTTTCCATTGATACTGTTTTTTTAAGTCTATATAGTCCCACTATTGATCACAAATAATTCCATTTTTATTTTATATTTGGCTTTCCTCCATCCATAATGTAGAACAAGAGAATATAGTGGTCAGAGGACTGAGTCTTTAAGCACTCCAGGATTGACAATTAGGAGGAATCAACAAATGAGAAAGAAAAACACCAAGTGAATTAGAAGTTAAGCTAGGAAAACATCATATTCTATTAGCTACGAAAAGCACTTTGAGGAGGAAGGTTTGAACAACTATTTCAAATGCTGCTAAATCAAGTAGATGTCAACAGAGAATTGACCAATGGATATGGAAAAAATGGTGATCAGTTTCTGTGGAATAACAGGGAGAAACACTTGATCTTTCAAGAAAGAATATGTAGGGAATGGAGACATGGGATGTGCTGGAGGTGGGCTCTTTTAAGGGAAGAAGTCAAAGCATGTTTGTATGCTGATCATATTGGTCCAGGAAGTGGGGAGAAAATTCCTGATGTAGGAGAGAAAGGAAAATCACTGGGTCGTTGCATTTAAAAACAAAGAAGAGTATTGGATCTTGTGCAAAAAATGAAAAGATTTCTTTGAATAGAGACTTGGACAATACATCATAGTAATAAATGAGAAGTTAGAGATGAAAACAAATAAAAGTAAATTATTTGATGTGGTAGTAATTCTTTGAGAAAACTCTCTTATTAACACCTATTTGTTTTGTTTTGTTTTGTTTCCACTGTGGAATAAGAAGCCAAAAATATCTGCTGAGCAACAGGATGTGAAAAGATCCAACGAAAGCTTGAAGGAAGGAAAAATTAAAAGGGGAGCAATGGCCTAAGGAAAAGTCAGGCAGTATCATCTTGAATTTGGTGATTATAAATTTAAAGGTGACCAATCAGAATTGTCTTATATTATTCTAGTCACTTTCATCTGCAGGAATTCATGTGATAAGTAGGTAGTACACTGGATGAAAACATATCTGTGGCAGAAAAAAAAGAGAAAAGAATATGTTGAGTTAAATTTGTTTATACAATTCATTTTCCCAAATTGTAAAAAAAAAATCTAGATATTAGATAGCTGGGATTATATTTGTTCTGCTTTGCTCTATTAAGACACCTGGAATATACAATACCAGGAAATCAGTTCATACACAGGATACAGTCCAGTGCAGCATGGCACAGAGGGGTCGTAGAATACCACAGTTATGAGAACACAGTTAAATAATTCTAAAATGAACCCTAGCTTCAAAACCGTCTTAGTTTCTTTAGTTGTTTATTTTAATTATAAGTTTTATGTGAGAATTAAATGAGATAACACGTGAAATATCGGCAATGCTTTTGCTGAGATTAAATGATCAGTTATTTAGTTTATCATAATTAAGATTAGTTTTCCACAGAAAACGCTTTTTTTTTCTGCTTACCATCTTACTTATACCTTTGCCATATATCCTTCCAATCACCACATATCTTCACTACAGAATTGCCTTGATTAACATTTCACCCATGACTTCATGATATACCACTAGCTGCCCCTTGCTCTTTTGACATTTCTAGCCAAATTCATCTTGGAAACATCAGATATTAATTCCTAATAACAAAGGTTAGAGGAATCTTTCCTGACTTATCCATTCTGAAATACAAAATGTCACTTAAAGAAATTAGCTTCTCAACAAACATCAAGGTATATTTGTTCTATATGTTTTCAATAAACATATTTATTATGTAAGTTTATTCAGTTATGTCATTTTACACAATTTTTCACTTTTGTATATTCTATAAAAATGTATATGCCTAATTTCAAATAAAAAATTACAAAAAAATCATTCATTAAAATTTTTGAAGTCAATGTTGGCAAAGTTATCATTTATTTATAGATTAAACCAATCTACCTATAGATTAATAAAAATATGTATGATAGCCTACCAACTGAAAGTGATATTTGTAGATATTGCCAAAGTAGATTATATTAGTTTTAACTGAAGTGATTTTCATATTAAATAAATTCCGAATAATTTTAATAACAGAATTGCTGATTTAAAATATTATTTTTTTTTTAGTAACATGAAATTAGATAGTTTATTATTATTATTTTTTTATTTACAAATTATTCTAAGGCCTAATGGCCTGTGATCTTCTGAGGCAATTTTATTTATCAGTTCTATCCTAAACCAGCATCATATCTAAAAATGCTATTGAGAACCATCTGCTCCCTGCTCCAGTGAACTGTGAGAAGTACAGTATCCCCTATCCCTGGTACTTGAAACAGATACTAGAAAAGGACTGTTCAGTAAAGGAGAAAGAAAGGCAATAAATAGGTGGTTGACAAGAAGCAGGCAGATAAAGGTTAGATTTGTCCTCACTAATGGAGCTGAGTGCCACATGTCAGATGAGGAGCGTTAGGATTTTCATTTAATCCCTTTGAAAAAACAAAGTAGATTAAAGCAAGTATACCTACAGGGTCAGGCATGCACATAAGATTATTTCTGGGACAACAGACCTCCCTTTTTTCTAGAAAAAAATTCCAATCTCTGCTCCCAAATGCTTTCAATAAGTTTTTCAATGAAGGACTTTTAAAAAGATTATGTTAGAAATAAAAAGCTTAACCTTAAAACTTCTCATTTTTATAATATCCTGTTTTAATTGGAAGGGGATGGGGTGGTTGTAGAAGATGCTGCTATAACTGGGAATGCAAAGATTATGTGCAATGAAAGGGATAAGCCACCTTGGAAACGTCTTTGTGAGCTGCACTATCTTACTTAGATCTTGTGTGTTTATTTCATCTCTACGTGCACAAAAAGGATCATGATAGAAGATTTTCAGGTCATTCCCAACTGCACTGAGTGAGGCTCAGCTTCATGAGAGCTCTGTCTGTAAGCATCTCCAAAGTAATTAAACTATAATAAAGTGTCACCCTTGTGAAATCCTATAATGTTTACAAACTCTTCCTCCTAAGAGTACTTAAAATGCTTTATTAATTATGCAATTAAGACTGACAATTCTGAAATTAAAAAACACTTGGTATATACTTCAAAATCATTAGAAGACTGTTATTCAATGTATTTTCTGAATTCCTTTAAAACTTTCTCTTTTAAGACTTTTTTTTTTTGGTGATGTTAGGAATGGTCTTGATATATAACCTTTTATTGTAAAAACTTTTTATAACTTCATTTTTGACAGTTACTTTAGTAAAATGCACTTATGCATAAATACAAGTGGATCAAAAATAGTCGTCTTTGTGTTTCCAATTAATCATTCTCAAATCCCCTTCATTGATCAACATTGCATTTAACAAGATTTTAAAAGTTATTATTATTTTGTTAGTATTTAGTTTAACTTACCCATTCATTGTTCTAATGTCAAGTAGCCCCAAACTCAAAACACACAGTAAAACCATACTTGGTTTTTTACATGCAGGGACCTTTTTCTTTCCTGGAATAGAACTGGTTATCTCTCTCTAAAGAAATTTTATTTTTAATGTCTGTAGAAAAGAAGCATGCTCTCATGCCCTTTGGGAATATAGTAGGGTTCCCGAATTATTCAAGTTCCTTGAATAATTACTCTAAAGCAGATTACTCTACCTGTATGTTTACATACACTCAAGTGGCATATGTCAAATTGCACCAGATAGAGTTAAATAGGCAAGGGAGACTAAATTCAAGACTATTTGCTATATTCAAGATTAAACTCAACTCCACTGAAACAAAAGGCAGAAATTTTTACATGCTGGAACAAACAAATGGAAAAAAATACTGGAGGATGTTAGGAGTTAGACTGGACAGTATGATTTACCTTGCCGTGTTTATAAATTGTTGTCTATTAAAGTTAGGCTCCTACCCTCCCACAAAAACTAGGAGAAACTCTACCTCCTTAGATGTTTGCATTTCAAAGGGATAGCTCCCAGGTCCTTGAGAAAGTTATTCCTGTGTTGTAAAACAAGAAGCTGAGAGAAGATTTACAATTCAGATGGGCACAAAGATAATTTATAATTACATGTTTTCTAAAGCAAATACTCTAAGAAAAGGGAAGTCTGAGGCCTAAACAAGAAGAAGCTTTTCTAAAGTTTAGTCAAACAGAGAACCTTAAGGCCATCACAGTCAGAGGCTCAAATTTGTTTGAATCTTTTAGCACCTTGGCCTTGAGTGAGAGAATCCCTAATCTAGGTCTTGTGCTTAAGAGTACTTCACCATGGCCCTGTTACAGCTATATACCTTTCATGAGGTGAGGAATAACCCAGAGCTTACATCCCCACTCCTAATCCAGAAGTCATCCCTAAGGAGCAAGGGATCCAAGCCTCACATCGGTCTCCCCAGCCCCAGGAACTCACACTGGGAAGGGGAGCCCCCATAGCACCTGGGTTTAAAAAAGTGGGGCTCATATCTGGAATAGCCAAAATGTCACCATTGGGGCTGATCGGAGTTCAATGTCATACCACCAGTGGCGGGAGGGAGAGGGATAACGATGGCACAGAAGCGTAGTTAGCATTTTCCCTCAGTTCTTCCTCAAATGACATAGTGAAGAATCATAGGTCATTAAATTAATAGTTTTATTTAAAATATATTTTAGAAAGACAAAGGATGCCACAAGGAGGCACATGGAGAAAGACAAAGTATGTCCCAAGGAGGCACACGGTTCCAGCACAATAAACAATACAAAAGGGCCAAAAGGGCCACAAAAGGGCAAAAAGGAAATAAAAGGCCACCAAAAAGAGAGAGAATCCAGAAGGGCAAAAGGGGGCCAGAAGTGGGAATATCTGCCTTATATTTGGGCCGTGATGAGTGGTTCCAAAGGCATTCCTAGGTGATTGGCAAGTCAAGTCATTTCGACTGACACCTGGCTGCTTTATAATTCTTTGCCTAATGTGCATGTGTGTACCCAGAATCTGGTCTGTTATAATTAGATTCATGAACTTCCAAGCATAAACATAGTATTATAATGACCTTCTGCGCAGGTGTCTGTAGCCAGATTAGGCCAGCTAAGAGTATGACTCTCCTGTCCTTTGTCTCTGGGGATGCAGGATGAATTCTCTAATTACCAGTAAGGTGTTCTTTGGGCAGTCTCTGGTCTGGGTCCCTATTCCTTTGCTCCCCCCCCTGTCACTAATGTCTGACTAGCTACCTAACAAAAGGGCTATAGGAAAACAAAGATTGCTCTTAAAGGGTGCACAGGCAAACTCTGAGTCCCAATGCAGAAGCAGGAGTTTGAAAAGCATCTGGGTACTATGTGAGGAAAATATATTCACTAATTTTAAGATGAGTATCAGAGAGGCAAGGATATGTTAGAACTTTCTCCTGGAACAGAAGAACTGGTGGGCACCAATTATTATTATAGCTTTTGAACTCTCCTATTTAGCTTGCCTGCTAATGATGGGCATAATGTCTGACACTTTATTAACCTTGCTCACACTGTTTGCCCTGCCCTGGCATTTTCCTGAGGTTTTCCCAAAACCAACCTACCTGCCCTTCCCCAAGCTCCTCCATGGTAGCCTCCATCTTGCCATAATACGGCAGCATCAGTCAACACCAGTGCCCCTCCAAAGCAGCTCTCACTCTGAGGGGCGAGCACCCGCCACAATTCTGCCTGTAAGAGTCAAAGCCAAGTGTCACAGCCAGCCACACTGGAGGCCTGCCCTGCATGCACATCAGTATTGCAGCAGCACTCATAACTGAACCATGATGACAGCCGGGCTGGGATCCAGCCTCACCCACCAGCGCACCCACAACAGTACTGGCTGGTTCTCATAGACAGCCAGTCTGGGGACCAGCCCTGCCTGCCAGCATAGCTGCAGCAGTTCTTCCAGACCCACAGCCAGTGGAAATTAGGGTCAGATTTACCTACCAATGTCCCAAAGCAGTCATGGCCCAAATACAGCAGGAAGGAATATGCAACATACACAGGAGCACCTGGTTCTGGTGACCGGAGGGTGGGCACCAGTGGAACCCAATAAAAACCTTCTAAATAAGGCCACTCTTTCAAGACAAGGAGATGTAGCTGACCTACCTAACACAGAAACAAACAGAGTTAAGCAAAATGAGGAGACAAAGGAATATGTTCTAAACTAGACAAACTCCAGAAAAAGAACTAAACAGTATAGAGATAAGCAGTCTATCAGATAGAGTTCAAAGTAATAATATACTCACTGAACTTGGGAGAAGAATGGATGAACACAGTGAGTTCTTTAAAAAGAAGATAGAAAATATTTAAAAGAACCACCGTGGCTACACTATTCCTCTGCCCACAGTGCTCATTCTAAGGTAGCCCATGACAAAGTTTAGCTAATTTCAACTGAGTGAATCATTTTGTCTACTTCAAGGTTCATAAAACTATGGCCAAAAGGCCAAATTCAGCCCTTGGTTATTTTTGTAAAGCCTGGAGTTAAGAATGGTTAATATTTTTGAAGGTTTGTAAACAAACAATCAACAAAGAAACAAAAACAAATATGAATATGTGCAGTGATTATATGTGGCCCTCAATGTCTAAGATACTTATTATCTGGCCCATTACAGAAATTATTTACTGATCCCCAGTCTACTTGGTTGTCTAGGACTTCCTCAGTGGTGAATACTTTTTATACATTTGTGTGTGATAGCAAAATTTTAAAACTTTTTGCCCACTCCCATATGATGATATTTTCATGAGTGACTGCAGAACCTCCTTCCTTCAATGGCCTAGTATGTTTCCCTCCAGGTCCCTGTCCATTTGACACTGACCGGGAATGTGTATATATTCTCACCTCTGGCCACTTCTTCCATGCAAACTAAATGACCAGGTCCGCCGCTTTCAGCTCTGCCCTTTGGAAATATTTTCCCTCTCCAATGCCTTTCAGTGACATCCCTGAATGTGGTTGTGATGCAGCCATTGAATATTTTTGAGTTCCTCGCACATATCACGCCAACTCATCCATAACCTAGCTAAGGCTTTTATTCCTAATTCAGCTGGTCAGATGGAACACCCCATTTGGCAACATGTTCAACCCTTGGGCATAGTCGTGTGGAGGTCTCAACTCCCAGCTCATGTAGCTTACTCATGTTCTCTGGTGCTGTTCACACTTGACCCCAGTTGTACCATTTCCATCTGCGGCTGGCTCATTAGATGTTATGACTCGGCAGGTCATCAATACCTGGAGCATAAAGGGTAATTCTGATGAACGGCTATTTGGTGTCCCGTGGTTAAATGTTCTATCTACAAAGGTTACATTTTGCAGTTATTTAGTCTCACAAACTGGAATGATTCCTTAGAATTTCTCTGTCTTTGGTGACCTCTGCATCTCTGAAGAGCACAGGTCATTTATACTGTAGGATGTCCCTTATTGATGTTTTCTCGTGATTCGATTCGGATTATATAGTTTAGGCTGGCTGAGTCCTAAAGCAATGTGTCCCTCTTCATGTATTACATCAGGAGGCCAGTGATATTGACTTGTCCCAGTTGATAATATTAAATATGATCATTTGGTTAAGATTTGCCAACATCCTTCTTCGGCATTTCCTTATTTTCCCTGCCCCTGCATCTGCACTGGATTCATGAAATACTCCTTTTTGGTAAGATTTGAACAATAATCCTATATCAATAAATAATACTGTTATTTTTTTATTCTTTATATATAGATCTCTACCTCTATTAATTGCAATATGCATACATCTGTAACTCTCTCTTATATCCTATTTACTTAAAATATATAGAACATGTTATGTGTTTTATACATTATTTACAGTATTATCTATAAAATCACATGGAAAACAATGCCTGTGGACACACTGCAAAAAGTTTCTAATCCTTGTAAATAATGAAATCTGAAATTTTTAAAAACATTAATTTGGAACTTTGAAAATATGTAATATTAGAATGCTCGTATTGTGTGAGTCTCCTGCTTCTGTATTCAGTGTAGCAGAGGAAAGTGCTTCACTTTAGTTATCTTAGAATCATATTCTTCCAGTACTTAAAATATTATGTGGATAAACTAGCAGTAAGTCCCAAACTGTTTGTATTCTTGCTTAAATCTTCTCAATATGAATTCTTTATATCTGTTTATGTTCAATACATCCTGTTTTGTCTCAAACCCTGATCATTTTTATCAACTCTTTTGAAATATTTTTTCCAGACTAATTTTGTTAATGTCACTCTGTAATAATTCACACACATCTCAATAGATACGTTAGTCAAATATCTTTTATATTAAAGAAAAATGTAAAACAACACATACTTTTCTAAAACTTTTTTCATTAGCTAGTGTCGAATTTCTTAACTCTTCTCATCTTTAGTTCTCAAGACAGTATAATGTCATACATTACTGTAAAACTATTTAAATGGTCATTATCTTCTCCGCCAAACACTTTTACTTCAAGGTTTTGTCATGTCTCTAATTAGGTTCATCCATCAGCTAATTATATTCCAGAAGAGAGAGAAAAAAAGAAAAAAAAAACTATTGGTCAAATTGGTTTACCTAACGTAACATGATTTATCTCTCATTGAATTAAAAAAAATACTGGCTAACAATTGTTTTCTAATTTAGATATTTTAGAATGTTTTATTCACACAGCCTTATAATAATCTCCTTACTGATCTTAAATAACCACAATTTCATTATGAAGGGCATGACATTAAGAAAAAAGTAAAAAATGCTAAGTCGAAAAGTAAGAAACTTTCCTCAACCCATTAAGAATATGTATCCACGATGAAGTCCCAACCTTTAATTTTAAACACTAGTGAATTTGAAATTGTACTTTAATGACAGGCTCCTTGTAGGTTTCTGTTTCCAGTCACAGCTGTACTTCAGTAATCATGTAACTGTTTGCTACTGCCATAAAGATCTTGCTTAGCCATGATCACATGCTGTTTTAATTTTCTAGCACAAATACAGATAAAATGTTTCTGTTCATTCACATTTTAAGGACCATAAGAATCAGAAAGTAGATAGGATGAAAAGGGGTGAACCCAAGACAGAGCTCTTTTTAAAAAAAAATAATAATAATAATTTGAAGCAGTTTTAAATCTATTTCCTTTATTGTCTTTTAAAGTTAACTGGCAATATTTCTACACTTTATAGCATAATTGAAGCAGCTACTAAATTATTAAAAGTCATGATATCTGTAGAGCATTTTCTGTTTATCTGTCATGTTTTAATAACCTTCTTAATAGAAACATAAAATACTAGCTACCATTTATTTGTGAATGCATTAAATGTTTGTGCAAAACTCAATGTTATATAATTTAGAAATAAATTAAAATGCTTGCATATGCTTTAATTTTGGAAAACTGACTCAAAAAAGTGAAATGGAATAATCTGTAGAAAAACCAATACATGAAATAGTGCAATTTGAGAAACTGATATGTAAGTAGATATGGAGACATTTATGAAAACAATGGTTTACTCAGTGGAGCAATGACAATCCAGCTAAGTATGTTTACAGGAATGAAAGGAAAATACCAGAAGAATTTACCCAAACCCTAAGTTATTCAGGGGGCAAGTTCTAGACAAAGCCATATCTGTGGTTCTAAGACGTGTACAATAAAAAGATATAGGGGCACAAATCACACAGTGTGCTACTGGTTCAGTCCAGCTGACGTTCATTTCTTTGTATACACAGCTTTGACAATTTCTTGACCTTATACCTAACTTAAAAATTTCCCCTGCCTCTTTGCTTCTTTTCCCTTTCTCCTTTTCAGTCTCAATTACAATTTTTTGACTCACTTCTGCCTCCCCTAGCCTCCTATAGCTGTTTTCTCTCCTGCCAAGGTAGAGTTACCTTTGCTCACTCAGTACCAGCACCTGTCTTCTTTGCTAATTAACAAGCCAACTTTTTAGCTTTCCATAAAGTTTATCTAGTGATCAGCAGCTTTCTGTTGCCCTGATAAGATAAATCTTGAACATGGTGTGAGTGGCAGACAGCAAAATTCTGGAAATATATATATATTTGCAGTGTTTGAAATCTTAACCTGGTCTAGATGATTACATTCATCTTTACATGTTTAATGATCTATTCAGTCTCTATTTCTTTCTCTGTTCTTTCTATTCTTAAATTTTAAAGCACCTTTTTCTAGTTTATAAAGTATCTCTGAAATTTCTTTAACTCTTTGCTTGCATTATTGATACCTCTGAGCCACACCAACTAAGAATATTAATTTATTTATAGTTACATTCTGTTATTAAAGTGCATATTGGTAGAAACTGATTATAGTTGTATGAACATTGTTTGAAAGATTATGACAGACATTTAGGTAAATCAGCTCACTTTCTTATATGAAAATATTATAAAATACATGGAAACTCAGAGGGTCAGAAAATTTCTGACCTTGGTTTGATAAGAAGGTCATGAAAGTTTTCATTGAGGATGAGGAAATGAACCCAGTCTTACAAGGTGGATAATAATTGGCAATAGTTAACTTAAATTATTTAGGACCATTCTGGAAAAGCTTGCAGCAGTATGGGAAACCACTGGCACAGTTTTAGTGAAGGCTATGGCCAATGTTGGGGATATTCAAATGTTAAACCTGTAGAACCTACTTTGTCACAAATTTAAAGAAACTGACCTATTTTCCTATTAATTAGAATGCACTCAATAAGAAAACTATTAAGAAAAAATGTGCTTGTATAAGATAATAAAAATAACAATGCTTTGTTAGAAAAATAGAGATAGTAGATTGTATAATTAAAAAAAAAATTCAAGAAGTCAGAAGAGTTTCATTTGTGTTATGGTCATGGTCAAATCATTGACCACCCTAGGGTTCTATTTCTTCAACTCTAAACTTGAAATGATAATATCAATAAGTTTTTTGTAATAGGGATTAAGATCACATATACAAGCATATTTTTACTTAAAGCTACTAAAAACAATATAACATTGTGTGAACGGAAGGAATTTCAATGGTCTAGAACTAATATGAGGAGCACACAGAATACTAATCTTTCCTTCTCTAGTGGATCAATATCCAAAGGATTTCCACAAATAAATAAAAATCAAGCAACATAAAAATGAATAAAAAATAAGAACAGATGATTCAAAAACAAGCAATAAAATAGGGCTTTTAAACATTAGATATTTAATATCACCTACCACTGACGAAATAAAAATTAAAGCATCTTTTTTCACTTACGAAATAGGAAAAATTGATAATGTTGAAAATATATAACACTAATAAGAGTATAGAATAACAAAGACATATTGCTTATGAAAGTTGTTAATCAATATAAACTCTTTGCCTGGGAATCCAAAATGTAAATCACATACCTTTTAAGCCAGCAATCCCACCATGTAAGTAATTGCACAAGAAACTGTGGACTTTTCTCTGAAATCTGGGCTAGATTCAGAAGTGGGAAGATTTCCTCTTCTCTTCTTTTGAGCTTTTAATATGTGTAAGTGCCAGTTTTATAACAAAATAATATTTTTAAATAAGTAAATAATAAATAAAATGTTAAAAATAATATTTTAATTAGAAAAAAGATTAGGTGTTATAAATATCTAAATTAGTATAAATTTTTGTTTTGTTTTGTTTTGCTCTTCATAATAGAATATATGTAATTCACTAAGTGGCTATTTTCTCTCTGAGTCCAGTTCTGTTGAGTTTTGTAGCCAATCATCTCTCTTTCTACTTTTATTACTGGTCATTTGGAACCTCACTGTTGGTTTTGATGAATTCTGCCTAAGAGGAAAATAATTCTAGCACTAAATTTAATTCACTCACCCCCACTCCCCACTCAATGGGGAAAAATACCACAGTTTCTGACAGGAAGCAATTATAAGTGATAATATCAGTTGGCTTAATTACCATGACTGTTGCGTGCTGTGTTGCAAATTAGAGATATCAATTTTAGCAACACGCTGAGTCTATCTTTAGTGATTCTTTACAACTTAAGATGAATCCAGATATTAAAATATCCATGGATCAACGGAAACATAAAAACAGATGCATTTCATGTCTTACTCAAAAATCATTTATAATTTGGCAAATAATTCTAATCACAACCCTTTACTAGCTTCGCTATGGACTTCCTAAAATCTAAGTTAAATAATTGTGCAGTAATTTGTTTCTCTTTAAGTAATTGGATGTTTTGTCTCCTCTTTTTAAAACTGTTTAATAGAAATAATCTATTTTAT
Organism: Pteropus medius; assembly: GCF_902729225.1. NCBI lineage: Eukaryota > Metazoa > Chordata > Mammalia > Chiroptera > Pteropodidae > Pteropus > Pteropus medius. Next base: position 11,091,459 of record NW_024355205.1, read on the forward strand.
ATTTTTATTTTCTTTCCATTTATAGACGTTTCTGCACACATTTTGATTCTGGCAATGAACAGGACAGGGAAGCCACCATCACTGAATAGAGAAGTTAAAGACAACATGGGAGAACATAACTTTTCCTATGTGTCAGGGCCTCGAATACAGACTTTGTGTTTTCATGTCAATGTTCTTTCTGATGCAACACAGTTAACTATACACCTTGAAGGCAATGTTTGCTTATAAATGTTATGATATATTAAAATAGCATTAATCTGTACTAAGGACTTATAGTAGATGCTGTTAGTTCCTAGTGCATATCCTCTCAGTCCTTATTATTTTTGAGGACATCAAATGAAATTCCAACTGGTGGCTGTTGCACTCCTTTGCCTGAAGGCTTTTTTCTGGCAACAGAACCAAATTTGTCCCTATAAGTGGCAAGCCAGAATTGCTTTGGAATTAACATCACACTACCCAATCAGTAACTGACAAGAATTAGTAAATAGTACTCTGATTTCTTTGGATGACATAACTGAAGAGTGTTGTCTACTGGTTTTCCAAATCCCTAGTGGGATTAAATTGTATTGCCCCTAGTGGTAACTTGCTTAGTAATCTAATTTTACTTAAGATCTTCCATCCTCTCTAATCACAATATTGCTCTTGTGTTGGGGTTTCCAGAAATCATCTCTGAATTAAACTACTCACACTTGTTTCCTTGTTTCCTCGTTTCCTTGTTTCCTTCCTTCCTTCCTTCCTTCCTTCCTTCCTTCCGTCCTTCCTTCCTTCCTTCCTTCCTTCCTTCCTTCCTTCCTTCCTTCCAGAATGTATCAAGATTTGGACTATTCTGATTTGGGTGTCAGAAAATTAATATGGTTCAAAGAGGTTAAGGATTCTTAGAGTGAAATATTAGTAAAGTCAGAAGATAGAAAAAAATAAGAAACAGTAGAGTATAAACAGAGAGGATCCAATTAATCAGTCCATCCTTTGACACCTTTAACACTCATTAAGCTGCAAAGAAGACCAGATCATGACCTCAAGATGAAGGACCCATTGCTTCTTACTTCATTTCATATGATTTTCACTGCCCAGTAATTCCTCTTTATTTTTCCTTTTGAAAAGCCATGTGTAAGAAAGGGAAGAAAGTTTTTAGTGTAGTAATCGAAGAATATGGAGAAGAGAAGAACGTACCAAGCAAGTGGTACAAGGCATATGCAGCATTCTGATCTAAATGTGACCTTTAGCTAGGCCATATTGTTAGGGAGAGATTTCATTTAAACAGTATTTGCAAATATACAATTTTCCACATTAGATAGCTTGCAATATTAAAGCTGATATTTCCTTGCTAAGATATTTTTAGATGATTGGTTTAGAATTCTTTTTATGGTACAGGTTTTCATTCCCTGCAACCAACACAATTTCCTTCCTATACATTCAGATCACTAAGGTACATTATCGGATTTTAAATATTATGGTGAGAAAAATTTTAAACTATTACTCTACCTTTACCTCCATACATATTTTCACTTGTTTAAATTAAATGAACTTGCTTCATTTAGCTGTTCCAGAAGCAAGGGACAGCACTCAATTATGACAATTTGGTAGAAAAACAACACAAAGTAATATTCAAGAATCTGAAATCTTGTGATAATATTTGTTATAGAACTAAGTTTGGGAAACACTGCATCCCAAAAAGAAGAGATATTTAAGATTCTTCTGAGCTACTATATCCCTCCCACCCCACAAAGACTGAAAATGAAAGTATCTGACGAATACGAATTTCTCCAAGATCAAATTGCTCTGCATTTTTTTCTATATAGAGATTCATCTCTACACGGGGCTGCTCACCTCATTCCCTACTGAGATGGAAAGTGAAGTTTGGTGTAATAGTGTCCCCAGTATTCTAGAGTAGAAAATATTTGTCAGAAGCCACAGGAAGCAATGATAACCTAATAATATCTTGCTCCGCAGTTTCCTTGGACTGTTAAACTCCTTATTTTTCAAGAGTAAAGAGCCTTGTTTATGGTTTATCTCATAGCCTTTCTGGTAGGCAAATTATGCAAATAGTAATGTATTTTCATGGGAAATTGCAAAATAGTAACAAACTGTCTAGAAAAAGCCTTTGTAAATGAAAATTCCAAATGTCATGCATCAAGTAATCCGAAAATAAGTGTCAGAGTGTGATTAGTACAGAGTCATATATACAAGTAGATAGCCTAGATGGCTATATAGATGGGTGTCTTTACCATCTGAGGTTTGTTGAGAAATGAGGCCTCCTGAGGACAAAACGTTGTGCTACAGATCTCAGGCCTCACTGGCCTTCAAAAATATAGCTGGACTGGAGAGGAGACCCCTCTCTTCCTTCTTCAATTTTTTAATCTATAAGAGTTGAATTATGGATTTTACGGGTCTTAAAAAAGTAGTACATGTATGACTAAAATTTAAGATTAGAGAATAATATGTATTTCTATATAAATTAATACAAAATACTAAGGAAGAAAGAGGAAAGACAAAATGATTCAGTAAAATGTAGGAAAAATTAAGAAAGAAAGGATAGCTATCAAATAATTGAGAAAAAAATTGCTTTACAGCAGATATATAATAACTCCACAATTGATCAGTATACTTTAGTTATTAAAGAAAATACAGAGTCTAATAATAGCATGACTCAGTTCTGTAAGCACGTAAGAAATACCTGGGCAAATATTATAATAATTTTCTCTAGCTCATGAGAAAAAACATCATTTATCCATACAAGATAACAAAGGACACTTCTATTTCTTCTATTTCTCTGTATATAGGGTAAGTACTTAACAGTAATTATGAAAATGCCTAATTACTATTTTTCAATATTTGATAATTACATTGTTTCAAGGAATGAACTAAACTTGTTAACACTAACTGGGGTTTTAAGCAAAACACACATAGACATACACAGAGACACATGCACACTCACACTACAGTAAAGTGAAGAAAACATCCTTCACTTAAATAATGGAGGTTGACATAATGTATCAAATCAAATCTCTTCTCCTATCTGATCATGCAATAAATTCCAAAAATTTAATTCTTTTTCTCATGACACACGAACATTTCATCTTTTTCTCCACTTTTCCTAGTATGTTTTTCTCGAGGTATTGATATAGCTTTTTTTCTCTTTTCAGTTTTCTGGTCAAAATTGACCTCCTCATAGAAGCCCTTGCTTAATACTCCACCTAAAATAGGGCCTTATTATTATTTTTTTTAACTCACTGCATTACTCTTTTTTTTTTTTTTTTTTTTGGCAGCACAAACTTTTGTTTGTTAAAATTTTGTAAATTGTTTAATGCTCAGTCTATACTGGACATTGGCAAACTATGGCTTTTGGACCAAATTCAGCTTTCCATCTGTTACTATAAATAAACTTTTACTAGAAAACAACCGCTTTCATTCATTACGGTATTTTTAGATGCTATTATGCCACAACAACAGAGCTGAATGTTGCAACAGAGACCAACAAGTCCACAAAACCTAAATGTTTACTATTCGGCCCTTTACGGAAAAAGTTTGCTGACCCATTGTCTGTACAATAACACACTCATGACAGAGACTTTGCCTCTTGTCATCACTGCTGTATTCCCAAGGCATATAATAGAGCTGGTACTTAGTTGGTGCTGAAGCAATATTGACAAAATTAATTGATTATTAAACAAATGAGTGAATGTTTAAATAGTTCTAGAAAATTGCCTGGCATATACAGTTATTCGATAAACATGTGTGTAAAAAATGGAATAACTACCTCTAGTATGTGAAATAAAGTTTATAAAACAGTAGATATAATACATTATATATGACCTTTAATATATGTATGTAATTATGTATGTACATATTATAGAATACATATAGTCTATATGTACATATATGTACATAAAATATATAATATGTATATATCTGTATATCTTATATGGTACATATATAGTATATAGTCTATGTGTACAGACTACATATTTACATATACATGCATACATGTGTGTATATATGTACAGACCATATACATACACTATATAAGTACAGAATATGTGTATGCTAATGTTTTATAGTGATTACCTCTGTGTTGTTCATTTTTCCATATTTTATAATGATTATGATTGCTTCAAGAATACAAAAAAACGAACCCACAATTTACCTTAGAATTATGGTATATGTTTATATTTAACTATATTATGAAACAACTTAACTCAATTTAATTTAATTTTTTCTGGATTGATTCTAAATTTTGATATATTGACGTAACCTTGATACCTCGGATTTTGCTATACATCTTTGAAAAGAGAATCTTATTAACATTTGGGCTTAAGTAAAAGTCTAATGTTTTAGTATCAAATTCTTTCTATTTTATATAATTTAAATATTAGAATTAATTCTAGTAGTCATGTTATTGAGAAAGTTTGCATAATTTTATGATTCTTCTTAAGTATATCACACTGATATCTATAATAGTTTTACCAACTTCTAAGGTGCCGATTTGGATGATCTGGTATTATACTGTAGAAAAGATTTGCAGAAGGGGATGAGAAATGTGTTTCCCATAGGCCTGAATACAGAGACTTGAAATGTCATTTAAGGATACTTATAATGGTTTAAAGGTATTATTTCAACAAATATTTCCCTACATTTTGCCGATTCTGGACAGTATTCAAGGGTCACTGCCTTAAGATGCTTAGAGAACAAAAGAAAGACATGTAAAGATATACATACATACGTGTGTATATGTATATATGCACATACTCCATGATAAAGGCTGCAATAGATTCCTATACCAGCTGGAAGAAAGACAAAAAGAAACATTGTCAGGGCACATAGGTAACACCAGGGCTGAAGCAAGGATAGAAAGAGCAAGACTATGAAGAGATGTGAATTATGTGCCCAGAGGTTTTTATTTCCTTCATAAGTGATACGAAAAAATAGAATGTTTTCAAGGAGAATGGCAAAAGAATTTGTGTTTTACTGCAGAGAGTATGGGATATAGTGGGAGAAACCAGTGGAAAGAACTTGTGTTTGTAATCTAGTCAAATTGTCTAGACTGAACAGAATTTTAATTTGACCTAAAATAATGATAGTTGAGAAATGTAATGAAGGGAATCCAGAGAACATAGATGCCACCTAAATGTAATGAAGGGAATCCAGAGAACATAGATGCCACCGTTTTGTACACATAAAACGAGAAGAAAAAAAGCAGTAAAAATAAAGGTGGGGTGAGAAGGTGGGAAGGTTCCACTAGTTACAGACTTTTATTCTTTTACTTTCCATTCCCCCTTCTGGATAATGCCAAGCAAATCCTATTCATTTTCTCTCTTCTCTCTCTCCCTCTCTCTCCTTCCCGCACTCCCTCCCTTCTTTCCTTCCTCCCTCCCCTTCTCTTTCTTCTGTGTGTGTGTGTGTGTGTGTGTGTGTGTGTGTGTGTGTGTGTGTGCTTATTTTTTTTTCTGCCCCAAGGCACAATTTCAGAGTTGAAACAGGAAGATCTGAGCTTTAATGTTTCTGCTTCATTTAGGAATACCACTATTTATTAAAATCCACTATCACTTTAATTTTGTTTATTATATTCCTTTCTTTTCCTGCTAAAAACAAGGGTAAAATTATTTTTCAATGATCCACATTTTTTTTGGTGTGTGTTTATTCAGGATGTAAAGTATTTCAACGATAAACATCAGAACAAGAATTATTTTAAAATTTAGATGCAAATTTCAGTATGGTATACTTTCAATAAATTAATGTTTAGAAGTCCAAATAAAGTATAGGTTCTGTTGTAAATCTCATGTTGGATCAAAAACAAATTTAGAATTTATTTTACTGTAGTGATAGCCTAATATGTTATTATCTTTTAAGTCTTAAATCACTTTAGAAAAGATTTTGTGACTGTCATTTTGGGTTTCCCTTTACTCAGGAATCTCTGCTCTGTGCTTCCTGTTCCCCAGTTACTTCATCTATGATGGCTTCTTAGGATGAGGGAGCTAGTTTTGTTCCAGTTGCTGTATCACAGCTGGCAAAGGTAGTTCCTAATGTGTATTTATTCAGATCATTTTTTAAAGTTAAATGTTTTCTTAAACTACATAAATTAATATTTGAGTTCTGCATCAAATCCACCATAGGGTACATGTGCTATAACTAGTATTTTTCAAATAATGATAAGTTAAACATATATACCCATTATTTACATAGGCAGAGAATGAGAAAGAGTTAAGAGAAAACTAAAGTACTGTATAAAATTCTATTGTGTGTGTGTGTGTGTGTGTGTGTGTGTGTGTGCTTTAACAATTTACTGATCTATTTTCTTTGGATGGAATTTTAGTTTGATTGAATCAGACTGAATTATAAAAACTGCTACTAAGCCCTTTCTTGTATATGCTCCTTTGTACATGCGAATATATGTTTCTTTAGCATATATTCAGGAATCAATGAGTCATAAGTTATGGACATTTAAATTTCTATTATATCATTTAAAATTACTCCTTAAAGTAATTGTCTCAATTTATATTCTCACTAGAAATAAATGTATAGTACAGATTTTCTGTGCCATAGCTTAATGTTGGGTTAATAACATTTTTCTTGTACTGTAGAGCCACTTTTTATTCCTATTTTGACTTAAATGTTTTACAATCTACTGTTACATTATTTTCATCATTAGCCTAAATTTGTAACATGTATATTTTTAACCAAATAAGAATTTATTCATATCTTTAGACTAGCTTTGGATAAGAGAAGTTGGAAAAGATTTTCATTTCTATTTGAAAAGCTTATTCCAATGTATTTTGTCTAGAATTTTAATTGCAACTGCATTTAAATGTATATAGAATTACTGTTCTTATTCTATCAAATTGTATTTTTTGGGTTGGCAAAAATGTCCTATTGATTTACTTTCTCATTGTATTTTACTACACAGTTTGAATTCATTTCTTTCTCTTTGAAGTACATTATTTATAATTTTCCCCTTCATACCTCACACTTCAACTTTTTCATTTAACATATCTCATAGTATTAAAATTTTTGGAAAGCTACACATATCTTTATTTTAAAATTATTTTAGGTTGATTAATTTGTTGGATATAAAGGTCTACTTTCAGTTTCCTCTTACAATTTTGAGGCTATTACTCATAGGACTTTGCCATCTATTGTTAATAGTAATTTCTTTCTTTTTCCTTAAGAAGCTTCTGTTTTAAATCAATGTGTAACAACGTTAATCTTTAAAATTAATTCTGTTCAGCATTTAGTAATGTTTTTCATTCTGAAGACTCAGGCCTTTCTAAATTTCAGAAAAATTCTTGGGTAGTATCTATAAACTAATTCTTTCCCATAATATTGTAGAAGCACATAAATGAACAGTGAAAAACAGCTAGAAAAGAAAAAGATAATGTACTTAATCTTAGAAATATTCCCATCTGAGAAATGGGCACAATTTTACACAGGTGCTCAATAATTATTACACACTGCAATAGCACAGGTTTTGTTTCAAATTTTTACATATCTTTAGCATTTGGTAGTAAGAATATTATGTCATAAATATAAAGAATAGTAAAAAACAGCAAAATTTATTTATTAGAAAGTTTTAGCTTGCATTTATCCCAGAAATCAGAATCTGAGTTCAGAGTTTGCTAGCAGGTATTTCATTTGGAGAATTGATCCTAGAGACCAGGAATGGGGAGACTGGGAAGAATGAAATATAGAAGAAAGAAAAAGTCAATCTAAAGATGAATAATAAATCAGTTACTTCTGTGGCCAAATGGGATCAACGTAGCTGGGGATAGCCTAAAGTACATTTTATCTCGCATTGTCCATCTGAGACGCAAATGAGGGGGATATGTACCTATTGGTTTTTGCTGTTCAATAATCAAATGTTGACCCAGAGTTGTTACATTCTTCCTATTTCCAGATTTGTATATATAAAGATTTCCCTATTTACATATCTGAATGGATTCAACAGACACCACAGAACTTTCCTACGTAAAAGTTATATTTAAAGGCAAATGATATAGTCCAGTGAAAGAACAAAAGTGCAAAAAAGCATCAGAGGTCCCAGAGATATTCTATCACAAATCTCCCAGAGGTCCTTATTCACATACATGGACCAAGCTCTCTCCAGCCCAAATGATTGGCATCTGCATGAAGAATATTGGCTTTGGGAGAACTTAAAGCAGAAGTTCCTAGTAAAAGTTTTAAATACCCCTCTGGCCAATTAATCAAGAAAAGCTGACTTTGCTGATTTGGCCACTGACACACCATCAGTAAAGAACTAATTTGCGGGTTACCCAGAGAGTTTCAACTTTAAGCTGTACATAATAGGTCTTGTCCTATCAAAGCCAAGAGTCATCCAGACATCCCCAGAGATAGTAATAAAGCTTTTTCAGGCCAGCTGTAAATCAACTCTATCTCCACAGGACATGTGCCAAATGGCTGAGCAGGTTTCTACAGGCATCCATGTGGTAAAAGGAGAAGATGTCAATGGCAAAAACAAAAGATATGGGATGTAGCTGAGCAAGGTGTTCTCAGGGTAAACTGAATAGCAATGGTGAGCACAAAAGGTAGGTAAAAATATATCGGTAAGGTAAGTGTCATACCTTATAATCATCTTTGTACCACTTACAAGTTCTTTGGGGAAACTTATTTATTTTTCATTTAGGAGATACAACACTCTGAACCAAAACAATATTAACAACAATAATAAAAATAAATTTGTTTTTTTTTTCATGTCATGGTTCCCAAATAAAAAGAATAGAATTATACAAACAATCTATCTTGGCTCATGCTGCAGACTTTCCTAAAATCTCTCAAAGGTTCACAAATCCAAAACAATTATATTTGGCCTCAGTGTGACCCATGTCTCTTGCTAAGCAGCCCCAATTCAGGCACTAGCAACAGGCAGCCTCTGTTCACAACTAATCCTCTCTCAGAGACCTCCAAGCCCAGTGCGATGGAAGATATCTGTAGATCACATTGTGGCTCATGCCAGAGTCCAGAGGTGGCAGCTGAACTTGGCCTAAGATGGGGCCCCTCCCAGGAGGCCCCAGAGCTAGCATGGACTGCACAGGAGCACCACCTGGTGCATCCACAGATAACACACCCAAAGGGCAGACTGGGCAGGCACTGGAGCCCTCCTAAGAAAAATCCTACTCTGCAGCACCAGCCCTTGCACAATAGCTATTCCACTACAGTCATGGTCAGTCCTCATAACCAATCAGACTAAGGGCCAATCCCTCCCATTGACATCTAAACAGCAACCAAAGGTAAACTACAACAGGAGGACAAACACGATCCACAAATGGGACATACCTGCAACACCTGGGTTGGGTAACCAGAGAGACTGTGCCATTGGGCCCCATAGGACACCAACTACATAATGCCACTCTACTAAGATCGGGAGACCTAGCAGCTCTAATAGATAGAAACAAACACAGGGAGGCAGCCAAAATGGGGAGACAAAGAAACATGTCCCAAATGAAAGAACGGAACAAAGCTCCAGAAAAAGAACTAAACAAAATGGAAACAAGCAATCTACCAGATGCAGAGTTCGAAATACTAGTTATAAGGATGCTCAATGATCTCAGTAAGAACTTCGACAAAGAGATAGGAAACATAAAAAGAACATTCAGAAATAAAGAATGCAGTAACTGAAATGAAGACTACATTAGAGGGAATCAACAGTAGATTAGATGATGCAGAAGCTCAAATCAGCTATTTAGAAGATGAGGTAGTAGAAAACACCCAATCAGAAAAGCAGCAAGAAAAAATAATTAAAAAAAAACGAGGATAGTTTAAGTAGCCTCCAGGACAATATCAAGCATACCAACATTTGCATCGTAGAGGTACCAAAAGAAGAGAGAGAAAACAAGAAATTGAAAACCTATTTGAAGAAATAATGATGGAAAACTTCTCTAACCTGGTGAAGGAAATAGACATACAGTCCCAGGAAGCACAGAGAGTCCCAACCATGATGAACCTAAAGAGGTCCACAGTAGACACATCATAATTAAAATGCCAAAGGTTAAAGAAAAAGACTCTTAAAAGCCACAAGACAAAAGCAGTTACTTACTTATAATGAAGCTCCCATTAAACTATCAGTTGATTTCTCAAAAGAAACTTTGCAGGCCAGGAGGGACTGGCAGGAAATAGTCAAAGTGATGAAAAGCCAGCGCCTACCAATATTACTCTACTTAGCAAAACTATCATTTAGAATCAAAGGACAGGTAAAGATCTTCCCAGACAAGAAGAAGCTAAAGGAGTTCATCACCACCAAACCAGTATTACAAGTAATGTTAAAGGAACTTCTTTAAGAAGAAGAAGAAGAAAATAAAGATCAAAATTATGAAGAATAAAATGGCAATAACTACATATCTAGCAACAATTAGTTTAAATGTAAATGGATTAAATGCTCCAATCAAAAGCCATAGGGTGGCTGAATGGATAAGAAAACAAGACCCTTACCGGTGCTGCCTGAAGAGACTCACTTCACATCAAAAGACACATACAGACTGAAAGTCAAGACATGGAAAAAAGATACTTCATGAAAATGGAAACAAAACTTTTACCTTATATTTAAAAGTGAAGTTATATTAATCCTACCACTATTTACAAATAAAAGGTATCACTTTTTCCTAAAAATTCCTAATTTGTACAAATTGATCTAAATCGCTCCAAATCACTCTCTAAATTTTCTTAGCCCTGTGGAACCTCTGGATTTTTTCTAACTCAGTCGCTTGGTGCTGCCGAGCACCTTCTGACAATTCTCAACTTGTTTAATAGGTATAAGTTTTTGAAAATATTAAACTGTGTTTTGCCTTAAAAATTCTTTCTGATCCTTCCCTGCTACTTATTTTTCAGATCCATTCTTTATGCTTAGCAATACTAAGTATCGCTAGAATTAAGTCTTCCACAAAATGTATAAAGTATTATGATTTTCCTTTGAAGGTATATTTCTATTAGTAACTGCCAACTTATGTACATGTTGCGATTACACTATTATTTTATAAATAAGTTATTATCAATTTAATGCTATTCTTTCATCTTTTTTTTAAAAAAGTCTCATCATGCTATGAATATAAAGTTTCGTATTTTTTTCATTAAAAATTTTCTTATTTGTATATTGATCTTGTACTCTCTTCTCGTGATATTATTAGTTCCAGGAAATTTTTGGAGATTCTTTATGCTTTTCCCCATAGACTATCATGGAATAGAGAGTGTTTTGTTTCTTCTCTTTCAGTATATATACTTTTAGTTCATTTTATTGTCTCATTAGTCATTCACTATCAACTTTCAGCAGGATGTTTAATAGTTGTGGTAACATAAGACATGTTAGCCTTGTTCTTGTTCTTGATCTTAAAAAAAAAAAAAAAAAGTTCGTTTTACCATTAACTATGATGCTACCTGTAGGTTTTTTTGCAGATGTTCTCTATCAAGTTGAGAACACTTTGTATTATAATTTTTTGAGTGTTTATATCATGTGTTAAATGTTGGATTTAGCCAATGCTTTTTTCTGCATCGCTTGACATTATATGATTTTTCTTGTGTAGCCATCTGATACAGTGGATTATACTGACTGATTTTTAAATGTTAAACTAGCTTTACCTAGCAGTAATAAATGCTACTTGGTTGTGGTAATCTAAATATTATTAGATTTGGTTTGTGTCTATGTTCATGAGTGATATTGGTCTATAGTTTTCTTGAAATTATTCTATTTTGTTTGGTCTTAGGGTAATATTTATTTTATAGAATAAGTGAGGACAGTGTTCCTTCTGCTTTTATTTTCTGAGATTCTGGAGAACTGGTATTACTTTTAATGTTTGATGGAATTCATCAGTGAAACCATATAGGCCTGGTACGTTCTGGTTTGGAAGATTATTAATTATTGATTCAATTTATTTAATAGATAAAGTGCTAAGGGTATTTTTCTCCATCCTATTACTTTTAACTTATCTTTGTATTTATATTTTAAATGGGTTTCTTGTTAATAGGACAAATTTGGTATTGCTTCTAATAACGTCTTTACTGGTATGATAACCTATTTACTTTAAAAGAGATCATGCCATTTGGCTAGATGTTTTCTTTTTGTTCTGTTTATTCTTTGTTTACTTTTTCTGTTTTTCTACCTTCTCTGGGATGATCAATTTTTATCATTCTAGTTTATCTTCTTTATTAACTTCATTATTTATATGTATGTGTAAAACTTTTTGTGGTTGCTTAGGATTTATAATACATATTTTAAATTGTTCTGAGGCTATCTTCATATAATATGAAACTGTTTCATGTGTAGTGTAAGAAACTTATATTCCCAGTCCTACTTTCTATCCCTTGTTGGCTTCATCACCCTATACATTGCTACAAAAATTCATTACATTATAATTTCAGATATCTCTAGTAATACTTATTTTTCTCCCATTTAGATCAGGCCTTTCATCTCTGTCACTCCCCAGAAAGAATTTGTCTCTTGTAGCCTTAGTTGTTGTATTTCACTGTTATTTTTACTAAAAGCTTTTGCATTGTGCATGGGAGAGGCAAGAATTGGGGCTTTCTTTGATGGTCCAATTGGGCCTCCATTTTCTAAGGTACTGTGAACTTAGTTATCGAGTATATGCCTTTTACAAGTGTCACTTCCCTTCCTCTGCATGTAATGCTTCACCCAACATACATTCCTCCCCCTTTCCCTGCTGTCCTGAATTTCTACCCTTTATCCAGGTTACAGTCGTGTTTGTAACTTTTCTTCTGCAGATTAAGGCTTTCCTCAATGAAACAAATGGGGAGATGTATTCAGGCAGAGTTTCTTATGGGCATATTATTTTGGAACATTTATAATAGAGGAATTTTTAATTTGTAGCAAATAAATCCTTTCTAGCCACTAGATTAAAAGTGTATGTTGCAATGCTAAGGAGAAGGGCTATTTTATGAAGCTATAAATCTAGGAATTAATAAACAAGATAATGTTTACTGCTAATGGTCAATTAGCACATTATTTTCCCCAGCGAGTTAAATGGCTAAAAAGAATGTAGTTTAGCTTGTTTCTTTCTGTTCTTATAAAACAGTAATAATCTCTAAAGTTGGAAAGCAGTCAGAGCATAAATAAATCATATGTATAAATTTTTAGTTTTAATGGCATTTAGCTACAAATTTACAAGTAATAAAGACTGTCTTGTAATGAGAAAAAATATTCCTCTGTGTTGTAATTGAAGTCAAGAAATAAAATGATGGATCTTAATACATTTATAATGTACATCTTGAGACATAACCATTTTTCATTATTTCCAATAATTACACTTACCTTTCTAATTTTACAGAGATTAAAAACAAATTAAAACATTTCTAAGTGTATATTCAATTAGAATGCTACATTATATATTCTATTGTATAAGTGGACTCTCATTATAAATAATAGACTATTTAGGATATACTGAAGAAAGACAAACAGGTGGTGGCAAAATGACAAGATATGTCAATAGATGACACATATTTTCAAGACAGAGTTAAAGTAACTAGGTAAAATATTTGACAGCTTAAGGAAGAATTATGTAAAGACTTTCTTTGGGGAAAATTTTTTTTCCACTGCTGACAATGAGTTTTATCAGAATCTCAAAAAATGAGGATGGATTTTTGTCATTTCCTTTTTGGAGGAAGAACACTAATTTTTAAAAGTTAATACAAATGACAGCTTAGAGATTCAGCTTATATATGTACCCAAATGCTTCTAGCAAATTTCTTCACTTATAATGGTGATCTTTTACAACTTCTGGTGATTTTATTAAGCCTTCTTCACAATCCGACAGTGCAAAGAGAGTGAAGAAACAACAACAAAATGGTGTGTAAGCTATCAATGCAGTTCTCTATAAATGATAACAGAATAGAAAGGGAATTGTTGTCTTGACTAGTAAGATTAGATATCTATTTGAGAATGGAGAACTGAGTGAACACATACTATGGTCTTCTATTTTCCCTTAACAAATCCAGCAATCCTTACATAATAAAAGCTTAATTTCAGAAAGCACACTATTTTTGCCTTGGGTATTGGAAGACAGATGTTTATACTAAAGAATTTGCGATGTTTGCAAAACAACATATTAAATGATTTGATTCCTAAAACAATTTATGTCCTGTATGTGATAGTGGAGATCAGCATATATTAAACTTTTATCCTACCAGTATGTCATCTTGCTGCTCATCTTTACAATTTTCTGCCTTGCATACTATCATAAAAAGTTGATAAAGAGTTTTCTCAGTGATTACCGTGTGATGTCAACACGAGCAACTACTGTTATTAGGCACCTTCAAGCAAAGTTAGTGAAGTTTTTGATAAGTTGGGTTTTGTATATTTAGTCAAGTTGTAAAATAATGATTGTACTGGAATAATGAAGCCATATTGGTTAAGATTGTTTAAGATCTTTTAAGAACAAGAGATAATCAAATATGTGTTTAACTCAATAATTTCACTAAACTCTTCCATTTATAATACTTCTTTGCAAATATATTTTGTTTAATCTGAAGCGAAATCGTTAATTTTCACATTAAAAATGCACACAAAAAAGAAAAATCTAATACTATAAGATCTCCTTTTCTGACTGTAACATTTTTCATAGTTTCATTAAATATAAAACATGACTACATTTTTCTCCATTTAAAAAAATGGAAAGAAGAAAGGATTAAGTTTTTAAAACTAAAAAATGTATTTTTAGGGGCAAGAATTTTTTCTGTGAAAGAATCAAATTCTGTTGTGTTCAATTATCCTCCCATTCTGTGTTCAAATTGTGCTATGGAACCTGAAGCAATTAGACTGAAATGTGGAAAATCGATAGCTGAAACATGACAGATTAAGTTGAAGCAGAATGGTTCCCTCCCAGGAATATTAAAAATACACAGAAATTTTACATAATTTTAAAAAGGTCACCCTCTTTAAAAGAAAGGAAAAAAACCCCTTAACTTCTAGAATTGAAATAATAAAAATTGTGAAGTAAGTAACAGCAATATCATAGCAGGCTAGGGTATGAGATATAATTTAGCTTTTAGGTATCGCTTTTTAATCTGATGATGGTGACCTATCAGTGATTACTGAAATGAATCTAATGGGTGGCGCTGGAAAAAGAATCTGAAAATTAGAATTAGGCAAAAAAAATTACTGTATTTTTAGGGGCACTCTCAGTGAGTGCTCAGGTTAAAACTTTGTTGAAGTTTTATTGACTAACCTATTTTCTTCTAATGGCATGTATGCAGAAGTTAACTTGTAGATTTTCAGTTGGGAAAGATAGGAATAACTGATTCTATTAGGTATAATAACACCAAAATGACAGTTGCTACCATGGAGGTCATTAACCAGTTTGTACCTTACCTGTAGTTTTATCCTAGAATTCCTTTATAAAATTTTATATTCATAGTTTCTAAAATTCACATTTGAATCTATCTTAACAATTTAGTTAATAAATAGAGTAAATAAAATCACTGAAACAAGTTTATTTTTTATTTGAATCAATGTTTCTGTCACGTTTTGGAAATTACACTTGAAGAGCTATGAGTAGCATCTATCAGAATGAATCTTCTATTATAAAGGTGAGTTTTAGTTTTAGAAACGTGGTTGCGTGTGTGCGTGTGTGTACTAGATTAAAATACGAATGAAAGTTTCTTACTATTTCAAAGCCACTGTTCTAGGGTCTAGGATTTGTATTGTTAATATCTATCAAAATATTTAAAAACAAACAAACAAACAAAAAAAACCCTATTGGCATATACTGCGAATTAGGCCCCTTGCCAAAAGCTACAAGTACAAAAAAGCTGGTTTTTATGTGGAACCAGATCTAAGAAAATTTCTTCTTTCTAAACTGACACAAGAAAGTAGAAATGTTCCTTTTCACTTATCTAAGATATGGGAAGGGAGGAAAAGTTAGCAAAGAATAATTTTAAATTGAAGTTTAAATTATGAAAGTGCATGGGGATCCTAAATTTGTACTCCATAGTTATGTAAGAACCCCAACCATAGAAATAAATATAATTGCCTTAGTCTTGAAATCTCCCCTGCAAAAGCAAGTTCAAAACTACTCTGTAGGCACATAACTATTCTATAGTCATAAGAGCCTAAGCCACACAAAACAAATTAGTTTATAATAAAAACTTAAAACAACATATTAAACAAATTATTTAAAAATAAATTCAACATAGAAAGCCCAAAGTATAACAGGTAGAGCCACAGAACATTCTAATTATAAAATAAATATATATAAAAAATGAAATATTAAAAAAATGAACTGATACATTTAGGAAAAGAATGAACATAATAAAAGGTCATTAGGTTTAACATTGAAAGTAGATATATTACTTTAACTTCACGATTTAGGTAGGTTGAAATACTAGAAATGTAACAACCAAACTCAGCAAATGAGCTTAGAAGTTATTCTGGCATGAATAGGAAAATCTGGATGACTATTTTTGCTCCACGTTTACTAGATATTTACTTAACCCTTCAAGACCCAGATGTCTCTCTTTTAATAATACTCATAGAATTGTTGGATGGACATTTACTGTTAATAAACTCCAAATATATAATAGTATCTGGAACAGATATTAGCTATAAATATTATTATTAATATTGTCATTCAACTCTTCATGGAAATTAATTTGGATACATATAGAGATATCACTATTTAACTAGAGAAAGTAAATTCTTCTGCATTGTTTTTATCTTTTGCTTTTAAAATGACATTTCTTGAGAGAATATATTATCTAAAAGTAATTTACACCCAGTATAAACCAGCTGGATTATTGGTAGCATAAATTTTAGTCAGATGGAATGAAAATTTAGTCAGGTGGCCAGACAAAAAACATTTATTTTTTTCTGCTTTTTATAATCCTAAATCAATTCTTTAAAATGGATGGTTATGGGGATTAAAAATAAAATATCTTTATATTCACTTGTCTGTTACATAGATATTAGTAGGCACAAATCAAAGTGATAGCATAAAGATAAAATGTATGAATATAAAATTAGAATATTAAAGAAATTGAATAAGCTATTATTATTAAAACTTTAATTATTTGTTTTTTCATTCTCATTGGGTTTGTATTCATTAGTGAAAAATATACAAAAGCACGTGTAAAAATATTTCCCATTGTAAAATTACTCACACATAAATTTTCTAGTAGTTATTAATATGTTTTCAAAGGAAACATATCTTTCCCTTTCTAATTAGAATAGACTAAATAAGATTCAGCCTTTATTATCTACAGTGTAAAGATAAATCTGGATTTTCCAGCCACGATGGTGGAGTCGATAAATGCTGTACTTGCCTTTTCTCATGACCACATAAAAATTACGACTAAACTACAGAACATCCAGCATTGAAAAATCACCTGAAGTCTAGCCGAAGAAAAATCCTACAACATAGGACAAACAGAAGAAGCCACTTTGAGACTGGTAGGAGGGGTGCAAATGTGGAAAGAGCTGATCTCACACCATGTGTGGCAGTTAAAAATCTGGAGGGATATCTTGGCCCAGAGGTCCCCCAGAAGAGCAAGGGGATCCCAGCCCCCTACTAGACTCCCCTGCCCAGGGTTCCAGTGCTAGGAAGAGAAGGCCTCAGAAAATCTGGATGTGAAAATCAGCGGAGATTGTAGGTGAATTAGAGGACTGCAGGAGTCTCAGGCACTTCTCTTAAAGGACCAGTGCATAGATTTACCTTCAGATGAACTCTCTCTGAGCTCCAGCGCTGGGGTAGCAGCTCAAAAGGCACCAGAGACAAATGAGAAAGAATTGAACTGTCTGGGGTGGAGGGTCAGCTTTCTTCTAGACAGAAATGGTAGCAGAGGCCACTGTTTCTTTGTTGAGCCCTTCTCCAATCCAGCATGCAGACACAGACAGCCAGCATATCTGAGTCTCCATTAACACAGCTAACACTAATAGCCCCATCCTGGTGATTCCCTGAGACATCTCCAACCCAAATTGCCAGCCCATCCAAATCACTTCCAGTGGATTTTCCATACAAATGGTCTATGTTGACTCATACAGCAGACTATCTTAAAATTTCTCAAAGGTTCACAAAATCTATATAAGCAGCATCTGGCCTCAGCATGCCCCGTACCTCTTGCTGAGAAGCTCCAAGCTCAGCACTAGTGGCAGCTGGCCTCAAAGTGCAGCTTGGCCTCTTGAGGCACATCTAAGCTCAACATGGGTGATGACCATCTGAGGATTGCTTGGTGGCTCATGCCCGGTGGCCCTGGCAGAACACAAGCTGCAGCTGAACAGGGCCCTTCCCAGCAGGCACCAGCCTTCACATCCAGTGGCTGGTTTCAGTCTGAGCTGGAGCACTACCTAGGGCCACATCCAAGGATAACACACCTTAAAGGCAGACTGGGCAATTAAAAGAGCCCTGCTAATGCAAATCCTGCTCCATAGGGTCGGCCCCTGCACAACTGCTCTTCCCCTGTAGTTACTGGCCAGTCCTCACAACCAATCAGCCTGAGGATCATTTCTTCCTATTGATGTATAAACACCAACCAAAGCACAACTACAACAGGAGGGCACACACAAATAATAAAGGGACACACCTGGAGCAACAGGCTCAGGTGACCCAGGAGGCTGCGCCATTGGGTCCCACAGGATACCAGCTACATAAGTCCATTCTACTTAGATCAGGAGACCTAGCAGCTCTATCCAATACACAGAAACAAACACAGTAGCCAAAGTGGGGAGACAAAGAAATATGTCCCAATGAAGGAACAGAACAAAACTCCAGAGAAAGAACCAACCAAAATGGGGACAAGCAAACTACCAGATGTGGTATTCCAGATACTAGTTATAAGGCTGCTCAATGAACTTAGAGGAAGAGTAGATGAATTCAGTAGGAACTTTAATAAAGACATAGAAAACATAAAAATGGAGACAGAAAACATAATAAAGAAACAGTCAGAAATGATGAATACAATAACTGAAATGAAGAAAACCTTAGGAGGAATGGACATTAGCAGAAGATTAAATCAGGCTACTTAGAAGATAAGGTAATAGAAAATACCCAATCAGAATAGCAACAAGAAAAAAAGAATCCAAAAAAAAAAAAAATGAGGATAGGTTAAGTGGCCTCTGGGACAACATCAAGCATGCCAACATTTGCATCACAGGGGTACCAGAAGGAGAGAAAGAAAACAAGGAATTGAAAACCTATTTGAAGAAATAATGATGGAAAACTTCTCTAACCTGGTGAAGGAAATAGACATACAATCCCAGGAAGCGCAGAGAGTCTCAAACATGATGAGCCCAAAGAGGCCCATACCTAGACTGGGCCTCATCATAATTAAAATGCCAAAGTTTAAAGAAAAAGAGAAACTCTTAAAAGCTGCAAGACAAAAGCAGTCACTTACCTATAATGAAACTCCCATTAAACTATCAGTTGATTTCTCAAAAGAAACTTTGCAGGCCAGGAGGGACTGGCAGGAAATAGTCAAAGTGATGAAAAGCCAGGGCATCCATATGTTAATTGCAGCATTATTTACAATAGTCAAGATATGAAGGCAACCTGGATGTCCATCAATGGAGGAATGGATAAAGAAGAGGTGGTACATATATATTTCTCAGCCATAAAAAAGAATGAAATCTTGCCATCTGCAATAACATGGATGGACCTAGAGGGTATTGTGATGAGTGGAGCAAGTCAGACAGGGAAGGACAAATGCCATGTGATTTTACTTGTATATGAAATTTAAAGAACAAAATAAACAAACAAAACAGAAACAAACTCATAGATACAGAGAATAAACTGATGATTGGCAGATGGAGAGTGGGGAGATGGGTGAAAAAGCTGAAGAGATTAAGAAGTACAAATTGGTAGTTACAAAATAGTCATGCGGATATAGAGTATAGCATAAGCAATACAGTCAATGAATGATATTGTAATAATTATGTATGGTGTCAGATGGGGGCCAGATTTACAAATTTGATTACTTCAGAAGTTATATATATATGTCTAATCACCATGTTGTACACCTGAAACTAATATAATATTGTATGTCAACTTTAACTGAAAACTAAAAATATAAAAAATACGAATTAGTAGTTATAAAATAGTCATAAGGATATAAAGTATAGCATAAGGAATATAGTCAATAATATTGTAACAGCATCAGATGGTTACTTGATTTATCTGTGCGATCACTTCATAAGGTATATAAATGTCTAATCATGTCGTATTCCTGAAACTAATATAATATTGTATTTCAACTGTAATTGAAAAATAAAAAGTTATTAAAAAGATAAATCTGGCATATCTTCTATTTCTATTGAGGTATACAGTTCATTTTGAATGACTTTTAGACTTTCTGGGGGGATTTTATTTATTGTTTCTTCTCACCTCTGTTACCTTACGTAATTCTTTAAAAATTTTTTACATTATCAAAAAATAAAATTAATTTTTCTTTGAGCATTTGTACTTTATTTTTTTAATTTCTTTTTCAATTGCAGTTGGCATACAATATTATATTAGTTTCAGGTGTACAACATGGTGATTAGACATTTACATACCTTACAAAGTGATCACTCCAATAAGTCTAGTACCCATCTGAAACTAAACATAGTTATTACAATAATACTGACTATTTTATAAGCTGTACTTCACATCAGGGGTCCCGAACTCTGGGGACTATGGTCCAGTACTTGTCCGTGTCCTGTTAGGAACTGGGCCACACAGCAGGATGTGAGCAGTAGGCAAGTAAGTGAAGCTTCATATGTATTGGCAGCTACTCCCCAGCGCTAGCATCACTGCCTCAGCTCCACCTCAGATCATCAGGTATTAAATTCTCATAGGAGCACTGGACCCTGGAGCTAAAAAGTTTGGGGACTGTTGCTTTACATCCCTGTGTCTATTTTATAATGGCCAATTTTTACTTCTTAATCCCTTTCACCATTTTCAGCTGTCTCCCTAACCCCCTCCTATCTGGTGACCATTAATTTGTTTGAGTTTCTCTATGACTGAATTTTAATACATAAATAGATTTGTTAGAATCACCACGATCAGGACACAGAGCGATTCCATCACTACTAATCACTTCACCATGTGGTTTCTGTACATTCTATAATCCTTTCGACCCTACTCACTGGCAACTACTGTTCTGAGCTCTATCATTATAACTTTATCTTTTTAGAATGTCATAAAATGGAATCATAAAGTATGTAACTTTTGAGAGTGGCTTATTTTATTAAGCATAATTCCTTTGTGATTCATCCAAATTGTTGGGTGTGTCAATAGTATATTCCTTTTTTTAAAAATTACATAGTAGTATTCATTTTTTAGGATGTACCAAAGTTTACGTATGCCTTCACCAATTGAAGAGTTATTTTTTTGTTTGAGAAAATTATGAATAAAATAGACCCAAAGTAGAGGTATACCTGAGATTGCTGCAGCTAACTCTGTGTTCCTCACTGATCGAACTGCATCCTTCAAAGTGGTATCGAGAGAAAAGAGAATTCATGTATTTATCTTTGCTGTTCAAATAATTTGAAAAAATTCTGATGGGCTGATATTGCCTTGGACAATCTGAAACCTCGAAGGGGCTAAGCAAACATTGAAATAAAATGCACACTAAGTGAGGGGCCAGTACTCCAGGGCCTCAATCATCAGAAGAAAATGCAGTTTTAGGCAAAGTATATAATTAATAATATGATTTCTGCCCTAGATTAATTGTAACATTGTAGGTAAAAAGGCCCACAAGAATATAACCTGGAAAAACTCAATGTTAAATATGAAAGACCCACATGTAAGTTTAGTATTGGAGAAAGTAGTATACTCCTTCACAATTGGAGGAATCTCTGAGAAACTAAGAACACCTGTATCAGGTAAACTTGGAGCTAATGGGCAGGATGACGGGCATGGCAAGTGACAGAATAGGAGGACAGATACAGACCCAGGAATTCTTGGAAACATTAAGTAGAAGGAACCCTAGGAAGGAGACTATCCTTTTAAAGTAAATAGGCGCAAGTGTGTGTGTGTGTGTGTGTGTGTGTGTGTGTGTGTGTGTGTGTGTGTGTGACTCAAAGCAAATGTTATGTATACATTAAAAGGCGTCTGAACTTATTTTACGATCACAGGTTAGTAAGAAAATTCAAAGACAAATAAGTGCATTTTTAATATTTATATGCCCTTATTAGGTCTTAGCACTCATTCTTACTTACTACATATTCACTAAGCATTACATACATTAAAAAAAAAAACACTTCTACAATGACGATCTTCCTAGATTTAGTTTAAAAATGTATATATATTTTTATTTGGTAGCATTTACACTGACTATATCTTGTTATATTCATCTCTTAATTTTTTTTCATTTTATTTTTCACTATTAGAATTTAAAGGGTGAATTTGAAGCATACGAATAATAAAAGAAAGACATACTCATATTTCAAGTTTTTTGTTATGATTTTCCTGTGCTGTTCATAACAAAAAACATAATGACCATTCTAGAGAAATATAGATATGCTTTTTCAATTAACAATTATAAATGGATATATAAATGTGCCAACATTTTCTATAAAATCACTTACTCACTCCAAATAAATACTTTTTTTTGAGACAAATCACCATGAAGTTGTAAGGCAAGTCAAGATAATAATTCTTGCTGAGAAATATTTTCACAAAATTTATCTTTCATCTGTATCTGTTTCTCTGTGACCAAAGTAATTTGCTGACTTCTTAATGAATAGAAACATTTTAATTTTTCCATAAAACTAATATATTATTAACTAACATATTATTAGAAACAAAATGAGTTCACCATCTAAACTATCTTGTAGTCTAAGGAGAACAAAAGTGGTACATTTGAATATCCATGCATAAAGGAATGGGGAATGTAGTGTCAGAAATTTGGAAGGCCACTTTTGTTTTGCCTAACCAACCTTCCTCACTTCTAATGAGATTAAACTTCCTTATTTTGGTCAAATTATTCTCCCATCATTGAAGCCACAAATTTCAAATGAGTGTCACTAGATTCTTAAAGTACCAATCTCCCTTAGTGCTTATGCATTAATTAAAAGCATTCCCTAAGTTATTTAATAACTAGGAAAACATTCCCTCTTTGTAATTGGTGTATGTAAAGTTCAGATGATTTGGCTGACCATTTTCACACATATTTGGGAAAAGTTAATTTGTAATCAAAACAAAATAGAAAAAAACAGGTAGCCAAAGGAACAATTCAAAAGAGAGATAATTCTGATGGTTTTTGATTCTCTGGTGTCATTTTTCCCTGAAGAGCTGTCTCTCTTCTCTTTCCTGAGATTTTTCTTTAACCTTCCTCGGTTATGTGAGAAACTTCAGCATCATTTCCAAAGAAATAAGACCATATAAATACTAGCCAAAATTTCATTTCTATTTGTTGATTACAAAGAATATGACTATTATGAAAGTTTAAAAGTCCCTGTCTTATCTGTCATATCAGTGGAATATGTACAAAATTACATACTTTTAATATTCATTTTATCAAAAGATAGTCTCCAGAATTTTACTTGAATGCTCTAATACACTTGGAGATGACTGAATTTTGTTGAAGGAAGATAATAAAGATAACCTTTACACCTTTGTAAACACTAACTTTTCCTAACATATGAAGAATGTATAAAAATTCTTTATCCTTTACATTCTTAATCTATTGTTTCTTTTGAGGACCAGAAACTATAACCAATGTTATATTTGAAAAAGAAAATGAAGTTTAATATTTTTACTTTAAATTATAAATCATCTAATAGCAATTATTATAAATATTTAAACAATTTTGAAAGTTACAGCAAGCAATAGTTTTCTTTTAAAATAAGATCGGATTCATTATGTAATACTAAGACACTGTTTTAAAGAAATCCCTGGAATTATAGTTATACTAGTCTACATTACCTTGCATCATCATTTGGTGCAAATGGAATCCTTTAACAAATATTCTATCTTAAATTCTAGAAAAAGGAAAACGTGTTAACCTTCAGCACATTTACAAACGTTGAAGTGTTGAAGAGCTAATAGTATATTTGTACTAGCTTGCTTGACCCCCTAAAAAGCATTTTCAAACTAATGATCTGAAGACTAAACATACATCAATATAAAATTATTAGTTTCTTACTTAATTGAAAAGTGTTTTCTCTGATTTTTTTAATATTAAAAAAATTTCGTGTTCCATCAAGTGAATTCTGATGATTATTGTTCATAGTTTAATAGGAATTACTATGACTCAAATTATCAGAAACTTACTGCTATGTTGATATATCTTTAGTAAAATCCTTTTGAAAAAAGAGAGCCTCCGAGGCAACTGCAAAATGAGTCAATCCTGCTGTAAATACCTTGAAGATATATATATATATGTATATATATATATATCTTCAAGGTTCGGAGCTATTAAAATATATATATATATATATACATATATATATATATATATATTTTAATAGCTCCGAACTCTTAAGTATTAGCATCTGTTTTCACCAAATCTCAATCAAATGTTGGGTTAAAGCGGCCACAAAAAAACAGACTATGCTTGAGCTTCACTATTCCAGTCTTAACTGTCAGAGGCAGGGGTGAACCCTACTTGGGCATATGACTAGAAGCTGGTTCCAGGTTTTACCAATAGTCATAATCTCATACGCAAAATTGTCATTCTGCCTGAAGAATTAGCTGAGAAAATAATAGGGTAGCAAATCTGATAATAAAGCCTTAAAAATACTGAGCAGAAAGTCCAGGAATCAAGTTCAGATGATGAAATTGAAAGACAGGAGTCAGGCTCGATAGAAAAGCATATAAAAATCTTGAATAACTAAGAAACAGTCTCCTTTGGCATATTTGAACGATTCAACGATTGCCATCTCAGTGTTTATCTATTATAAATAAACAAATAGATAAGTATTTATCTGTATACTCATTTGTTCATTGAACTAATAAATATTTATAAAGAATCTACATTGTTTAGATTGTTTGGCTGGGACTGGGCCTAGTTGTTCCAGAAGCAGTATTTTTTTCATTATTAGTTTCAAATATACAGTACCTTGGTTAGACATTTATGTAGTTTATTAAACAATCCCCCTAATTACTCTTTCTCTCCTCTGGCTCTACACTTAGCCATTAAATTACTGCTGACTGCATTCCCTATGCTGTGCTCTCCAACCCTGTAACCATCTATCAACTACTAATTTGTACTTCTTTAACCTTTCATCCCTTTCTTCCAGCCCACCAACATCATCCCCCTCTGGTCATCACCAGATTGTATGATCTTTGCTGAATTTTTATTGAAATAATACTGTGTGGAAATATGAAACGTTAATTGTGTTATATTAGAATAGTAACAAAACGGAAGGAAAAAATCCTTGCTTTTGGCTATGATAAAGTTAGTATAAGACTAATGCTCTCATCAAGAACAACTATAAAATCTAGATTAAAACAAAACAAAACAAAAAAGCACAGGCACTGGAAACTACCAAGGTATCCAGGACATAGAGGCCAAAGTGTCAGTGAAAAGTGAAACACATTGAAGTTAACTTGTTTTTCATCAAGTACATTTTTTGAATTAGAGTGCACACTGAACAAATGCCAGCAACTAGAATTTACAGCTCTGTCACAAGTCTGGAGAGACAAAAATATGTGAATTCATTGCTACCTATTAGCCAGTACATGAGGGGCCAAGATCCTAGAGAAAGGCAATCATAGAGAAGAGAGAATATTCTGCTTAATGTTACACATCAAAAAGTTTTTGTTGCCTAAAGTGTGTATGCTTAGTGCTGGACATAGTAACCAAGTATGAATATGTGAATACATTTCAGCCATTTAATGGTACTGGAATGAAACGAAAAAAGAAAGAAAAAAAAAAAAACCTGGATTTGGGAGTTCAGCAAGAATTCTGTTAGACACATATTTAAAAGGAATTTATTTAGGACTCTTAAAGAACTTATAATCAAGGAAAGGCCTATCTTTAATAGAATAAGGTGATCTGTCCTTACTTCATATCATAGACAGAATTAAAAAATACTCTCCTGAGAAAAACAGTGTCATCCAGAGACTCTATAATTTTCATAATGAATGTAAGCAAGCAAAACTTTATCATGAATGCAAGAAAACATAAATAATTATTTGAAAACCAGAAAACAGATAATAGAAATAGACCTATAAGTGAACTAGATATTGAGTTTCAATACAGAAGTTGTAAAATAACTATGAATACAATATTTTTAAAATATTGGCAGAAAATCAAACATATGGGAAGAGTGAAAGAGACATACTAGAATTGAAAAAATAAAATAGATAATTCCATATACAATATTAGCAGCAAAATCAACAAACCAAAGAGAAAATTAGTAATCTGTAAAAAATGCCATTCTCAATTGAAATGATGGATAAAAGAGAATGGAATTTTAAAAGGCATTACCCCCACCATTCTTGAATGTTCTGGTCTGACTTTTTTATTCTTTTTAATTTTTCTTCTCTTGCATTTCAGATTGGGAAGCTTGACATATATTCGAGTACACTGATTTTTCCTTGGCTGTGTCCGGTCTACTTATTAGCCCTTCTAAGGCATTATTCATTTCTATTTCAGGGTTTTTAGTGGTTGTTTTTTTTTTTTTTGTTTTTGTTTTTGGTAGCATTTCCTTTTAATTTGTTCTTAGAGTTACCATATCTATAATTACAATGTCACCTGTTTTTGCATTTCGTATATTTTTTCTATTATGGCCCTTAACATATTTATCGAAGTTATTTTAACTTCCCTGTCTAATAATTTCAACATGTTTCATATCTGAGTCTGGTTCTGAGGATTACTTTGTCTCTTCAGAGTGGTTTTTTTTTTTGGCATGTTTTTAATTTTTTTTTTTTAAATTTAAAGACAAATGTATTGAGTAGCAGGGACTAGGGTAAATGTGATGATTTTAGTTAATCTGGCTAAGAGTTGAGATTTGTTTAATATTTTCAATAGCTACATG
This sequence comes from Pteropus medius, assembly GCF_902729225.1. Lineage (NCBI taxonomy): Eukaryota > Metazoa > Chordata > Mammalia > Chiroptera > Pteropodidae > Pteropus > Pteropus medius. The sequence goes on from NW_024355205.1 coordinate 11,118,364, forward strand.
TGGGCTTCAAGTTCCTCTAGTGTCTTCGATTTTTACATTCTACTTTTACTTTGAATTGTTCCTAAGTACTCCTTCCATAGAGAATTTGTGTCTTGTAACTCTTTTAGTAGTGATAAGGTTGAGGAGAAAGGAGTGTTTTATATTAATTCGATTACTTCTCAGCCTTTTAGTGGATCTGTGTCTTAGGGATATGGTCCTCACAGGTGTTTCTTTCTCTGTTCCAGAAGCATATCTTTTTAAATTCCTGCATTCTACTCCCTTCCCTGGTTTCTGCATTTCTAGTCTATTTCTTTCAGAATATTTTCTCAGAATGGTATAATTAAGTTAAAAATAAAAAAAAAAAGATTTTTAAGCTCTCTGAAAAATTCTAATGCAATGCAACATATCAAAATATGGGAAACTCAGCTGAAGTAGTATTTAAAAGGAAATATGTAATGTTTGACAACATAGTCAAAAGAACGTAAAAATTAGTGATACAAGCTTTATCGAAGAACCAAATCAAACCAAAATAGAACCTGATAATGAAACATAAGAAATAATTGAAAATTGTGAAAACTTGATAAGAAGGACAAATAGATCATATATAAATACTTCTTCCTTTAAGTTTCCAGTGCAGAGCATTGTTAGAAAAATATACATGGAAAGTAGTAATTATAATTTCAGATAAGTAAGTATATTATATATAACATAGTACAGTTTAGGCATAAATTAAAAACATACAAACAAAACTGCATTTACTTACATGAAATAAGCACAAAATAAGAATTTTAAAAGAAAATATTGAACATCTCTTTTAGATTTATAAAGAAATATAAACAACACAGAATACATTGCTTTTAATGACTCACAATCTTAGCATTATAAATATGCTTCTCCTAAGCTCTGTATGCATATTTATATGTTCAATTATGAATATTTTAATAGACTTTTACTCATTAGAATAAATCATTATGATTTTAAATTGTATTAATTAAATCAATGAGTTTTAAACCAATTACTAAATGCTTTTGGTCAAATATATTAAGAAAAAATAAAAAACTTTTAAAAGACTAAGAAAAAAACTTTGCTTAACTGTAAGAATTTAAAAGATTAAAAAAATGTTATTTTAAAACTGAAGCTAATTTTCCCAAGTGTCCTATATTAATGAAGATTCAGCTAAGAAAAAAATTAGAATAAATATGTATATGATAAAAACTCTAAAAATAGTAAAAATCTGAATGGAAATTCTACATGTCATCATGGAATGGAATTCGTGAGGTTATTTATGCCTAAATCCAAAGCAACTTGCCATAGCAGTCAGAAATTAACAACTTCAAAGTACACTTATTCTCAAAAAATGCCAAATCTTAACTTTATTGAAAGTCTCTTTAATAATTATCTGATTATCTTTTTTCTTCAAGGGAGTAGGACTTCCCTTGGCACTAAAAACAATAAAGTAGGTAATTTTTGGCTGTTGTCGGTAACTTCTTACTGGCGCTCAGCAAGATCTCCTTGGCTCCTGTAAAGGTACAGTCCAAAGTCTATTAAAATTGAGTAATGTTAACGCATAGGAAATCATTGAAAATTTATGTTAGCATGGTAGCATTTTAAAATAAATTATCTTTTAAAAGATACATTTAAATAATTCAATGGTTCATCTATGTCCAGTTTTTAATTTTTCAGAGGCAATTATATGAAAAGCCTTCTCTGAAGTTTTCTGGAGAAATAGGCATAGAAACTTTAGTCTGTCTTCTTCGATTGGTAAAAAAATATAGTATAGACAGAAAGCTGTAAAGCATATTTTTATTTGAAAAGTGCTTGTAATTGTATTAGCTTTTCAATGCATTTTTCAAGAAGATTGCAAAAGTACCTTAGAGGGAAGTGAATATGTATATTAAACTTGGCATAAAGTAAAGAATACATATTTACATTTGGTATTATTTTGATTTGGCATTTCAACCTATATAAATCCTTAGTAGGTGAAAATACCAGGAGAGCCATCTGCTGGTAAAAACAGGACCTGTGGATATGACTTTATTTCTCTTGTTATTTAAGGAATCATCTCATAATTTATTAACTAAAGCCTGGTTATTCAGAGCCATATTAACACAAAGCAAAGAATACTGAGAGAATAAATTGAGATGACTAAAGTATGTGTTGATTTATTTTTTCTAATTTTTAAGGGCATTAATGTTTTTCTTTTCAATTTACAAACAATGTATTTCTGATAGTATATTTAAAGTTATGTGTTCTTGACTTCACCAAATCCTAAGTAGGTGAAGTAATCCTTCAATTGAATATATTACTAATTCTGTGAAAATATTGGAAATACAAAACTAGAAACTTTCAGGTTTGTGTCCAAATTTTTAAGTTGTCATCTCAGTCTAGATTTTAATAGTTGCAAATTTATATAGGAGATTGGTGATACTTTTATTTGAAATGTTAAATTAGTGTTTATTCTAGAAAACGTTCATTTTTGATGTTTCAATACCAGCACATCCAACTCACAGGAAATACTATTTTCTTTGGAAGAGTTTGCATCACCATGATTTAGAAGAACTGAAGAGGAGCACTTTTTTTGTTGCTGTTTGTTTGTTTTAGGAATAGATTAATAATAATTGGTAGAAATTTTTTTTCTTGCATACCTTCCAGACCCATGGTAATAGTTCCATATCAAGTAATTCTTTAAATTCTAATTATTGATTGTTCAAATTAATAAAGCATATTGATAAAGGAATAATTTATAGACATAATTTGAATCCTGTAAAAAAAAATGACATATAAAATTGCCTCATAATGTTAATAGACTTCTATAATATTGCATCAGAAAATAGATATACTGAATGAATTTACTTGGCAGAATTATAGCACATTTAAATTTTTTGAAAACTATATTTTTTCTGAGTTTGACAATTAGATTATATAGAGACAATATGAACCAGTGTCAGCCATTAATTTTAATTACTAATTGCTTATGTATTTGATTTTTCTTTACAAATTACCAAGTAAATGATCAAATAAGCAGTAGCAGTTGACTGTATGTTGGATATCTTCCTTAGTATTCATTAAAGTATAATTGCTTTTCAAAAACTGATGCTATTATAAAATTTCAACTGAAACTTTATTTTAAAAATGTAATTATATGATTATTCTTCTGGAGCCATATAAATTTTAATAGACCAATGAAGACTGAACTCTTCATCATAAATTTCAATTATAATTTTTTGTATCAAGAAATAAGAAATGTATTTATTTTTAAAATAGTTCTATAGATAAGTAGAATGAGAGCAAATAAAAAAATCATATTGCTATGATAAACCACTATCACAGAAAGCAACAGACCAGTATAATAGAAAATGCCTACAAGCAGCAGTTCCGAATGCTCATATTAAGAGAGTTACTACTGAAGGTGACATCTATTCCACACTCAAATGTCATAAAGACAATGGTGCAAAGGGAGAGTCAGCACTGGGTCAGCAGATACTGAAAAGTAAATTTAGAAGATGTCAGCATAAACGTAATAGTAAAACTCGTGAGCATGAATGATGGTTCCCTCAGGAAGCATATACATAGATACACATTCAAGTGGAATTCTGAATGATCCTTATGTGATTTCCTGAATAACCTAGGCAATACTAGTTTAATGCAAAAATATAACACTTTGTGAAAACTAAAACTTGTTACAGGCTATTGCCATAGGAAATTTCTTATAAAAAACAAATACTTTAAATTCAAACAGATAGGAGAAATAACTATGCCTTTGAAATGAGTTTTCAAAGTTTAAAAGAAAATATTATATTAGTTTTTATTTTATTTATTTAATCAATATTTATGTAGCACTTATGATAGGCATTGTTATAGTGCTTTACAGATATTAGCTTATTTAATATATATGATAAACAGATATAACTCATGTGTTATTGATGAAGGAAGTGAGAGATTCTGTAATTTATCCAAAGTCTCACAACTAATCGGTGACAGTGCTAGGTTTAAAAACTCAGTGTCTTGTTCCACTCTGTAGAAGAGCATAAATGATTGTGAAATTAACAGTATCTGACAGTAGAACAAAAATTTAAAAAGTGAATAAAGATTTGTTTCAAAATAATGCTTGTAACGTTCCCCATGAAAAGATGCAAGAACTGAGGCTGAATCTTTCATGAACTTGAATGCAATTTTTTTCATAGCAGTTATAAGATTCTCCAAATATTGTTTTATTGATATGGCACAGGACATTGATAAAAAGTAGAAACAGCAACAGCCACCATATTTGAAGTCCTCATGATTTTCCTACATTAAAAACCAATGTTAGTAGACTCCCACTTTAGGTTAAGTAATTCGATTTGCTAAGGACATACATTTCTTTAGCATTGAAAGTCCAGCAACTTGAAAACTCTACAAATCCCAGGCAAATAGGGCCAGTTCATTGTCCTCTCTCTACAGTCAAAGAGAACAGACACTGGCTTTGTTCTACTTTCTGGTAATAATAAAATTATAAAGCCATCAAACTGTTTGCATGTGTCATGTATGTGTGTTAATGTAAACTCACTGCATTCTGTAAAATCCTAGTGTAAAATGCCATATAGCATTGTTAACCTTATAACAACCTATATTTCAAGAGCCCTCTTAATTTTTCTCCACCTGTTTTAGAGGGCATTTTTTTCAGTTTAAGTCTCTGTGAGACTTATGCTTAAACTGACAATTTTGCTGTGGGCAGAAGCATTGTGTTTACATTGAAGTGATGATACCCATTATTCTTTAGTTGTGGACCATCGATCTGTCCTCTCTTACTTGCTGGGTTTAAAATATTTTCATGGATATTAAAATAAGATCGTTATTACAAATAGCATAACCAGTCTCAGGTACCTAAATTTTCTTTTTTAATGTGTTGCTTATAATATTTTTAAAACTGTGTTGCAGAAGTGTTTACCTTCTTATTAATTCAATCAAATAAATATTTATGAGCGAACTCTGTGTACCAAAAACATTTTCAATAAAATTATTAATTTAATGATGATCATCACTTTGTTGTAAACCATTTTGCAAATTGATAGCTAAAGATAACTTTGTTCCTTCATAATGTGTACCTTAATTTTTTTTTTCTCTCTCTCTCTTTTGCTGCCCCTCTATTTTGGAACCTGTTACCTCTTTGAAGCTATTGACACCCAGTTTCATGACTTCCTACAAAAATCACTTAACCTCCAAAACTAATGTTATGATGAGATACATCACTGCACTGTGAAAGACAACCAGAAAAAGACCAGAACCAATTGGTCTCATAGAGAAAAATGATTTGAAAGCATGAGTGAAATACATGGCTTGTTACCTCATTAACCATGGTAAAATGAGCTCCTTTTTCAGTATCCCCCACCGTAAGCCCCAGGAGTTGATTGTCTTTCAAATGGGAAGTCACAACTTGGATGAAAGCATTTGCCTGTGACACATATTAACCAGAGAAATATTCAGCAGTGACTTTCTGTTAAAAGTTTTGTGTCAGTTTAAGCATCAGAAATCAATAGTTTAATGTCTTGGAGCAATTGCTCTAATTTTTTCCCTCTCTAGAGATTGTTTTCACAGACAAAAATTCATAACTAGAACAAGCACTGCTTGAATTGTAGTCAATATCAACTAAGAAGATGATTTGCTTCAAATCTCTATAAAACTGTAACTCATCATTTTAAGACCATTGACCTGCCAACAATCATTTTCTCTAAAATTACAACAGTGTCTTTATAAACTTGTAAATTGTAATTATACAAATCCCAGAAATATTTTGAAAACAAACAAAAAAACCCTGGAAACATGAACAATACAATATTATTATATTAGCGTAAACTCTTGAGAAAAGTTATAAAATATCATACTTTTTAATATTTGGAAGTTATTTAGAGAACATTAAATATTAACCTTTTGCTTTTAAGACTTTTGAGTTTCATTTTAAAATATAGTATTCAAATAAAAATTTGATTTTTATCTTATGAATGTGTCTCATTTTAAAGTGTGTATCATCAATTGGTAGAATGTATGCTAAACACAAACCATACCATAATGCAAATGTCATAAACTTTGAGTCCTTAAATTGTAGCATTTTCTAAACCATGCAGAATAATCACAGAGTCAATATTGATAAAAAATCTATTCTCCCCTATTCACCTATAGATTCAATTTGATCCAAAACAAAATCCACACAAGGTTTTTTTGTGTGTGCATGTGTGTTTTATTTTGACAAGTTAATTCTAAAATTTATATAAAAGTGAAAAGCACTTAGAATAGCCAAAGTAAATGTAAAGAACACATTTGGATTAGTAGCATTCCTGATTGTGAGACTTATAAAACTACACTAATCAAGAGAGTGTGGTATTATCATAAAGGCAAACAATAGAACAGAACCACAAAACGGAACAAACGAGAACAGAGACAAAACAACTGAACAATAAGAACAGATCAATGAAACAGAGCAGAGGGTCCAGAAAGAAATATGTGTGTGTGTGTATGTGTGCGCACGTATGTATGAGAGAGAGAAAGAGAGAGAGATAATTTATTATTGGCAAAAGTGCAAAGGCAATTCATTATAGAAATGATAGTCTTTTAAAATAATAGAGATGCTATAATTGGTTGTACATGTGCCAAAAAATTACTTTGATCCAAACCACATAACATACACAAAAATTAACCCAAAGGATCATAGAAATAAATGTAAAACCCCAAACAATAATCTAAATGAAAACCTTTGTCATCTTGTGTTGAAGATTTAAAGGCACAAAATAAAAAACCATGATCCATAAAAGAGAACAATGATCACCCAGATTTACTAAATTTAATAATTTATATTTGTGGAAAGATCTAGCTAAGAAAATTTAAACACATGATCTAGGCTATAAAAAAAATTTTGTAAATCAAATATCTGATGAAGAATTTGCGATCTAATATATAAACATTTTTAAAATACAACAGGAAATTAATTAAATTTAAAAATTGAGTAAAGATTTATATAGGCACATTATTGAAGAAGATATACAGATGACAAATAAGAATATGAATATGTGCTCATTCAACATCATTATACATTGGGGAGATGAAAGGTTTTACCTAAAAGAGATACTACTACATGTATAGTAGGATGCCTAAAATATAAAAATCTAACCGTGCACAGTAATGGCAATGATATGGACAAACTAGAACTCTCATATAATGCTGATGTGAACATAAAATGGTTTAACTATTTTGGAAAAGTTTTGTAGTTTCTTAAAAAGTTAATCACACAGCTTCCATTTGACTTAGTCATATATGTATATACATATATATATATTGCCTTCAGATGACTCTCATTACAGGAAAAATAGACTCGCGGTAATTCTAGATAACAGTCAGATATGAAAATCCCTTGCCTATGCACAAATCAATAAGTGGCAAGACCATGGAATATTCAAAATTATGTTAGATTACCTACTTTAAGTGGAATGGATGCTGAGCAGTCAACAGCATAAAACAATTAAGTGTTTATTATCACAAAAGTATGGATTGTGGTGTCTTGTCTTTATATGCTAATAACAAACAAACCCTATATTATTGATAGGATTGTCTTTTCAAATTTCCTTTTAAATGTCTTTTAGAAGTTTATTATAAACATATTCAAACTCACAGAATTGAAGTTTAAGTGCCAGAAGCGACTGTGGAAATAAAAATTCTGACAATTTTGTGAGCAAGTGACCTTATTATATTATGTAATTGATCTAAATAATGATCGATTTTGGTATAATAACTAAAGCCCTTGAGTTAGGGCATCTCAAAACCTACCAGAAAAAAAAAAAGCTTAAAAATAAGTCTCAAAGGATAAACTTTATCCAAGTAAATTGACTAGTTGACAGTGACAACACAACAAACCACAAATTCTCAACATTCCTTGAAATAAGATCGCAAAATTCAGAATTTCTACTTGTCCCTATGTCCAGAAAACAAAATCACCAGTTACTGGACACACTAAGAAAAAAGGAGCAGGAAAATGTGACATATGATTATAAAATAAAATAGTAAATAAAAACCAACTCTAAGATGACCCACACATTGGATATAGCAGGAAAGGACATTGAAGTGGCAATTACAGATATGTTCAGTGACTTAATGAAAAATATGTTTATTATAATGAAAAATCATATAGAGCATTTTAGGATATTAAACTATTAAAATAAGCAAATGGAATTTTAGAACTGAGAAGTACAATACTTGGAATGAAAACTACAATAGATGAAATTGACATTAGATTTGAAAGGACAGGAGAAACATTCAGTGAACTTGAGATGAATCAATATAAATTATTCAATCTAAATATTAGAATGATGGAACATTAAGGAAAACAAAATAAAGAAACAGGACCTCAGTGATCGGTTGGATATTTTCATGTCATCAAATCTGCATGTGAGTCCTCAGAATAGTGGTGAGGGAAAAAAGTACAAAATATATCTGAGGAATGATGATTACAAGATTTAAATAGTTGGCAAAAAATATAAACATTACTATCCCAGAATCTCAGCTAATAGCAACTGGTCATTCAAAAAAGAAATGCACCCTAGGTACATAATAACCAAATTTTTGAAAACCAAAGATAAGAAGAAAACCCTGAAACAATCAAAAGAAGATTACAAGGGAAGAATGATATGAATAAGCCTGACTTTTCATCAAAGACATAAAAATATAACAACTTGCTTACATATCTAAAAAAATGCCAACCCAGAAATTATATTAAAAAAAAAAACCTTTAAAAATAAAGATTAAATTTTTAAAAACTTAGAAAAACAAGAATATAGAGAATATTGCTAGTAGACCTGCATACTGGGAATGTATAAGAAGCATTGAGTCTAAAAAGCATTGACACCAAATTACAAAAATGACTAAAGAACTTTAGTAATAGCAAATATTTTGGTAAATATAAAATACTATTTTATTACTTATATACATTCTTTAAAACATGGCTAGGTAAAGCAAAATTGAGAATATTGTATTATTGGATTTATAATATATATATACTTATAATATTTATGAAGACAATAGCAACCATGAGAGAGAATGGTAAATGTCAGTAGGCAGTGATTAGGCTATCTACATTATGCATTACATTACACACAAAATGATACAATAGTAACTCAAAGTAGGTTTTAATAAGTAAAAAAAACAAAAAAAAAACAAAAACAAAACATGTTAGAAACCCCAGGGAAAGTGAAATTAAGAATCCCCAGGGAAAGGGAAATTAAATTTAATGCAAAGACGACTAGCTTAAAAGCCAATGAAGGAGTTAAATTTGAATTTTGCTACATTCCTATTTCTAAATGGGAAAGTAAGATTCTGACATTGTCACTGACAGTCCGAGGCTGCTGGCTGAACTCTTCCATTTCAAATCACTGGTCAGTGTGTAGATGATAGAAAATGTGATAAATCACAGAAGTGACACACAAATGCCATTGATCAAAGTCATTTAAACATGTCTAGTTACAGCTGGTTAGAGAAAGGCAGATGTATTACATGCTTGAAAGGAGGAAAGCAAAAAATATCTGTGAAGAATATCATTGTTCCTATCTGAAAGATACAAAAAATACATATTCTAATCCTTTACACAAAATATTACCAGTTGTAAACAGAATAATTGCCCCCCAAATATATTAGATCCAAACACCTGTAATGTGTAAATAACTTTACAGGAAACAGGGTCTTTCCAGATATGATTAATGAAAATATTGAGATGAAGAGATAACCTGGATTTTTGGATGAGTCCTAAATGCAATCACAAACAGTGGGAGATAACACTCATCCCACAGCATAAAGAAAAGCATTGAGATAAAGGAGACAGAGATTGGAACGATGTGGTCATTTGCAAGGAATGCAGGCAGCCATCGGATTCTGGAAGTGGGAAGGAATTGATTTTATCTTCATGCCTTCTGAAGGAACATGGCCCTGATGACACCTTGATTTCAACTCAGTGAAACTGATTTTGGACGTCTGGTTTCTAGAATTTTGAAAGAATATATTTCTGTCACCATTTTAAGTCGTCATTTGTGGTAATTTACTACAGAAACTCCTGGAAACCAATTTACCAGTTTTTAAAATATCTCCATAATTAATTTATCTCTATAATTTTACCAAAATATTACATTTAATTGTTTTTCAATCAATGCTTCATTTTAATTTGAATTTCATAACATTTTAAGATGACACTTTGAGTTTTTCCCCCCTTAATGTAGCTTTTTCTTACATTGGTTATATTCCAAAGAGGAACTAAATTCGAGTCAATCTAATTTCTATATTCAGGTTATTCTGATGAAATAAGTCAAGATATTAAATGGGCATATAATTTATATGCAACCAGCAGGTAAATTAACATTTTTCCCCAAAAAACTGCTTCCACTTTTGCGTTTTCCGATAAATTATGATTTATAAAATAATTTATTTATGAACATGTTTTATTAACCCAGAAACTATAAACAACTACCCTGAAGGCATCTACTAAAACAATCAATGTGACAGAAAATGACATAGTCATAATTTTAGGAGTTGTGTCATAATTTTAGGAGCGATGTACTCTGAGTCTTTATTTCTTTAATAAAGACATCTATTACATGATCCATCTATGATGAAAAGTTAGCAAAATACTGTGAGATTGTTGTAAGATGCACTCAAAGATTGGGGTAGCAGTTTCCCAAAGTCAAATAAATATCTTCAGTTCTTGGGCAGCACCTGACATTAAATTTTTTAGAGGAAATATTCATGCTCACAATTTGCAGAAAATATAAATGTTTCCAAATCAAATATCAAAAACGAAATGACTATGAATCATCAAGTATAGGAAGTTGATTAATGGCTTTATCTGAAATCATTTGTCTTTCACTCTTCTCCAAAGATAACTATTGTATCAGGTGCTATGAATAGTTTACTTTTGCCTGTTTTTGATCTCTATATAAACAGAATAATATACAAATATATTATCTCTGTCTGGCTTTTTTCATTCAACATTGGGTTTATGAATTTCATCTATATTTGTAAATTTTTATTTCCATAGAACATTTATATTATAGATGTACCATAGTTTACTTAAACACTATAAGGATGGAGTTTTGTTATATTTCTTTTTTGTTTGTTTTGGTTATTATAGTATTTTATGAATAGTCTTATAGAAGTCTCTTGATATACATACACTTGTATTTCTCCTTGGGATATGCCTAGGAGTAAAATGGCATAATCATAGTTTATGTGCATATTAAAAACGTATACAACAAACATTTTCCCAAGGTGTTTTACCAGTTTACACACCATCTCCCTCGAACTCTTCTCAGTAACATGTGAGCATTCCAGTGTTTCCACACCCTCATCAACACTTGATAGAGTGTTTCTTTTTAACATGCTTGGAGTTCTTGTAACTTTTGAAAACTAGGTTTATTTGCTTTGATCTAGAAATTTTCCTTCGAAGTTTTAAAAACAAATATTGTGCTTTTCTTACTTGCACTCTACTTTCTTCTGAGGTGCCAGTTATACATATTTTATATTTTCTCATTTTATTTTCTACATTTTAACCCTCTCCTGTATTTTCTGCATTTTAGTTTCTCTGTGATTTTTATATTTATTCCTTATGTACTTCCAATTCACTAACTCTAACTTCAATTCTATCTAGTTTACCGTTTAATTCATCTGCTCAGTTCTTAGTAGTAGATATTGTAATTTACTATTATTTAGTATTTGTTTTCAGACTTCTTCTGAATTTATCAATCTTGAATTTTTATGTATCTTTTATAACAAGCAGAGTTATTTTAAACTATGTCTGATTATTCCTATTTATGTTATCCCTGTAGACTTGTTTGTATGGTTTGTTGTCTTTCTCAGTCTTCTTTCATGCCATTGTGTCATCTTGGGTGCCTACTTATATTTGATTGAGAGTTGAGTATTGTTTAAAAAGAATTTGAGAAAAAATAAAGCTAAAAATCATATTATCTTCTGTTTAAGATGTTTGACTTTCTTTCTGGTAGGAATGTAGTGCTGTTAGCAAATTTTGATGATATTGCTAATCCAATTTTAGGAATTGAAATAAATAATAGTTGGATAATTATTCTGTCATGCCAATAACATCTTCAATTATGTTCAGTCTTATTGCTAGAGTGGGTTGCTCATTATCTTCACTTCCTCCAAATTCTAGAGGCCAATTTTGTTTTCAAATCATAGCCTGAAAAACCTATCATTTGCTATGATTAGATTCTTCACCTTCTGTTCTAAATTAGAAGACACACCTTGTGCTAATTTCATATTGCTGCTTTACTACCATAAATTCAGTGGCTTAAAAAACATACACAAGTATAGCAATTCTCACAATTCTGGAAGTCCAAAGTCCAAAACAGGTCTCACTAGGCTAAAATCAAGGTTTTAGAAGGCTCTTTTCCTCTGGGGGCTTCAGTGGTTTGTTCTCTATTAGACTATGGAAAAGTCACATGGGTTGTGTCCAATTTCTAGCTCATATAAATAAATATAGATGACTCTTCAACTGTGTGCACGTTTCAATTTTTGTGGAGTAAATATCTCAGAACGGATATGCTAGGTTAATTGCAAACGTGTGTTTAATTTTATAAGAAACTGCCAACCTCTTTCCCAAATTGCTTTTACCATTTTCCTTTCTCACCAGCAACATGAGTGTTTCAGTTTTTCCACACATTGGTACTGTCATTTATTAAAGTAAAAAATAAACAGAGACCAACCTTGAAAATTTCCAGAGCAGACAAGAGTCATACAAGCAGAGCTTAATTTTGCTTATTTTGCAATACTAACTTGAATTGGGTCATTTCTTGCCTATGACTCCGGAAATCATAAGCAAACCTTGAACTGTTTCTCAAGGTTAATATGAAGTAATCCTTGAAAATTCTAATATTATAACCAATCACTGGAAAGAATAAAAGTCACTGTTTTCTCATTATATAAGCAGGGTTGTATTTTCAACTAAGGGAAAGTTCATCCAGCCTTTCTACTGTGAAATTTTTAAATGGCACATGAGGGAAAATATCAGCTCAAAACATAGTGTGATCAGAGACCGACATACAACAATAAGTTCATTTGGAAGAATCTTGGCCCCTTGCCCTGTATTGCTACCTTACATCAATTAGGAAGCACAAGATATCTACCTACAATTATCAGGAGCCAAGAGTTGAAGACTGGAGGTTCCTACAACACGACATGGTAGACAACTCGTCTCACCTGCATGTTTATGGCTGAGAGGAAATTAACCCTTCCCTATTTGTGACCAAGGGTATTTGATCTAAGCCTTCTTGCACTAGCTTTATGGCATGGGAAACCAGCAGCTTTTGGGACTGATCAGCTGCCTCAGCTTTCTACTAGGATGGGTGTCCTTAAATTTTCATAGGTTCTAACTGGAGCTCTGAAGAGGACCGCTCCCTCCGTAAAGGCCATTTTGCAAGGGAGTAGTCAGATGATTAGCTTTCACTTCTTGAGAGATTTAATTCAGGTAAATAGAAAGTAATTTCTGTCTTTGCGATTTTCCATTATGTACTTCTAGGGATATGAAATAAAAACCAGACTGTCATATTTTAAGGCAGTTGTACTACTAGAGAAGCTGAACAGTTTACCTTGATGGTGTATTTTTTAATATAAATTTACTTAGGGTTTCCAAATTCATATCCAAACTACCAACACTTTTATAACATCTCTTGTCACTTGTCATAAAATGTCAGGCAAGATTCACAAAGGCTTTAGCAAGCAGAAATATAAATAATGGTATTTGCAGTAATAATATGAATTATAACACATGACACTAGTCAAAATTCCTCCAAAAATATGACATTCAAATTAATTATTTTTACTTGAGTAATGATTCCTTTTATTTGTCACCACAATTCTAATTGCTCCATCAAACTCCTACCATCACTTTTGCAAGAATTTCTAACGTGTTTCGTTTCTTGAATTGATCTTTTTTTGCGCATTACTGAATAACCAAAACCCAAGATCTTCAATTCTGTGGTCACCATTCTTTTGCCCTTGCCCTCCCTTAGTCCTCAGGCTTGCCCATGGATCCCAGCCTTCACATTTCTAGTACTTCTAATTATTTCTAATTTCGTCCTCCTTGGAACATAATAAAATGTATTTCCTAGTATCCTTTCACTTAGGTATATATTACTTTTGTGTAAAAGTATTAAAAGGCATTGTGTGATTCTTCATGCTTTCTTCCCCAGTAGAAGAAAATGCTGAAGGCCTATGCTGGCCTGGCAGTATTATTAGAAAGTGAATCCTCTGTCAACCTTACCTCAGGTTTCAAAGGGACTGGAACACAGCCCACTTCACTACTCATGTATAACACAAAGAAGATATTGCTTTGGTGTTTTAAAAAGCATTGGCACTTTTGTGTGGTGAAGGAAAGATGTGTTGTTTCTGTTGTTTTTCCCAAACAGTCTCATAACATGCTAAACAGAATTTCATTCCGATTTTAATTTTCCAAGCAGGTCCTATTAAGACCTATATGTCAGGTATACAGTAAGTGTCTCTGTCTTTAAGTTCATCCTTCCCTAGGACACTTACTCAACTTCCTTCATTCTCTGATAATCATAATTTTATTGCTGGGCTTCTTTCCTCGAACTTATAACTCAGCATTGCCAACAATTTAATCTCTATTGTAATATAGGTAACTTCGTTTCAGCCAAAAGCTAACAACGAAAATCACAAGTCTAGTACTTTTCCACGTTCAAATCTTTAGCAGCTGAAATATAAGTATGGCCTCAGGAAATCTCAGTCTCACTTGAAATATAAGAATCCTCAAGGAACCTTGTACCACTAAAAAATCCTCCTGCTATTGAATATTCTGGAACAGTAAAAATGGTTTTAAACTCAGCATGGAATATACAAAACTGATTTGCGGAGTTTTACTTTCTGCAGAGAAAGAAAGGTTACATTCCCAGTGAGTTTTGAAGAATGCTTTGGTTTGGGAGAAAAAGCCCTCAGCATTTTGACTGGGAAGTTCCCTCTCAGGAAAGGTTTTTTTCATCATGCCAAATTCTTAGTTAAGTGCAGAGAGAACTCCTGAGATTTTCATTTTATGTAAAAATAAACACAGACACACAACCAACTGATTCTTTAATAAAATAGTGTCACACTGTTTTGGATAATGTTACTAAGAAAATAGCAGCTTTCTAAAACACCAAATAAGGACAATAAACCCATAACTCATGTAGATTATGCCCTTTGAAACAAAGACCTTCAAAGTAATATATTTTAACCAAGGAATGCCCGGGAACAGTCTTAATGAGGTAAGAAATTCCAATGATAAACTGAGAGATTAACTATATTTTTAAAGGTTTTAAATTTGGACAGAATTTATAATAAAAAATTCAAGAAACTACTATTACAAATTAAGAGCAAAAAAGAAGTGTATGAATTTTGGTTTTAGACAGCATAAACAGGGTAAAGAGATAGTGAATAACAAACA
Organism: Pteropus medius; assembly: GCF_902729225.1. Classification (NCBI taxonomy): domain Eukaryota; kingdom Metazoa; phylum Chordata; class Mammalia; order Chiroptera; family Pteropodidae; genus Pteropus; species Pteropus medius. The sequence continues at coordinate 11,133,800 of NW_024355205.1, forward strand.
CAAAATAAGCTGATCATGTGAATTTTGTTATGTAAGCTTGTATTATAGGTGAAGAAATTTAAGGGACCTCAGAATATATCATGTTATTTATTTGTAAATCAGATATATCATTTTTGTCCACTGAATGCAATGAAGTCATGTTTATTTGGGTGTTTCAATAAGTTGGTTCTACAGTTTTATAATTATGGTTTCTTGTAAAATATTACTTTAATAGCAAATGATTTATATTATATGGGCAATGGTGCTTACTATTTATTTTTTTGTAGTATTGCAAGATGAAAGGCATGTAAACATAAGATCTTAGACTGCTGATTCTTAATTTTAGCAAACAAGGGCAACCAAATTTTTGGCATAGGTAATTTTAAGCTTTTGAAATCTTGAAATATGATTTGTAATACACATACACATATGAGAGAGAAAGAGAGGTTTGTTCATGAAGTACAAATGTTTGAAAAATCTACTATCATCCCTATGTATGGCCATCCAAGCTGTATGGCTCACTGAATGCAAGTTATTGGCCTTGATTATTTTTTCTCTTTATCCTGGATAATGTGACTAATGTGAGATAATCAAAGTAAAACTAAATTGCCATTTGTAGCATACATTATGGTTACTTTTCCAAAATTTAGTTTATCCTCTGGGATTGTTAAGGGGTTGTGATATTTATACAGGCTTAACCTTGTTTCCAACAGTTTCCAATAGAATGCTGTCTCTGGATTTGCCTATATTAGTTAGAAGCTGGAACAAGTCCAACGCTCCTTGCCATAGAGATGCACTCAGGCTATTGCATACAATCTAACCAGAGGCAAGCAATACATGGCATACCTCTGCTATAGTGATTAGTTCAGCGGTGGCAGGTGAATTGGATGGTATAACCAGAGCAAAGTTCAGGAAGCATATGTTTGGCCTGGAAGAGACTTTTACTCTACTCCATAAATATTAACAAAAAAGTATAAATGTGGAGTTGTCAAGTTAATACAGAAAAATAAAAGATGACCAGTTAATTTAATTCCAGATAAACAAAAAAATAAAGAAAATTTGCAGTATCTGTTTGTCCTAAATTCTGCTTGGGACATATTCATAATTAAAAAAAAAAAAGTCACTTATCTCAAGTACAAACTTAATAGTGCATCTAGTATTTTATCATACATCTCATACATTAACTTGGAAACAAAGCCATCATAAGAGGTTATGGCCAAAATAACTAAAAGTAAATATAGTCACAGACATTATTTTACCATTCTATTATCTACAATATATCTACAATTTTCATCTGCACACACCACTAAATTCTCTTCTTGTTGTGGTTGTTAAATTATCTTTATTTGATCTTGCTAGTTTGGACCACTAAGAAAATACAGTGAGTGAAGAGATATAAAAATATCTGAGTGAGAGAGTTTCAACCAGAGGTAATAGCAGATGTTAAAAACCTACAACAAGAGTAGGTTTGGGAGACTGAAGGAGGAGCAATCAGTTCAGTGCAGCTGGCATATAGTGAGCAGGAGGAAAATGGTGAGAAATTAGTTTAAGGCAGTAGCCAGGATCAAAAGAGTTAAGACTTGCAAGTCTTAAGATTTTAAGATTGTATTCTTAATATGTGCAATAACATGAAAGTGTTGACAAAAAGGGAATGATAATATCTGATTTGAGTTTTTAAAAATACCATTCCAAAATTTGTACAGTAATTGAATTCTAGGACAAGAATATTTTTTTTTTTTCAATAATACTGGCAAATGAATATAACAGTGTGTACTGGGGTGATGATGGTGGAGATAGACTTGTATAGAAATATCTATTTTATGAAGACGGAACCAAGAGGAGGCAATTGCCTGGACTGGAATCTCAGAGCCACCACTTACTAGTTCTATGACTTTAACTATTTAATACAGGTTTTATCACCTCTGTACTACTGACACTCACTACTGACACTGTCCTCTGGATAACTCTTTGTTGAGGGGGGTTGTCTTGGACATCATAAAATTTTTAGAAGCATCCCTCTCTAGCTCTGCCCACCAGATACCAGTAGTGTGCTCTCAGTCTGGAAAACTATAAATGTCTTCATACATTGACAAATATCATTTGGGAAACATAATTGCTTCACTTTCCTCATCTGTAACATAGAGATAGTAATTGTCACTTATATAGTAAAATGAGCTATATTAGTCTTGCAATGAATTGTTATGACATACGCATGAAATCTTCTAAAATTAAAAGATTGTTAAATCAAATAATTAATGGAATCTATTTTATGCTGACACCAAGAAAAAGATTCAAAGCTGGAGAGACATAGTAGAAAGGAATCTCTCTCTGATCTTCACATCAGAAAGCAATAATCTTAAATAAAATAATCTTAAATAATATTAACGATGATTTGGTACTACTTGAAATAGTGTATGCAAAAATTTACCATCAGGGTCCTCTTCAGACAAAGACTGAAACCCACAGAAGGACTTATTCATTTTATACCTAAATTGCAGCATATAAAACATTAATTTTTGTTTCAAATGTTAGAAAATCAAGACTTCTATTGTGGATGCTACTGAATTCTTTTGACTGCCAGTCACAGTAGGAATTTCCTGGATTCTAAGTACATGTAAACTAATCCAAAAGTAATATTTAAAAGATAACTGAATATGAATGTTCTAATTATGAATTATATTCAAATAAGACCTAGGATATTTATTAACATTCTACAAATAATTTAGATAAAAAATAATACATGAAAATATCTTCAGAGTTTAAATTTTACAACAAGTAATAAAAATGTGTTCTTCATCTCAAGTATTATGTAATTGATGTTCGGATGTGGATTATTTTATGTCGTGCCTGAATGTGTATGTATACGTGAAAAAGAGAGAGAGAGATTTCTCTTACTTATTACTTTAAAAGGTAATAACTAAATCTTGTACTTCAGTTTCTAGTATGTTTAAAAGGCCAAGGATAAGGTAGACACAAGATATTGAAGATATTGAGGATAATAATAGTCTAAAGCTAGGGCTCTTAATTTTAGATATTTTAAACACAGAAATCGGATTTAAATTCAATCCATATGAAAGATGGTTCCACTTAGAAAAATGCATTAAAGTCTGTCTTTCATTATACTCTTTTTAATGTTTTGTAATGCTATTCCAGTGTGACTAATAGATTTATGACTACACACTAAACGTTTATATTGAAATAAATGTTCCTAATTTGGATACCAGCACTGCTTTTAGCTTTGTGTCCAGGACGCTTTTCCATTTTATATTTGGGCAGTGGTAAGACGACATCACTGCCCATATGTGACTCTACAGACAAATATTATTTTATATTCATGATATGTCATTTAATCCAAAGGCTATATTCATGATAAAACCTCTTTTCCTCCTCTCAGATGTCTTTTTTCATTTATAGAAATATTTCAGCCTCATACCCTTCAATAGGTATATGGCTCTACAAAACTAACTTCTGGAATACAACACGGTGCAAATCTAACCTCATTTGCACCTCCGCTACTTTAATGATTACATTAAAATTTATTTACTGAGAGACTTTTACTGAGTATCTCACACTGCTTTGGGTATTTGAGAAACATCGGCATATAAAACAGGGAAAGTATGTGCCCTCAGTGAGCTTTCATTCTAGTGAGAGTAAACTGGCTGATAGAGGAAACCGTATTAGTTTTTCTACCAGACAGTGTCATCCCAAATGAAACCTAAATCAAATATTCTGTAGAGTGCTTTGATTCACTACTCTACAAAGTATGTCAGTGTGGACCATGAATTTTTTTTTAATTGACTCAGAATTTAGAATTTTTTCTGATTTATTCCTAACTATAATTTAACATTCAAGAAGGCTGAAATCCTAATCCAGTCATGGAGGCTAGAAGTGCAAAGTCAAGGTATCAGCAGGGCTGATTTCTTCTCAGGTCTCTCTCCTTGGCTTACAAATTGGCATCTTCACTCTGTGTCTTCACACGTTCTCCTCTGTGCATGTCGGTTCCTATTCTCTCCTCATAAGGAAACCAGTCATTTTGGATTATGGCTCACTTACATTATCTCATTTTACCTTACATAACCTTTCTAAAGGCTCTATCTCCAAATATAGTCAAATTCTGAGGCATCGGAGAATTAAGACTTAAACATACAAATTTGAGGGGGAGAAAAATTCAGCCCAGAATATAGTCTTTATAATTGCCCATGTATTTATCATTTCTGGAGCTCTTCAATTCTTCATGCAGATATGAGTTTCTATCTGTTGTTCTTTTCCTTTAAGCTTTACGTATTCCTTTAATATATATATTTTTTGAAGATAGGTGTGCTAACCATGCATTTTCTGTTTCTATTTATCTTGAAATGTTTTGACTTTGTCTTCATTTTTGATTGATAAGTTTTCTACATATACTAATCTTGATTGATAGTTATTTCTTTGAGTCCTTGAATATTTCATTTTACTTCTGGATCTTTTTTCTAAAGATAAATCAGCCATTAATAGTATTGTGACATCCTTGTAAGTGATGAGATGTTATTCTCTAACTGCTTTCAAGAGTTTCTCTTTCTCTTTAACATTCAGTTGTTTCAATAATTATTTGGTGTGGCTAACTGTGAATCTCTTTGCATTTATTCTAATTTAAATGATTTTCATTAATTTAGGGAAGTTTTCAGCCATTATTTCTTAAAATATTTTTAATTTCTTTTCCCCTTTTCTTCTGAACTCTCATTAAACTTATATTGGTGCATTCAATGTTGTTCCACAGTTTTCCGTTACTCTTAATTCTTCTCCATTATTTTTTTCTCTTTGTTCAATAGATTAATTTCTACTTATCTGACTTCAAGGTAACTGATTATTTCTTCCACTTTAAATCTACTCTTTAGAACTTACATTGTATTTAGTTTACTCGTTTTACTTTTAGTTACTATAAATGTTATAAATAGAATTTCTCTTTAGTTTTATTTTTAAAATTTCAATCTCTATTGAGATGCCCTATTTTTTGCAACATTACCATGACATTTAAAAAATATTTCAGTATATTTATACTAGATGCTTTGAAGTCTCTGTTTACTAAATCTAACATTTATCCCACCCAGATGTGGTACTATTGATGACTATGCATTTTTTTTTTCTTCTTAGTATGAAATACATTTCTAGTGTGGAGATATTAGATAATGCATTATACTAACTCTGGGTTCTTATTTATTTTCTCCCCATCTAGTAACTTTTCTGGACCTAAATTGAAGAATGTTTTTCATGGTCTGTGACTGCTGATGTTTCTGCCTTTTTCCTCATATTTTCATTTCTTTGCCTGGCAATCTATAAATTTTGCCTGAGTCTATATGGCTTTGTGTTCAGCTAATGAATTGGACATAGATTCTGCTGAAACACATAAAACCCATAAGGCTTCCACCATCTGTCAATCTAGCTTTGTGGGTGTTTAAAAGAGCATTCAGAGTTAAATTGGTTCTCATTTCTCCCGTGTTTTTCTTACCACCATGTACACTGTGGCCTCCCCTGTGCATGCATATGCCCTAGACAGCTAAAGATTTGAGGAGACTTTATCTAGCTCTTTTGTAGATCTTTTTCCAAGATAACCCTGATCGATATCTGGCTGGTTCACCGCTCACTCCTAGCTAACCACATCCTCAGTCTCAGGAAGCTGCACGTTTCCCATATCTTTTCCTACCACATTTAACACTTTTATCTGATAAAGCCAAGTTTTTGCCTGCCCTTCTCAATGTAAAATATATCTATTTCTCTTCCAGCAAAGCTGCTAATTTCATAGCCAGCCTCATCTACAAAAAGTAGTTTTTGCCATAGCTCAGGTGACGAAGTGTTATAGAACAGTATATTCTATAAGACAACTGTTCTGAGTTCACAAGAAGTCGTCATGAAATTTTTAAAAATGGAGCAACTTCATCTTTAACTATATTCATAGAATTGATCCATACTCATTAAGCAATAACTACTAATTCTCTCCTCTTCACAGCCTCTAGAAATCTCTATTCAACTATCTTTATTTATTTGCCTATTACAAATATCTGATAAAAGTGCCATCATATGATATTTGTCTTTTTGTTCATGGCCTATTTCATTTAGCATAATATTTCAAGGCATCCATGTTATGACATGTATCAGAACTTCACTTGTTTTTTATGGCTGAATAGTAGTCCATTAATATGATATCAAATTTTAAAATCCATTTATCTGTGCTGGATCTTGGATTATTTCCGCTTTTCAGTTATTGTAAATAATGATTCGACAAACACTGGAATACACTTATGTATTTATGATTCTTTTTAAAATGTATTTGAGTATATACCTACAAGTGGAACTGCTGTATCATATATTATATATATACATATGTACAATGTGAGTATACATATATGTGTGTGTGTGTGTATGTGTGTATAGTTAGTGTTTCCCAGAATTCTGTAGTTGTCCTTTACATTTTTTCTCTGTTGAGAGATTATGAATTTCAAAATAACTTTAAATCACAGATGTTGCGTTCTATTCACTTTTCACAAAATATTATTACCATCTTTTGTTTCATAAGCACTCATTACTACTTTTGATCACATTACATATAGCTAATAGGTTGTGATCTGTTTTATCACATCAAAAGGGAAATCATATTTTATATTCAAATGACATGGCATGAAAATATTGTGCTGTGTTGAAGTTTATTATCTTTGAACAATTTCTGAGTTTATGTAAACTTCATTTTCTCCAACATTTCTTTTGCACCTATTTTTACAAAGAGAAACAATATAACTAGTAGTCATAATGTAGGGCAATCTTATAAAATAATTGTATCTACCTTAGCTAACTATACTCTTATACTTTATAGTAAATATATAACGTAAATAATGATTAAATAATAAATCAAAATTCTATTGTTTATAGAAAAGTATTTAGTGGATTCTGTGAGAGTGATTCCATATACAAACTTGAATAATATTTGAATCATTTAATAAATATAAAATTCTGAACTGGTGGTCCCTGCTGTGTGTATCCATCCAAAATAAGTTAGGAGCATTATAAGAACTGTCTGCTTATTTAACTGAATAAATTTCACATTTTGTATCTATAGTGTAATATTAAGCCTGAAGAAAATAAAATATTTGAAATTTAATTATTAAATCTTTAAACTTTTTATGATTGATATGTTAATATTTCTATGAATGTTACAAAATATTCACTAAATGTTTTGTACCTTTTTTAATGTGTTTTCATTAAACAAGCTTATGTTATATATCTAGCATGTACAAAAAAAGGACTAGGTGGTAAGGAGACTGACAGAGACTACTGAAAGAGGAAGTTGTGAATACAAACATTAAATGACATACTAAATGCGAAACTGAAATTTTTATAAAAGCCTCTAGCTTCATAAACTAGAGAACTGTTAATCTTAGCTCTTCCGCAAAGAATTTTTATTTAGCAAAGTAGACAATTTTGATGTTAAAGTATATATTTAAATAAATAATGATGGCATAATCAATAAAATGTTCCAACTATGTTTTCATTTTTCTTAAAAGTTTCACATATATTATCTAGGAGAAAATACACAAATTGTTAGAATTAAGTAGAAGTTTTCATGAGAAATGTTTAACTAGGATCAAGCATTTAGATGTTTTGAAAATGAATGGTTTAAGTGTATTTATGTTAAAACAGGCTGCATTTACACAGAGATAAACATTTTCTAATTTTTGTTCTGTTAATTTTTATGATAAGTCAATGAATAATGAATTTAACTGTAAATAAGCTTATAGGTGAGCTTCAAAATTATACCTTATTCAGAAACATTAAACAATAATATTCAACTATTTCTAAAAATAATTTATATAAATTATAATCATCATGTTATATCTGATCCTTTTCTTATTCAAATTAATGAATAATAAAAGATATTTCTGTTAACTCTGAACTGACAATAAAATAATAAAAGTTTGAAAGCAGTAGTAGTTGGAAATGCCTCTAGTGAATGACAAAACTTCTAAAATATTCAGTCTTTATATGTTTAGTGTTATTTACAAGCCAAAATTATATAGAAATGGTGTTGCTTCTAGGATAGCCTTGAGAAAAAAATAATTTTCACTAAAATTAATTTGTAAAATAATGTACCATCTTGAAATTTCATTTTGTGAAGGTTACATCAAAATTAAAACTTTCTTTGAAGTGAATTATATTTGTACGACATATGATTTGCATTTTTTACTGTTGTCACACTATGACTGATAAAGTCTTCTGGAATATATTAACAGCTCAGCCTGTTGATTTTTCAGTTTTCAGCTCTGCTGCACTTCACACGTCTAAGCTTGTTATTATATTGCTTCAAAATCTATTTGTCTTTGAAGTCTAAAATATCCAACTGTCAGAAAGCAAAGGCATTTGGTAATTAATTTAATACCAAGTCAGACATCTGCCATGGCAATGGTCAAAGATAATTGGATATGCATTTGCTAATACTTGTTATACTTCAAGTACGGGCTGATAAAATTTTCTTGAAAAATATATAATTGATAATTTTAAGGTATGTAATCAGTTGATCATGTACCAATAATTCGCAGAAGACTTCTATTTTTTTACTGATTTTGACTGAAAATGTAAATGCCAACACTAGCAATCAACATTTCAAATTCATGTATCCATATATCTGCAGCAGACTAACACTCCAAACTCTTAAATATGAAGAACAAAATACATCCCAATGTCAGTTTCAAATGGCTAAACCTACAGAAAAAAATGTGAATTACATTCTGGCTTACTTATGACTCTAGTTAAAAAGAGATATTACAATGATAAACATGTGGGTGTGTTTATGAATTAATCATATGATAAATCATGCTGTCTCTATTTAGAAGATGTCAAATATCTCGCAACATAAAACTTCATTTCTTGCCGATTTATGTTCATTTATTATAATAAATTAATGCTTATTTATGGTTAATGTCATCTGATAAAACTGTTATCATTTAAACCGAAAGACCTTTTGATTTCTACTAGATATACTTAAAACCCTTACATGCAAAATCAATTCTTAAAAAAAATATTTATATAATTTTATATAGGTTTGCTTAACATTAAAATACAGCTGATAAAAATATTCATAATCTCTGTGCAAACAGTTTGAAGGTAAAATCTATTGAAAAGACTATAGGTCTCATTTTTTGTACTTGGCAGAGAGGATGAAACAACTCTAAAGAATAGAGAATATACATTTATACCCATGATTAGCATCCCAGTTTTAGTGAATACTGATAAAAAAGAAAATGTAATAAAGTATATTACTAAAATATCACTTTGATAACTGAAAAGTCAACATAATCAGCCATTCTGTAGATATTTAGAATAATATTTCTAATAATTGAAATTATTACTGGTGTTGATATTATTATTAAACCTCCTTTTAGAGAATCACAATTTGTGGATTTCTTTGATGTTCTAATACTAGAATATTTATATATGTGAACTAAGTAAATTTAAAATGAAGTGGAAAACCAAGTAAAATTAAGCTAGCATAGCTTATTTGATATGCCTAGGTATTTGAAGAAAAGTTAGATAAAATGTATTTGTAAAAATAAGAAAACAAATTTAGAATTAAACAATCAATTTGTATAAGAAATGGTTATATGAATTTAAAAAGAATATATTTGAGTTCATAATTAGTTTTATATTTATATGATTTAGTGATGCAACAAGTATACATTTTTAGCAAATGCAAAATGGCTATATATTAAAATTAATACTATATAAAAACCAGACCAATGACAAATATTGCTAAAATAAAATAAACTTTTGAGATAAAGAGAAAACTTTTATTGTCAAATATATATTATAAAAGTTGTTATAGTCATATTATTTAAGGAAAATTACTTCTCAGCATAGCCAGCTCTCACACTATGCTTAAGATCACAACATTCTAAATAGTATCTCACTCTCTACTGACAGTGTAGAGAATCACATTAGATTTTAGTCAGCTCTGAAATGGCTGCCACCAGGTTAATTTTTTTTCGAATTCTCTAATAGTAAATGAGCTTGGTAAAGATTTCTCTTTTTTTTCACACTTAGTCTTAAAGATTTCATTGTTTTTGTTGTAGCAGATTGATTCAAGTAATCTCACAAAGTGGAACTGCTGATGACTTAAGGAAGATGTTTTCATCATTTTCAAAATTGAGTTAAGATTGTTATCCTCATTATAATTTTTATTGCTAGTGTTTTTCATACACCTGCCACTTGATTAAAACTCTTCCTTACAATAAGAATCAATAAATGTGGCAACAGATCAATGTGACTGACTTTCAGAATAATCTCTCAATTTCTACCTATGTAATTCCTTTTATTTTACACACATTGAAAATGCTCCTTTCTTAATATGAAATTTTAAAGGCTCTTTATAGTAAGTAACAAATTAGAATCCCCTTGCCTGTCAAAGAGTGGGTTCTAGCAACATATCTATTAATACTTCTTGTAAAATATAATCTTTTACTAGTTTATATTTTCATCTGCAAAATACAGTAGTATTTGGTCTTTCTGGGCAAATACAATTTTTAGATTAATAATTTGGATATTAATGAAATAATACTGTTGATTCCCCTTCAACTATTCTTATGAAAACATGTAAGTATATAAAATAATTAAATAAAATAATTTTATACCTTCTTTATAGATTTCACAGTTACTATTGGGCCTATTTGCTGACTCTCTCTCTTTCTCTCTCTCTCTCTTTTATTTGAGATCACTTATAATTCATGTACAGATTCCATTATGGTTCATACATAAATATTATATTTATAATCTTTGATTTTCCATAAGAATGATTTTAAAAATATTTTTTGATACATAATATAATCTAATTTCACTCATTGCATTTGGTTGTTATATCTTCTTGGTCACTTTTAGACTCTGAAGTTGCTCCAATGTTTTTCTTTCATGACATTAAATTCTTATGAACTAAGGAGAGTTGTCTTACAGAATTCCCAGCTTCTGGATTTACCTTATGGTTTTTCTTTCCATTTATTTTCTATAATCTACAAATAAGATTTATAGGATTAATTATATTTTGATTAAATAATTTAGCAAATATACTTTAAAATGTGTCACATCAGAAACACTATAATTAGTTGCTTTTTCATTTTGTTTCAACATAATGTATGAGTTTGTGAAAAGGCAGATTTTTTCCCTCTGTTTTACTGAGATATAACTGCTAAGAAAGTAGATCTTATGAGTTTTCATCACAAGAATAAAATTGTAACTATGTGGCAGGGCAGATTTATTATCACTTTTCATCAGGTCTTTGGGTGAATTAAAGATAATGAAAATGACTCTTTCCCCCTTACATTTAGCAACTCTGTAACATTAGCTATGTTATAGTCACAAATAAAGAGTTTTGTTAATATTAAGTTCTCGCAAATCCTAACTTACTCATGGACCTTATTGTATCTGTCCCATAATCTTTAACATTTGTACAAATCAAATGTTTTATTAATATACTTGAAAGTGAATATATAGGTAGTAGCAATAATTTTATAGACAAGCTTTGTTTATCATATTGTTGTTTTATTCTAATTAGAAATGAAGCTAACCTATAAGATTCAAAATACTAGTCAATTACATGCAAATTCAGTAATACTAAAAATGATATTGGAATAACCATGCATTCAGCTTTCTAAATACTAACACTGAAACCAAATTGTAGAGGAAAGCTGATACCTGGTTTATCCCTAACATTTAAATGCATACAGAAATGCAAAAGTGAATAGTTCCTTGTAGAATTAAATTCAAATTAAAGCCCCTCCATAGCCCAAATTCAAGATACAATTTCTATTTTATCATTCTATATCAATCAAGTATTGCCAAAATAACTACCCTGTTAGTTCACATACTCATCTGTGTATTTTTAGGTAAGTTCATTTAGGATGGGCTCATCTGGGCTTGGCTCCAAGCTGGAGACTGCAAGTCAGCTCCATCTGTCCCCCATCCTCTATGTACCAGTAGGATAGCAGAGACATCTTCTTGTTGTGGTAATATAAGAACTGCACAAAGAAAAGTCAAACTGTGCAAGCCCATTTTAAGCCTCTGTTTACACCAAGTCTGCTAGCATTTGTTGAACTAAGGAAACCACATGGCCTAATACAAAGGTAAAAGGTAGAGAAATAACCCCTGCTTCTAATGGGAAAGAATGCAGGATAATAGAAAGGAGAGAAGAATTTAGTCCATTTACTCAATTCACTACACCTTCTGTGTATTTACTGCCATGGATTCATCAAGTAAGTATTTTCTGAACTTTCTATAAACTTTCATGTTTCATGCTTTGGACATCTGCTTTTACTTGCCAATGCTTTTTTTTGTTTGTTTGGTTGGTTTTTTTTTCACTTTGACCTCTCTCTCATTCTCTCTCATGAAAACTCATCATAAAGTGTATATATTCTTAGTTATTTTTCAAACATTCCACCTGCATCCCATATTGAGTATAGTTATTCTTTTCTTTAGCATTCATTATACTTCATTTTATCCCTTCATTTTATTCCACTTGTTACCACTTCTGCACATGAAAGAAAATCCATAATTTTGTTGGATAAATTAAGAAATAAGAAACACCAAAAAAATCAAAATCTATATTCTCACAAAAAAATCAAAATGACTTAAAAAATCACTGATGATTAGTTACAAGATCGCTTTAAGTTGCAAAAAGATTATTTTAAATTTAAAATACTAATATACATATCATCGTACTAATGCACTTTAGAAATATATCCATTATAAAAATATGATACATATGTAAATTTATTTATTAAAAGTCTTGGCTAAGTCTATTTGAAATGTCCTGTTATAATCAGGAAAGAAAAATCAGGATTTTTCTCAACAAGATTTTGTTCCGAAAATGCTTAACATTAATGTTTTGCAGAATTTCAGTGTACAGATATCTGTCATAGGTAATATAGGTAGATAGAGCAAAATCTTAACCTAATCTAATTTTTCTTTTATTACCCAAATACAGTTCTTGAGTCTGACACCATTAAAACATACAATTGTCTTAGTATTTGGTGTCCTGGCTCCTTTACTAGACTGTAAACTTCTCAATTCTGTCTTCCTCCACTCTTGACTCCCTGAGACCATTTACAACATGCAAAACAGAATATGTGCTAAATTAATGCTAGTTGAGCAACTAAATAAAACCAAAAAATACCAGTCTTTTTTTAGTTTTATATATTTTAGGACTAAAATAGTATTAGCAGATCCTATTTTTGCTTGCTGAGTCAATGAGACTCAATCAGTAGTCTTTATAAACACCTTTATATAGACTACTTTTTATAAAATAACCATAAAATTACACTCCAATTACCACGTTTATATTGATAAAGGACATAAACTTAGTTTATGCTCTCAAACATGAATGACTATCATAACATTTTCTGGCAGGGATTTTTTTAAGTTAATTTTACTGGGGTGACATCGGTTAATAGAATGATATAGGTTTCAAGTGTAAAATTCAATAATATGTCATATGTATATTGCATTATATGTTCACCACCCAAAGTTAAATTTCTTTCCATCACCATATACTTGACCCCCTTTACTCTTATCAGGCAGAAATCTTTAATTTAAAAAGTAAAGGAGCCATATGCAATAGAATTATAAACGATGCTTATTTTATATGAGGATATGTTATAATTATATAATTATAAGAAATATCCTTATATTTCTAATATATTAAATATTCTAATATGTATTTGAATATGTTGCACAAGTATAATTCTAATATGTAGTAAATATATGATTCTAATATACAGTATAAATATAACATGTGATTCTCACTCTTAATGACAGCATAGAAGGCCTCAACCTTCATTCTATTTCCTCTTTTATTTACCCCTATGCCACATTTCTTCTCTCTCTAGGCCCAGACAAACACATATAGTTTCCACTCTGATGCAACAGTAGAACAGTGACTCAAAATTCATGAGGCAGAGAATTTCCCTTTTGAGAACTTGGTGAGGAGGGCAAAATGCAGTAATTTTGCAGTGAAAACTGTAATGTTGGAAGCAATGCACATGCTTTCTTTGGAAGGTCTTAACTCTCAATAATAGACTAATCCTCTGTTGAAGTTCCATGGCAGCCTGTGCAGGTGGCAAAATGGTCAACCTCATTACAGCCATAGACCAGCTGCCTGGATGTGAAGGGTTCAATTTCAGCAGCAACACTGTGTTGCACTGAGAAGTCATGGCAGCAGGGAGTTGTCAGGTCCCATGTAGTTCAGGTTTGTGTGTGGAAGAGACATCAATCCTCTTTTAAGAGTGTCTAGCTTCTTGGAAAATAGAAGGCGAGTTGCCGATTTTAAGAGGAAGTTACTAGTTAAGGAATTCTGTAATTTATTAGAAAAAATCAAGTGCTCTACAATATTTATAAAGTGTGTTTGTGGTAAAGTTCTCAAACAGTTAATTTGTTTCAGTTCTTAAAAATTCATCTAGAATTTTAGCAAAGGAAGAACACCAGAATAGTCTTTTAGTTATATCTGGACTCCTATATCAAAAAATTTTAATGCATATGATCTTCCGTAAGCCTATGCCTATCAGAATGCAATACAAGACCATGTTCGTTAAAGCAAATGGATACATTTATAAAATAAATAAAGCTGCAGAATGTTCTATAAAGTGAAAGACAATCCCTAATTTTATTGATTTATACTAAATTTCTATAACTTTGAGTTATAATATTTACTTCTCCTTTCCATGGTCACTTTAGTTAGACAACTTCAAATTCCCACCAATAATTATTTAACTTGGTAGATCATGTCCTTACATTTTCAATCAGAGATATCGATGAATCTAGCTTTAAAATAAATTTGAATTATAAACAAATTTTCTTTTTACCTTTAATAAAATTATTTATTTTTACAGGGATTCTTCCTTGATTGCAAATTTGCCAAACACTAAATTGCTGCTTGTGGGAACCTAAAATTGTGCAACCACTTTGGGAAACCATTTTTCAGTGAAACACACACCTGTTATATGATCGAGTCATTTCACTCCTGGGCAATCATTCAATAGAAATCGATACATATGTCCATATAAAAACTTGTACACAAATGTCCATAGAATTTTTATATGTGAGCCAAAAACCAGAAACAACTCAATGGTCCATCAACAGGTAAACAGATTTGTCAACTCTGGTCTATCTATAAAATAGAATACGATTCACCAGTTAAAATGTTGATTCACATAATAATGTGGATAAATCTCAAAATAATTTTGCTAGCGAAAGAAGCCAGGCACACAGAAATAGCAAAGTAATCTAAAATGATATAGCAATAGAACATAGATCACACATATTGTGAGAGACAGAAGACTAGGATGGAGAGGTTACAAAGGAATATGAAAAAATTTTTTATTGATGAACACGTTCATGGTTGTTACAGTGGGGTGATCAGAGTTCTAGTAACATGCAGGTCTCGGCTCTTATCACTGATTAAGAAATAAATTTCCACTTAGTGACAGTTAAGAGAAGTACTTATTAAAAGCACGTTTTGAGGTAGAAGACGTGAAAATGAAGATAGGAAAGTGGGGGGAGTAGGCACGGGTTACAGCCAGGGAAGATAGAGAGCTGTAACCGCAGTGGGTGGAGAGGTCTGTCTTATATTTGGGCAGTGATGGGTGGTTACAAAGGCATTCTTAGGTGATTGGAGTGTGAGGTAATTTTGATTGACACTTGGCTGCTGTATAACACTTTGCCTAGTGTGCATGTGCTGACCCAGAATTCAGTCTGTTATAATTAGATTCATGAACTTCCAGGCATAAACATGGTTTTATAATGACAGTATAATGAGCATTAGGTTGTGGGCAGATTATAGTAGTACCTTCTGAGTAGGCGTCTGTGGCCATTAAACCAGCTATAGAATATGACCCTCCCATCTTTGTCTCTGGGGACACAGGAGGGATTCTCTAACTCCAATAGAGTGTTCTGTGGGCAGTGTCTAGGCTGGGCCTCTACTCCTTTGTTCTCCTGTCACTTATGTCTGACTAGCTACCTAACATGGTAATAATTTCACATGTATATAGATATTTCAAAATCTACCAAACTGTATTTTAAAATATGTGCAGTTTAAAATCCATAGATAGATATGTCAGTCATGCCTCAATAAAGCTGTTTAACAGTAAATGAAATTTAGGTATAAATCAAAGGATCTTATTATTTCCCTCAGGACCTGGGGGTAGTATAAAGAAGTGTTTCATTGTTGTTTGAAAAAAAAATTTTTGCACACACATTGAACACATTTTGGATTCATGAAGAGAAAAATAATTGTCTCGTTTTCTGTTTTAACTTTTTTGTCTGAAACAGAAAAGAACAGAAAAAAATGTAAAAGTAGTTAAGACAGTTCAGGGGAAAAGTATGCTAACAAGGAGAGCTATAGTAAACAAAACAATCTTGGTTACCTGCTTGCCTTAGCAAACAAATGATATATGGGACTGGAAGTGCAGGATTACCTACCTATTAACTGGATCCTAGCTTCCTTAGCACATGTATAACTGTACAAATTATCTGCACTAATATTTTCCATCAATGCTGTTAATACAAAGTACATTATAATTGAAATGCAGTTATCTACCACTGGGATCTGCTGAAAAGTTAAAGAATTGATTTCTACAAATTATTTTTAGATGTTTCAAGGAAATAGTTTATAAATGTCAATTTTTGTTTTGAGGTATTAGAGGCTAATTATTGTCTAAAAATTGAGTATTCCTTTCTTTAATTTGTTGACTATTATCCCTAGTCGCATAATGTGTTGACTATTTTCTCTATTTTTCTTCTCAGAGAAATAAACAAAATTTGTTTCAAATTAATTGTGAACACAGAAATTTTCAATCAAATAAATGGAAAATTGTATTAATAGAAATTTAAAAAATTATTTTATAAAAGACAAAACATATGATTCTCTATAATCAGAATAATTATAAAACATCAAGATATGTTAATGAAATGTCGAGGAAAATTTGAGCAGAACTTTGGCAGTATCATGAAAAAATCTGTTCTTCAAAAATCAAAGTAATTTTAGTTATGACATTAAAAGATTTTTTCCAGTAAAAACATATCAATGATGCAATAAATAGACAAATAATAAATATAGAGAGCAAAATGCATAGCTCGACACATAGATAACACAAAGTTTCCTAAATATGGAAATCGTTCCATAATTCTGTCAGTATAAAAGGAGAAATATGATTTTTTTATCTCTTACAAAACAAAGATGCCGATATGCACCGTATAAAGGGGTTAGAAATCTATCTTTTTATCATTGTGGAGGACTTTTTCAAAGTTTCATAATACTTTAATGAAATGGGAAATTGAAAGTGACTGTGATAATTAAGCCAGTCCAATTATCAGAAAAGACTCAAAACCTGAATTAGTTCTAAAATAATAATTACCCTTTTTCATTTAGAAAATAGTTGAGGATGTGTTAAAACAATTAGTAACTTTGGATTTGGATACATTTAAAGAAAATGAAGTATTTCAATATTGAGAAATATAATTAATGCAAAATATTCATGTTTGAATTCTGGACAAAAAAATTAACATATATAAGAAGCATATTTTCCCCTAGACTTATAATGTCCTGTATTAATATTTCTCTATTTCTTTTTCTTCTATTCCTATTTCTTCCTAGATATACATAGACTTATTTTAACAGGTTCAAGCTAAATACACTTACGTGATATTTATAAGGATTATATAAATAGTGTAAAATATTTCTCATATGCTTTAATATAAAAAGCTTAATAAATTATATTAATTATATTTCACAACATATCTTAAATATATAAACAGGCTAAAATACAAAAAAATTATGTGTTCATAACATGTTTTGAATAGAACGATGCATAACTGAGAACATTTTACCTTATGTAAATGAATACGAATAAATATTGATTGAAATATTTATGTATGAAATTCAACTAATTATCACTCTCAGAAGAAGGAAAACTTTTTTTTTCAAGATTGTAAAAACAGTGAGGAAAAACCAACTTTCGAGTACACACATACACATATGTATATATGTTCATGAAATAGTTCATTTAAAAACATCCGATAATTATTCATATATTAAAAAATATTAGAAATTCACAGAATTCTCTAGTTATAGCCATCAAAATCAGCAAGTCTACAGACTCACTTGGGAAAATTAATTCTACTATATTTATAATTATATAAATTAGCACAACTTTCTCCTTAAAAATGTTATTTACCAGCAACAGACTTTGGATGTCCCTAAATTCCTGTTGTTATTGGTAAATGAAATTAATAAAATATTAGGTATAAGACATCTAGGTTTTGTGCCTTTCTCTGAATTTAATAGCACTGGCAAGTGACCTTGGCAAATCATTTAACCTCTCTGAACCTCAGTTCCCTCAACCGTAAACTGAATGGCTATGGTAAATGAACATTATATTCACTTCCCTCTCAGGTTTTCTGTGCCTCTGAAAAAGACGTCTGAATAATAAGATGTAAAAACTATAATTAACTGCTAAACCTTACATTTCTATTTATTTTGCAATATGTTCATTTCCTAAAATTTGAAACCTTATTTGTACATTTCTATTATGCTTATTAATTGGATTTTCAGGGTTAAATATCTTTAAATGGTGTTTTGAACATATATACCTTCTCCGAGCTTGAAAAGTTTCTCTCAACTTCACCTTCATCTGACTCACTGTTGCAAATAATTAAATGTCTCAAGGTGTCAAAACTAATTTGTTCACAGTAAGATGTGACTTGGTTGTTCAGGGTCCTGAAAAGGGAAAGGCTAAAAGGGTTGGCAAATGGATTGTACTGTGAAAAATGAGGAAACTATGGTCTTAAATTGCATATATTTAAAACTTTCTTGAAAAAAATCCCCTCTTGTTTGCATTTTAATATGGTATGTTATAGTTATAAGCATACACAAGTTGAAATAGTGGTATCCTAGGAAATAATATGTATTATTTTTATGTTTTTTGTTACAATATTGAACAATTAGCTTATGTCGATTAAAATCCAAGTAATGTTTTAAGAAATCAACCAATTCGATTTCTTAGTATTGAAATTACACATATGGCATTTTATTAAATGCTGAGAGGTAAACAGAATATAGTCTATGCAAAAATAATTATAATAATAAATAGAGACATGCCCAAATGTGGATACAGGTCCATAACCATTTCATAAAAATAAAAATCAATGGTTTTGGCTTACAGTAGGTCAACTAAGTAAATCTCTGAAAACTGTAAACAAGTTCTAATTTTGTGCAGTTTTCATATCTTACAGACATGTTTCTAAAATCTGACATCGAACATTTATTAACTGAAGTTCATCATTTATCTCATGTTTCTTAACTATAAATAAAACTTTTTATTTATATCTGTAATAGTATATTGCTTCAGATTAGTGAATAAATTGAACTTTATTAAAGTATTTTAATTCTTTTCTTTTAATCATACTAATATGAACATGCTATTGCTTTTCAGTAGTCAAAGTATACTTTCATTACATTGGTTCTTACAATCAATACACTTATCCACAATTAATCTGGTGAAGACAGAATTTTTAAGGCATATGATATGCTTTCAAACAATCTGAGCATAGATATTTGGTATGTTAGAGGAAGGAGGTTTCTAACATTTTTAGTTTACAAAACACGGAACTCTACCACTCAGAACTACATCACTATTACAAATAGATTGATGATGATAAATTAAGTTATGCAATGAGGATTCTAAGCATAGCCACTTATCTTCAACATGCCACACACTGTGTTAATCATGTTATTGATATAATTTTTAATCCTCACAACCCTGAAAGCTAGGAATTTTTCATTTTTCAATTTAAAATAATTAAATACTTTACTAAAAATGACACAATAGTTGAACCAGTATTCAAATTCCAGGACCTCTTTCTACTTCTGGTTATATACTAATCTGTAACAAGTGTAAATAAAATGATCATGAATGCATTCTGCTTTGACCAGGAGAGTCCTACTTTTCAATTGTTGTCTCTGAGAAATATGAATTAGAGCTTTTTTTATCAAAATAATTCTGGTTTGGATGCTAAATTATATGGTCTCCCTAAATATAGAAAATAGACAATGGGTTTATATTTTAATTATCTAACCAACCAGGAATTCATGAAAATCATTAATTAGTTCAGTATAATCTGTATTCTGGTAAAGTCTAGTCCCTTTTCTGTGGTTCCTCAGCTGTCATTTTCTCATTACTTCTGTGTAAGAATGTCAGTCTGTTGTATCAGGGAACTTGTTACTGAAATCATGATTCTTTATTACATTGTTCAATGAATAGTAGTTTAAGTGCCAAATTGTCTCTTGATTTCCAAGGAAGCCTTTGCAAATTGCAGGGTGCTTGCTCTAATAATTAAAGAGTAGGAGTAAATTTCAGCTCTCTGTCTAACCAAGCAGCCCATTTCATAGTTGTAATGGTTGTACACATGAGTTTTTGTTTGGATTCCCTGTGTAGATATGGCTGGGTCAAAGTTCAGCACATTGGTGGGAGAAGAGGTTTTAATATCTTCTGGCAGTGTCAGTTGAAAAATGGATCTCTCCTCGCAAAACACCATAAGTTCCTGAGAAGCACCACCAACACTCATCCAGCCACAGGTGCGAAGAAGTAGTGCTGACTAATGACACAGTCACCTGATGCAAGTTATTATACATAAACGTCTACTTCTTAGAAGAAACACTCTGGAGATCAGTCTGCTAGACCTTTGGATTTCAACAAGATGTATACCTCCACATTCCTTTTTAAAATACTTAAGATCTATAATTTGTTTAATTAGAAGAAAAAAAGTAGAAAGTAGAATCTGAAGAATAGATTGTGAATCACATAGATGTAACTGTTAAGTCATGTGTTACCATTTATTAAGATGTGATCTCAGATAAATTATTTAAACTCTTTCAATCGCTGAGTTCTTACCATTATATAAAGAATTTAGTGCATAATACAAAATATTTTTGTCTAAGGAAGATATGAGATAATGAATAGAAACATTCATCTCAGTTCTTGGAGCATAGTATTTGCTCAATGATATGTTACTAAGGTGTGATTGTTGAATTACACACTCAGTTTTAAAATTCAAGTTTGCAATTAGCCAGATGTAAACTTGTGAAAATCACAACATAACTTCCATGTCTAGTTACATGAACTCTAATACAGACTGTAAATAAAAGCTTAACTATGTTATTAGTAGATGTGAGAACATTTTATAACATTTAACTTTGTCAGTGTTATCTTTGAATGGTTTCCATAAAGAAAACATTTTCCTCATTTCCTTAAAAATAGACTATCAAACTTCAGATGAATTAATGCCTGAAATGAAAATCTGCCCTCTAGTTTCTAGACTGACAATGTTTTCTTTGGGGGAAAAAATCCAAATTGATTAAGTCTTATTCATAGAAAGCAAACATGTAAAATTATTAGTTCACAGTGATAAAGATAACATTTCTGTTAACTTTCGTAGAGTAAGAATTTGTGGTTTCTAAGTTTAATATTAGGGGAAAAATACCTCTTAATGTTCAGCAACTCTTATGAATGTGTTTGTTCTCTAAAATGAAATAAATGTAATGAAATATTTATAACAGATGAAAATAAATAACATTTCATCCATGTTATTTTAGAACCGACATGACATTATAGAAGATCTTCATTTATCATATCCTATGTTCTAGAAACTTTTTAGAGACTCCTTAACTACAAATATATATATTTTTTCTCAATGGTGTACTATTTTATGGTGGGTGCCATTCTAATAATAGTAGTTAAAATAATCCTCATGTCAATAATACCATTATGTTTCCAGATACACAGAATTACTTACATATTTGACAAAAAAAAAAAATAATGATAATTTTCTTTAGTGACTTCAGCCTGAGCAAATCAGTTTGAAACTTAATATTCATTACATAACCTTCACTGTGCCCATGGTAACTGCACAATAAAGTCTTACGTCCTTCTTATAGCTATGCTTGTACCCACCCTTCTTAACAGATTAAGTACAAATACTTCCATTCTGCTCTCTTTTCATTTACCTCATTATTTTTTTAACCAAACTTTAAATCCCCCTTGTTTTTCTTTTTCTTTTCTTAATTTTTCCAAGTGGAAGTGGTCCTCTATATTTAATAGAACAAAGGTTTATCTGGATTTCGGGGACGGTGGGGGGTTGGGAACAGTATTCTAACATGCTAGCTCCGTAGAATATGTTGTCTGTAAAAGCTGGTACTCTGTTAAATAGACAAATTAGTTTACCAAATGTTTTAGACCTTTTCAGTATATTCCAGGCAGTCTGGCTTCTCATTGTTTGCTAGTATTCAGAGACACTGAGCACTACTGAGAAACCATACCCTTTAACTTACATGAAAACCAGGATTCCTATAGAAAGAACAGAAATCTGCTCTACATTGTTAGTCGGGGATTTTTGGAAATTATGGTGTGTGAACCTGTCTTGCAGAGTGAGGCACGTACTAATATAGGAGCTTAAATATCACTGTGGGACTTAGCTTTCCCATCCTCAAATCCTTTTTTTAATTAAAAATTATTGGGGTGACACTGATTAACAAAATCAAATAAGTTTCAAGTGTATCATTCAACAGTAAGTTGTATATATATATTGAACCCATTCTCAAATCTTACACGCTGTTTCATTGCTTATGTTCTCTGATGAAGAGAGGGATGTGGTTGAAACAAAACAAAAGTTTCCTAAGAAAGCAGCAGTGCCACTTGAGGAGCCTACGACCCTCTGTGCAAGCAAGTGATTAGAAGAGGGAGGAGAAGCATCCAATAGCAGTGGTCAAGAAACAATAAGCAGCAGCACAGACAGCAACTCATGAAGAGCCAAACAATGATAATGTCAACCGAGTGGCATAACACCTCTCTGCATTCCTCCATAAGAGTTCCAGTTTCTGAGATTTATGAAAAAAAATACTATGATGGAAGATATTGGATTTGCAAGGTAAAGAAACAAGAACAATGATATTTAGAGAAGTGCTCTATATGTGTATCTCCTCACGAGCAAGCGAAGTATTCCTTCACTTCCAAGTTTTAATTCCAAGCATTAGCGGTTTCTATTAGTGAATAAAGGGTTCTCCCATTTATTGAATTCTGAATATGTAACATGAATTCTGAATATGTAACATGAATTCTTTGTTAAATTGGACTACTTGTTTAATTATTTTATGGTTATGTCAAACTAATGGCAATTAAAATCGCTATTACTTCTTCAGAGGAAAAACTAAGTCTTTTCTTGTGTCACACATTCATGATATGTAGAGCCAGGAGTTACTTGTTTGTGGAAATGATATCAAAATACAAGATTCCCCGATCCCACAGAAGAAATACTCCTACAATATATTTTATTGTTTAAAAAAATCTGAATCAAATTAAAAACATAAATAGGTTTACATAATTTAAATGCCGTATTAAAAATGCAAAATTTGTCTTTAAATATAACCTTTTTTGGGGGGAGGGGGCAGAGTTTTGAACCAGAAGTAAAGAATAGGAGGAAATAAAGTTAAAGGCAATGGAGAAAAACAGTATATATTGGGTTTTAATAGTCATCTTTCTTAATTTAATCTTGACTGTGTACATAGGATATTCTGAATAGACTTCTTATTAAATATCTCACAGTAAATAAGTATGTTTGTGCCTAGCTGCCTTAGTTCTCATCCCTGCAATTACCTGATGAGAGCCAGGTCAATTGTCTTAGATGAGTAGCAGGACACTTCATAGGAAGGGATGAGGAAAATGACTTAATTCTGCTTATAAAGGGAAAGAAAGCAGTTGTTCCCTCCTGAAATGCACTAGGACTAAATTCTCTCTTAATCCTTCAGTTTATAAATCTCTCCAGAGCCCAGTTAGCCTCACTGTTTTAGCTTTGGTCACCCAGGGATGTCTCCAAGTTCTGGGGCTCATTTCTCCTTGAAATGTAAATCCTTAGGGAGTTACCTCAACAGTCTACCCTAGCTAACCTGAGTGCCTATCCTGGGATGTAACCATTTAGCTTTAGGAGATAAAACAAGTTTAACACAAATGGATACAGCTCTAATCCTTATGTAAAAATGTTTCTTAAAGAAGTAAAAGCAAATGCTCTCTAATTTTATAGCACATATGTTTCTATTTCTCGGGAGACTAGGGCTTTAACAGGAACACAAAGTCCAGGGCAGTTTAATTTGCCAGCAGCAGCATAACTGGTTTAATAAATGAACAAGAGGCAAAGTGTTGGGATGAAAAAATCCTTTGGAAACCTATGGCAAAGCGTTGCTGGCTGTATAATCTGAGGAAACTTCATAGCTGGCCTGACATTTTCCTTCAATCTTAATTGTTGGAGAATATATATTCTTGTCAACTAAGCAAGGTCAGGTTTGGATTAATTTCCTCAGGTGAAAAAGAATAATCTCCTTTGATCACTGTACAATGCATACAAAACTAGAGTGCGCATCTCTTATTTTCCCTTTAGCGGTACAACGAAAATGCCCCAGCACACCCCCAGTTTATGAATATTCCAGGTTACCAATTCCCAGTCCACTGAACATTAACGTATATAAAATGTATAAAGTGTGTGAAGTTCCAATTCTTGAAGAGATCTTAGTAATTAGGGACTCATTATCATAAAGTTCATAAAATGAAATGTATTGGCAGGTTAACAGACTACGTAGATAAGTCGGCCCAGGAATAAGTGCTACAGTCACCATCATGACGTCTTCGTCTGCAGGCCACATCCGCAGTCAGCTCTGTGCCACTAGACATCTGAACTGTTGCACACGGATGGGTTTAGGTACCTACCACATTACAGGTCTAGAGTTTTAACCCTTGACTCTTGGATCTGACAGCTTCTTATATAAGTTAGTGCATTGTACAGATTGCACCATAACAGTATGGGGATAAGAAAAAGACTTATTTGTTCAAATTTAACCTGATTCAGTATATACATATTGTGATCTTGGGAGAATACTATATTAGGCATGTTGTAGGAGAACCATAATCCGGGATTTTGTTAACACTTTATTTCTCTGTGCTTCTTATTCTATATAAGTATCAATTTTGTAGACTGTATCAATCTAGAATCTGAAACAGAGGGCTTTAATATCATAGTCCTAAAACCTTTTCTCAGCATTATCCTTGGAATTTGAGAAAAATATTAGCATTATCAGCATCTTCTAATAAAGCTTATTTTATTGCTTTTTTTCAAAGCTAAAAATTGCCTGCATTTTTATCTATCCCTGTTCTGTAAAACATTCTGCAGGATTATTTTGAATTCTTCACAAACTAGCAGCACACCCAAGTCAACAATGACTTTTAGGAGTTGCTCTTCTCTCTGTGTCAGTTTGCTTAAAGAATTAGAACTGATTTGTCATAATTCAACTGAGTCCACCTGCAGAGACTAAAATTAATCCTTTGCTAAGAGATGTTTGGTATGGTTATTGTTAATATTACTAGATTTGTTTGCAAAATTTAACTCATGAAAATTGCTCCTCAAGATTCGGAAACAGGCAACATCAAAAGTTTACTGTTCTAAATGGAAGTAATCTTGCTCATGTTGACATGGCCTAGAATAGGAAGAAATTTAATTACAGTAATGTTCCTCCCCCCACACACATGAAAATAAAGTGCTTTACGCTTACTAAACCACAAATATTAAGAAAGGACCTTTGTTCTTGTTCTACTGGTGTTATCCATTCTCCCAGTGTCAAACTTGGAGCACAGTCATGAGATATTTGTCATATCTTCCAAGGTCAACTCACATTATATTCAGTCTCCAAGCTTCATGCAGCCTCTTTTCTCATGGTCCTTGTTTAAACTTCTCAGTCACTTCCAAAAACTGTCATCTTTACATCATCCTGTTCCCAGGGCCTACATTTTTATTTCAAAAAGAAGTGTATATTTTGCATTAGCCTTCAGTTGATACCTCAGAGAGTTCAATCCCTTGTCTTCTTGAGCCTATAGTCTAAACAAAAGGTAATGAGCTCTCCACTGAATCAAGTGAAGTCTAACACTTCATTCGACTTGTAGAAGAGTACAGCAAACTTACTGATAAAAACTGAATTAAAATCGACTGCAAAAATGTCTAAAAAACACAAAATATTTGGAAATTTAGAAACGATTTCTAAGTAACCCATAGATCAAACAATAAGTCACAAGGAATATAAGAAAGTACTTCAAAAGGAATGATAATGAAAATACAAATTTCAAAATGAGTGATATGCACATACATTAGTGCTTACAATGTAATTTATATGTAATTTATAGTCTTATATGATAATATTAGAAGGCAATTGATATAAAATCAATAGTTTGATGTTCCTGGTTAAAACATTTAAAAAGAGAAGCAAATGGTACACAAAGTAAGTAGAAAGGAGATAATAGGAAAAAAATGAACAAAAATTCTGGAATAGAAAACAGAAAACCAATAAAGAAAATTAACAAATCTAAGAACTAATTGTTTTAAAATATCAGTAAAATTATAAACTTCTAGCTAGGCTAATAAAGAAATATAAGAATAATAAAAAATGATAATAGAATTAACAATGAAGGAGGGAACTTTATGGTTATTAAAGACATTAAAATAATAAAGCAACAATATTAAAATTTTATGCAAGAAAATCTGACAACATAGATAAAATGTGTAAACTATTTGAAATAAACAAATTACCCAAGGAGAAATAAAAAGTTTGAATAGGCCTATTTTCATGAAAATCTTTTTAAAAACTTTTTTTTTCATAAGTAAGCAACTTCTCACAAAGAAACATATAACAACTGAAGAAAGACAAATACAATTCTTCAGTCAACTCAGAATATAGGCTTGCCTTGCATGAAATTTAAAAGAAATGCTTTAGAAAGAAAGAAAATTACATAGGTCAGAAATTCAGATACTTTCTTCCATGAAGAAAGGAAGAGTATTAGAGAATAAATGAATGAAAGTAAAATATTTTTTATTCTTTATTTTATTCTTAGTTCATAAAATACTTAGGCATAAATCTAAAAAATATGCACAATGTCTATATAAGGAAAACTATAAAATTTTCATGAAAAAAAGATCTAAATAAATAGATATTCCACATACCTGGATACAAAAACTTAACGTTGTTAAGATGTCAGTTTTTCCTAATTTGATCTATAGATTTAGTGCCATTCCAGTCAAAGTCTCAGCAAGTTATTTTGTGGATATCCATAAACTGATTCTAAAGTTTATATGGAAGGGCATAAGACTCAGAATAGCTCACACGATACTGAAGGTGAGGAGCAAAGTCAGAAGACTGACAATTCTCGAGTTCTTATAAAACTACAAAAATCAATACAATGTAGTATTGGCTAAATATGGCAGAGACAGATCAACAGAACAGAATAAAGAGCCCGGAAAGATCTAGATCTTTGACAAAGGAGCAAAACAGTTCATTGGAGAAAGGGTAGAATTTTCAACAAATTCAGTTGGAAAAATTGGGCATTCTTATGCTAAATAAATAGGTAGATAGATAAATGTAGACTCAGACTTTACAAATTTCACAAAATTTCACAAAATTTCACTTGAAATATATCTAGATCTATATTTAGAATGCAATACTTATAAAATTTCTAGAAATTAGCATAGAAGAAAATTTAGGTACACTTTGGTTTAATGATGACTTTTAGATACAACACTACAAGCACAGTTCATGAAAAAATATTAGTTTAATTTATTTAAAATTAAATACTTCCGCTCTGCCAAAGGCACTGTTAAGGACAAGCCACAGACTTGGAGATAATATTTACGAAAGATATATCTGATAAAATTCTGGTATCCAAATATACAAAGACCTTTTCAAACTAAGCAGTAAGAAAACAAGAAGTTCAATTAAACTTGGGTAAAAGATCAGAATAGACCTTATCAAAGACAAGATATAGGTGTCAAATAAGAATATGAAATGATGATTGCCATTATATGTCATTAAGGGACTGCGGATTAAAACAAAATAGCACTATCTACCCAAGAATGTCTAAAATCTAAAGGACTGGAAATATCAAATGGAGTATGAAAAGCAATAAGAACTTCTCATTCATTGATGGTCAGGATGCAACCTGGTAGAGCTACTTTGGAAGACAGTTTGGCTATCTCTTACAAAGCCAAACACAGGCACATCATATAATCCAGCAATAATGCTTTACGTATTTACTCATTTGAGTTAAAAAATATATCTATACAAAAATCTGGACATGGAAGTTGCCAAAAATTTGAAGCAATCAAGATACACTTCAAAAGATGAATAGATGAACAAACTGTGGTATATCCATAAAATGAGATATTTTCATCTATAAAAAGAAAAGCTATCAAGCCACGAAAAGACATGGCGGACATTTAAATATTTATTTTCAAGAGTAAGAAGCCAGATATTTGGTAGGAGAGGGGAGGAGAGATGAAAATGTAGAGCACAGGATTTTTAGGGCAATAAATCTATTCTGCATGACACTGTAATAATAGATACACGTTATACATTTGTTGAAACACATACAACTGTACAAAATAAAGCATGAAATCTAATTTAAACTCTATAGTTAATATTTCTATGTCAGTACTGGTTCATCATTTGTAACAAATGTATCCAAATAAAAGAAAATGTTAATAATAGGGGGAACTGTGAGTTGGGGGAGGGGTTATATAAGAACTTTCTGTACTGTCTACTCTTATTTTAAACTAAAAAAAGATACCTGAAAAAAATTGATGTGAAGAAAAAATCTTGACCTTCTTTACTCAATATCAAGTTAAGTCAATAAGTAATAAATTAAATAAAATTTAATTTAGCATGATTTAGAAAAGAAAACAAAACTCTGGAGTTTATTCCAGGAACAAAAGATTAGTTTTAATACATGAAAATTAATGCACTCTACCAGTGTTAAAATAATGAGAGGAAAAATAAGCATATGTCACTTTAATAGATACAAAGATAGTATTTGAATTTTTTTTTAATTCATGAAAAACCTCCCGGCAAACTAGAAATAGGTAAAAAAAAAAAAAAAAAGCCTAATGTTGAAAAAAGAATAATTTCTATCTAAAATCTTGAACATGGGATATACGTACAGTCTCACCATTTATTTTTAATTTATATATACATATGTATATATAAAACATTTTATTTTTTATTAAACTTATTGGAGTGACAATGGTTAATAAATTATATAGGTTTCAAATGTACAATTTGATAATACTTCATTTGTATATTGCATTGTGTGTTCATCATCCAAAGTCAAATCTCAGTTTGTTACCATATATTTGACCCTTTTAACTCTTATCTACCTTGTCCAATCCCCTCTTTCCCTCTGGTAACCTCTAAACTGTTTGTGTCTGAGTTTTTGTTTGTTTGTCTTGTTCATTTGTTGCTATCAGTTTTATATCCCACATATAAGTGAAATCATATGGTTCTCAACTTTTTCTGTCTGATTTATTTTGCGTAGCATGATAATCTCAATTTTGTATTAGAAGTAAATGTAAAAAGATAAGAAGAAATAAAATATAAAATTTGAAAGAAGGAAATAAATTCTTTTTGTAGAGACTGTATGATTGTCTATACAGACAATCTAAAGGAATCCACAGAAAAATACTGGAACTGGTAACTAATTTTATTAGGTAGCAAGACACAGACCTAATAAACAAAAGTTAATTTTATTGCTATGTACTACTAACGGGAAATTAGAAAATAAAATTTAAAATAACATCATTTACAAAAGCATACAATTAAAATTCTAAGAATAAATTAACCAGAAATTTAAAGATGTATATATTATAAATTAAAAGTAAAATGTGTAGGAACATTAAAAATAAAGAGATAAATAATATTTATCAATTGGAACATTAGTGATGTGAAAATGGAAATTCTCCCCAAATTGATCTATAAATTAAATGCAAGTCTAAAGTGAAATTCTAGCAGGATTTTTGAAATGTAAGAGAAACAGAATCTAAAATATATTTGGAAAGTCTGAAGTCATAGAATATACAAAATGATTTGGTAAAAGAAAAGAAAGTCTAGAAATAAACCCACACTTACATGATAAATTGGTATTCTATGAAGATACCAAGAATTGTACCATAAAATAAAAATGACTGACAATACCAAATATCTGGCAGTTTTTATAATGTTAAACAAACACTATATGGCCCAACAATCCTACTCTCTATAATTATCCAACTGAAATGAAACCCTATGTCCACAAAAAACTTGTACCCAAATGTTTATAACGATGTTTTCTCACAATTGCCAAAAACTGGAAACAGCCTAAGCTTCCTTCAACTGTTAAGTGGATAAAGAAACAGTGGTGCATTCATACTATTGGATACAGTTCAGCAATTAAAAGGAATTAACCATTAATACTCATAAATACATGGATGAATCTCAAAGGCAATCAGCAAAGTTAAAGAAGCCAAACTCTAGCATAGGGATGGAGAAGAGATCATTAATTGCCAGGGGTTAGAAATGGGGAAGAATTTGACTTTAAAGAGCAGCACAGAGAAATTTTGGGAGACAGAACTGTTCTGTATCTTGCTTATGGGGTAATTTACACAGTTCTATGCATTTCTCAACATGCATGGGTCTGAACTCCTCAAAAGTGTAAATTTTACTATGTGTAAATTACAAGATGATTTTTAAAAAGCAAACAACAATGCACCTTTCTTCTTGTGTTTCTTGGTGTGTCTTCTTCATACCTTACACCACGGTTTCTCTTTTCAAGTAGAGGTAAATGTAACCTGCAGTGACCTGCCATGACAAAGGATGGTATATACAAACTGGTACTAGGAAGGGTTAAAGTTCTTTACAAAGTGATGAACAGGATTTAGGTAAAACAAATATATAAATGAAAGACCCACTGCCACCTTTAGACTTGGAATAATGAAGAGGGGAGCAGCTACCACACTGGGAGAGAAAGTCATACGGTGAGGGCTGCCAGTACAGAGCAGCATTCCACTTGCAAGACCTCAGCAGAGCAGTGTCAGGGGACAAATATCCTGCATGTACTCTTATTCTTGCAGATGATTCCCTTTGGCAAAACTTAACTAGAAACCACAGAGCAAGAGGTCTCACCAGTACTTGTCCAGGCAAGTCAGTCTCACTGGGCATTGAGCCAGGTGGAAAACGAAAATCTAAATGGGCAAATGGAAGACATCCAGTATAAACCATAGCATTTCCAATAATGATTTGGAGGAAAAGAATCCATCTTATTACAAGAAAAAAAAAAAGCTAAAATATCTTATGTTTATTTATCCTATTATTTAGGCTCTTAAGAAGCTCCCGTTATTTCAGGATTATATAGTCACACCAGCATTTGTATTCATAGGAAATTATGTGCATACTCCAACATTTTTAAAAGTGAAATTTCATAAACATACTAAAGTAATCAAATACAGATAGTTTAACTTAATTTGGAAGTGAAAGCTATTCAAGTAATTTCTTTATACTTCTTTTAAATCCGATTATACTTTTAGATATTTTTTCTGACCTAAATTTGTGTCTAAGAATACACACTAGCTTTCATATTGTGTTGTTTCTGCTCTTAGCCTATCGTTTTTTATCCTACATGCATACAATCTCATCAATCCCCACAGCTTCAAATGTAACCTTTGAGTGTGTGATGCATACGTCATCACTAATCTTCACCTATTTGCATTTTCTGGTCATACTTGCCCTTCATTGGATCACTTTTCCACATTACATGCTGAAGTCATATTCTCCTCAAAATAGTTCAGTAACAAGCTCATCATATCCTTCCTCCCATGAATAAGTTCTTTCTAACATCTCTTTTCTTTTAATATTTTATAAATAAGGCAAGGTACTATTTATCTATAGTACCTTTTCAGAAGGCTTTCTATGGAGAATATTTACAATGTATAATAATGATTGCCCTGGGACAAAAGAAGTAGATTTATTTTTCAGATACATTCAGTGTCTTCAGTGTTTATTTTTATGTTCATGTTCAAGACCTTTCAGAATTTAAATTTCTAACATTTGGTATTTACTTGAGAACATGTACTGTTTATAGTAATTTGCTCACTAAGAGAGTATTTTTATACATATGTCACATTTCTAAAATTTATTTGGGCATTTCCTATATTAGTAGCTTATTAAATTTACTTTAACATTTTTAATAAAGTATGCTTATTTCAGCATCTGTATAAACTGGTTATAAAATAAGGCTCTATAATTTATATTAAAACATAAGTAATTGGTATGTCTTTAATAAAGATTAAAATTGTATCTTTAATAATATAAAATTGATATTTTCACATTAAATTGATTTTTTCATGTTTTGAGATTATTCACTTTCTGAAAAAAATTTACGTTCTATTTAAACTACTTTTGATGTTTTCACCTTGATATAGAACAGGTGTTATCAATGTTTCCCACATTCGGACTCTTAAAAAAGAACATTTTGTTTGAATTCCCAATGCTTATAATTTTAAAATGAATATATAATTTCATGACCTTTAGAATAGTTTTCACATTTCTAATTTTGTGACCAATGAACTAGACTCATTTATAGACACATTTAAGATTAAAATTGAAGCTTCTTCTACTAGTATTTTTCAACTAAATGTCCTTCCCAGTTTTGTCTGTTCCTTCCATCAGAGAAGAAGGGGAGGAAGACTGAGGAGAAAGAGGAAGAGGGGAAGTAGAAGAAAAGAAGAAAGAATATCATTCCACTTGAACTACACAGCAGTTACCAAGCGTATTATTTTTTGGCCTCAGCTGAGTCTGAGCTTCATGGTTTTTTATATTACTTTTTCTTGGAATATGTACTTCCACACTCTCCAGGCTTATAAAAACCCATTTTATACTTTAAGGCCAAATGACACCATGTCCTCTAATAAATTCAACTGTCTTTCTTCTGTAACCAGGATCATTTCTATCGCTATGCCCCTCGTCATATATAACCTACTATATAAAACATCCTTATAACAGTTTATCATCTGATAATGTTTCAATTTCTCCAATGCAAAGTATTCTCTATATACATATTGAAACTATATTGTAAATACGCCCACACATAGATATTTAACACACCTTGATTTGATTAAACTATAAATCATTGTCTTGACTATCACTTATGTATGTATTTATTAGTAATCTACTCTCTCATATTGCTTCTTGAAAAATCTTGTTCTTTTAAATGACTGAGCTACACGTTGATGGTAATGACTCATAGAATATTTCTTAAAGTCAGAGAATCGTCTTGAATTTCTATTTTTTTACATTCAACTTTAAATAAAATTTCTGTATTAAACACTTTTTGTAATAAAACTTAATTTTAGTCCAAAGTGACTCAGATAAATTATATTTTTGTTAACTTGTCATATTTGAGATAATATGTTTACAATTTAGGAAATTATTCCTTCTTAAAATTACCACTGTTGAATCTCCACCCCTAATAGTCCTGCACTATATTATATAACTTTATTCCTGAATACAGTAAACCTTTGTATAAAACAGTTTGTATTAAAAATAACCTACAGTTCCTTACAAACTTACAAGTCAGACATTGGGAGCAGAGGGAATAGAAGGTATGTTTAGGAGGCACTATTTTCAAAAATAGCCCACTGATATATAAGTTTTGATTACTAGGAGAAACACTATTCTAGAGGTACTGTGTTTCTGTTTTGTTATAACATTTATACAATTTTAAGATTCACCTCTGAAATCCCATGCTACCTAGAGAAGATGTTGACCTTTTAACTTATTTATATTTTCTGCCCGATTTACATCTTTTCTCTAACATTGATAGCTACAATTGTTAGTAACAGCAGACCATTTTTTCAAAGTATTTTCCACAATGTCAACATTGTTATACAGATAGGTGATCTTGAAATACACTGTACCCTAAGTTGACTTTCTCTCTATACCACAAAGACTAGATCAACAGCTGCTGAGGTACTTAAGTCACCTATAATATGCACATTCTTTCATATTGATACTCAAATAATTTTATTTCACTTAATATTCCTATGCCTATCTGGCTGTTGCCATCATAATATCTCCCAAGAAATACCAATCTTTACTGTGACCTTGTAAATCACTCATAAGGAGGGTGGGTCAGATTCCCTGGATTCTGAATTGAAGAGAAAAAATATATATTATGAACAACAAACATACAAAATAAGTAAAAGTCATTAATGCAACAAAGAATTTGAAAAATAAGACAGGACAATGGATTCCAGAATCCTAGGTAAGGACCTGATGCTACTTTTAAATAGGAAGGTAGGAAACTCTTCATTAAGTGGATAAAAGTTTAAAAAGTACAAATTGGCAGTTACAGAATAGTCACAGGGGTGTAAAGTATAGAATATGGAATGTAGTTAATAATATTGTAATAACTATGTATGATGCAAGGTAGGTACTAGACTTACTGGGGGATCTCTTTGTAAGTTATATAAATGCCTAAATACTATGCTATATACCTAAAACTAATATAAAATAATACTGACTGTCAATTGTAATTGAAAAATTAAAAAGCAACAATGAATTAGTTTCTACTCTAGTAACATCAGAGACCATCGTCTTCCTCTGCTAAATGAGCATATAAATGCTAGTAAACCTTGGTATAATAACAAAGAATAGATAGGGGAAAAAAAGTAAAAATATTTCATTTGAACAGCTTATGCTACTCTTCCTTATATAAATCTCTAGTTCCTATGTGGAATTTTTATCCATACTAATATATTAACTATTTAGTCTATAAATTTGTTTATTTATATAATCAATATTAATTACTACCTACCATTGAATAGTATTTTGTGATCTTGCAGTAAAAATGCATACCTAAATTCTAGTGAAGGTAAGATGTTAAGTAGATGTTTAACAGTGACTTTTTTATATTTATGTTAATGCTTGGAGTGCTGCCTTTAATTATGTTGAATATAATGTGCATGTAAATATGACAATGAGATATTTGTGTGGTGATATTGATAGAACTAAGATTAATTACATATTTGGAATGAAACAAGAGAGAGAAAATACTAATTATGATAGACCTTGAGCACCTGGAGGAATAGCATGCTCCAGCACTTGATTTTATAATGAAAGCATGGGGAAGAATTGAAGAGGTATAAGCAGGAAATTTAAATGAATAAAATTGTGTTTAGAAAGCATTTCATGAAACAGTATAAAAAAATGAATAAGTAGGAATTGTAGCAAGGCACAAAACAGGAGCTCTGCTTAAAAAATTGTTGCTGCACAGCAGACAGTATATTTTGGAGGTCTATACTGTCCCTTAGTGAT
Source organism: Pteropus medius (assembly GCF_902729225.1). Classification (NCBI taxonomy): domain Eukaryota; kingdom Metazoa; phylum Chordata; class Mammalia; order Chiroptera; family Pteropodidae; genus Pteropus; species Pteropus medius. Next base: position 11,169,042 of record NW_024355205.1, read on the forward strand.
GGAAGCTTTACAAAAGAGAGTAGCAAAACCAAATGTAGGGCATTTGATTTCATTCCCTCCTGGTATGTATAGTTTCTGCTAAAATATCCAATGATAATCTAATGGGATTTCCTTTATAGGTTACCATCTTCTTTTCCCTGGATGCCTTGAGAATTCTTTCTTTGTCATTAATTTTTAACAGTTTTAATATAAGGTGCCTTAGAGAAGGCCTTTTTGGATTGAGATACTTAGGTGTTCTGTCTGCATCCTGGATTCGAGGATCCAGTTCTTTCCATGTTTGGGAAGTTCTCAACTATTTGTTTGAATAGGCTCTCTGTTCCCTTCTCCCTCTCTCCTTCTAGTATACCCTTTTTCTTGTATTGCTCTCTCTGATGGAGTAAGATAGTTCTCATAGAGTACTTTTATTTATTTATTTTTATTCTCAAGTCTTTTGCTTCTTCTATCTGCATCATTTCCAGATTTCTGTCTTTGATATCACTAATTCTTTCCTCTATCTGGTCAGTTCTAACTCTTAAGCTCGCTATTTCATTCTTTATCTCTTTTATTGACATTTTCAGCTTCAAAATTTCTATTTGGTTCTTTTTTAAAGTTTTAATCTTTTTTGGTATAGTATGCCTTTTGTTCATCGATTTTATACCTGAGGTCATTAAACTGAGTTTTTCAGAACTACAATCTTGAATTCTATGTCAATTAAATCACATATTTCCATGTCTTTATTTTCTGAAGATATTTCACTTCCTTTCTGAGCTCCCTTGTTACTTTGGTTGTTCATGGTATTTGATGGATTAGTCCTCAAAAAATGAAGAACAGAACTACCATATGACCCAGTAATCTCTCTTCTGAGTATCTACCCCCAAAATTTGAAAACATGTATCAGTAAAGATATATCCACCCCTATATTCATTGCAGCATTATTCACAGTAGCTAAGACACTGAAAAAACTGAAGTATCCTTCAACAGATGATTGGATAAACAAGCTGTGGTACATAAATACAATGGAATATTGCTCGGCCATAAGAAGAGATGAAATGCTGCCATTTTCAACAACATGAAAGGATCTCGAGATAATCATGCTAAGTGAAATAAGTCAAATGGAAAAGTTGAGAACCATATAATTTCACTCATATGTGGGATATAAAACTGAAAGCAACAAATGAACAAGATAAACAAAAACTCATAGACACAGACAATGGTTTAGTGGTTATCAGAGGGAAAGGGGGGATTGGGAGAGGTAGATAAGGGTTAAGAGGGTCAAATATATGGTGACAAAATGAGATTTGACTTTGTATGGTGAACACAATAAATATACAGATGACATGTTATTATACATTTAAAACCTATATAATTTTATTAACCAATGTCACTCTGATAAATTTAATTAAAAAAAAAATGTAGGGAAATTCTCCCTCTACAATTAAAAGAGATCTTCTTCAGCAAAACGTTGGGTGTGCAGAATTGTGAATAATGTCTACATTTTGACATAACTGACAATCTCCAGATAAGGAATAAAGAAAGAGGCACAGATTTTCGTAGAGATTGGAGGGTAGAGACAACCTTTTTCCTGCCTTGCACTCTCTGTCCTTGCACTGAAATCCATTTGATAATAACAAGTTGTATGGGGAATTAAAAATATTTCTAAAATTGATCTGAAGAACAGGTTCCAGTACCTACTTGTCTAGAGGGAAAAATAAAACTAAAGAATGACCATCAATTTGAATGTTAGTTCTTTCATATGAAAGACTTTGGCAGGCTTCTTTCATCAGGTTCTAAGCACGTCTGCACATAAAGGAATCCACAGTCTGGGTTCTAATGTTGATTCCTTCAGCATGCAGATGATAAAAGATATTTCTAGAGTGTCAAGTATTTGTTGATTTTAGAAAGCTTGAAAACGGTAGAGCTAGATTGTATGTGATGTCATAGCCCATGTTTGCTCTAGTCACTCCACAGATTATAGCTAATCGTGTTTTCGAAAAAAAATGAACAGACTCTTTAGATATAATTACATATGTAGATGACACATGCATAATAGTTTCAACACATAATTTTAAACCACTATTTCATTCAGAATAAAAATTAATCTTAAAATGGCTGACTAAATAAAACACTATCGGGTATATTTAGTATTATTTCGGATTATATAATGGCTATGGCTTTAAATTTTTTTTTTGAGATTGCTGCATGAAAATAAGTGAAAAACTGGTAAGTATAGATATGTGCCATTGTGTAATCCTGATTTTCATCACAGAAATTTAATTGTTGATAATTTCTTTGTAGCATTAAATTGTTTTGTTTAAAAGCTTCGTATAATTTGTGTTTTTAATTTAGTAAAAAGTATCTATGTTGTAATCAGAAGTACTTGAAAAAATCATTAAAAAGTTGTTTATTAATTTGTGTTGCCTTTTAAAAAATGTATCAATATTCTTCTGCATGTTAAGTGTGTTCAGAACTACTGGCAAGCTGCAAGCATTCTGTTGAAATATTGGAAGACTGGTCTTGAATATCTTAAATGACACCTACTAATTAATTCAGTCTTTATTTTTATTTTTGATTTAAAAGAGTTGGGCTTTACCAGAGCTTATAATTGTGCATATTTTTGTTTCCCGATTTCAATAATTGAATGTATTCCCAAAATACAATATACTTTCAATGACACAGTACCTGATACATCTTGAAATCAATAGGAACAAAAACATAATGCTCACCATCGATTAACTCAACTGTTTCATTTCAGGCAGTTTCAGGGGTGAACAACACATAAGAACACAGACATTAAATAAAAAATCTCACAAATAAATGAAAAATCTCAGTTGCAATAAATGCCCTGATATATATGTATACATATGTGTATAC